>NC_000070.6:85479176-85831676 GCF_000001635.26 Mus musculus
TTATCCTTGAGAAGACTTTTTGCTATCCTAGGTTTTTTGTTATTCCAGACAAATTTGCAAATTGCTCCTTCCAATTCGTTGAAGAATTGAGTTGGAATTTTGATGGGGATTGCATTGAATCTGTAGATTGCTTTTGGCAAGATAGCCATTTTTACAATGTTGATCCTGCCAATCCATGAGCATGGGAGATCTTTCCATCTTCTGAGATCTTCTTTAATTTCTTTCTTCAGAGATTTGAAGTTTTTATCATACAGATCTTTCACCTCCTTAGTTAGAGTCACGCCAAGATATTTTATATTATTTGTGACTATTGAGAAGGGTGTTGTTTCCCTAATTTCTTTCTCAGCCTGTTTATTCTTTGTATAGAGAAAGGCCATTGACTTGTTTGAGTTTATTTTATATCCAGCTACTTCACCGAAGCTGTTTATCAGGTTTAGGAGTTCTCTGGTAGAATTTTTAGGGTCACTTATATATACTATCATATCATCTGCAAAAAGTGATATTTTGACTTCCTCTTTTCCAATTTGTATCCCCTTGATCTCCTTTTGTTGTCGAATTGCTCTGGCTAATACTTCAAGTACTATGTTGAAAAGGTAGGGAGAAAGTGGGCAGCCTTGTCTAGTCCCTGATTTTAGTGGGATTGCTTCCAGCTTCTCTCCATTTCCTTTGATGTTGGCTACTGGTTTGCTGTAGATTGCTTTTATCATGTTTAGGTATGGGCCTTGAATTCCTGATCTTTCCAAAACTTTTATCATGAATGGGTGTTGGATCTTGTCAAATGCTTTTTCTGCATCTAACGAGATGATCATGTGGTTTTTGTCTTTGAGTTTGTTTATATAATGGATTACATTGATGGATTTTCGTATATTAAACCATCCCTGCATCCCTGGAATAAAACCTACTTGGTCAGGATGGATGATTGCTTTAATGTGTTCTTGGATTCGGTTAGCGAGAATTTTATTGAGGATTTTTGCATCGATATTCATAAGAGAAATTGGTCTGAAGTTCTCTATCTTTGTTGGATCTTTCTGTGGTTTAGGTATCAGAGTAATAGTGGCTTCATAAAATGAGTTGGGTAGAGTACCTTCTACTTCTATTTTGTGAAATAGTTTGTGCAGAATTGGAATTAGATCTTCTTTGAAGGTCTGATAGAACTCTGCACTAAACCCATCTGGTCCTGGGCTTTTTTTGGTTGGGAGACTATTAATAACTGCTTCTATTTCTTTAGGTGATATGGGACTGTTTAGATGGTCAACTTGATCCTGATTCAACTTTGGTACCTGGTATCTGTCCAGAAATTTGTCCATTTCGTCCAGGTTTTCCAGTTTTGTTGAGTATAGCCTTTTGTAGAAGGATCTGATGGTGTTTTGGATTTCTTCAGGATCTGTTGTTATGTCTCCCTTTTCATTTCTGATTTTGTTAATTAGGATTTTGTCCCTGTGCCCTTTAGTGAGTCTAGCTAAGGGTTTATCTATCTTGTTGATTTTCTCAAAGAACCAACTCCTCGTTTGGTTAATTCTTTGAATAGTTCTTCTTGTTTCCACTTGGTTGATTTCACCCCTGAGTTTGATTATTTCCTGCCGTCTACTCCTCTTGGGTGTATTTGCTTCCTTTTTTTCTAGGGCTTTTAGATGTGTTGTCAAGCTGCTAGTATGTGCTGTCTCCCGTTTCTTCTTGGAGGCACTCAGCGCTATGAGTTTCCCTCTTAGAAATGCTTTCATTGTGTCCCATAGGTTTGGGTACGTTGTGGCTTCATTTTCATTAAACTCTAAAAAGTCTTTAATTTCTTTCTTTATTCCTTCCTTGACCAAGGTATCATTGAGAAGAGTGTTATTCAGTTTCCACGTGAATGTTGGCTTTCCATTATTTATGTTGTTATTGAAGATCAGTCTTAGGCCATGGTGGTCTGATAGGATACATGGGACAATTTCAATATTTTTGTATCTATTGAGGCCTGTTTTGTGACCAATTATATGGTCAATTTTGGAGAAGGTCCCGTGAGGTGCTGAGAAGAAGGTATATCCTTTTGTTTTAGGATAAAATGTTCTGTAGATATCTATCAGGTCCATTTGTTTCATAACTTCTGTTAGTTTCACTGTGTCCCTGTTTAGTTTCTGTTTCCACGATCTGTCCTTTGAAGAAAGTGGTGTGTTGAAGTCTCCCACTATTATTGTGTGAGGTGCAATGTATGCTTTGAGCTTTACTAAAGTGTCTCTAATGAATGTGGCTGCCCTTGCATTTGGTGCGTAGATATTCAGAATTGAGAGTTCCTCTTGGAGGATTTTACCTTTGATGAGTATCAAGTGTCCCTCCTTGTCTTTTTTGATAACTTTGGGTTGGAAGTCGATTTTATCCGATATTAAAATGGCTACTCCAGCTTGTTTCTTCAGTCCATTTGCTTGGAAAATTGTTTTCCAGCCTTTCACTCTGAGGTAGTGTCTGTCTTTTTCCCTGAGATGGGTTTCCTGTAAGCAGCAGAATGTTGGGTCCTGTTTGTGTAGCCAGTCTGTTAGTCTATGTCTTTTTATTGGGGAATTGAGTCCATTGATATTAAGAGATATTAAGGAAAAGTAATTGTTGCTCCCTTTTATTTTTGTTGTTAGAGTTGGCATTCTGTTCTTGTGGCTGTCTTCTTTTTGGTTTGTTGAATGATTACTTTCTTGGTTGTTCTAGGGCGTGATTTCCGTCCTTGTATTGCTTCTTTTCTGTTATTATCCTTTGAAGGGCTGGATTCGTGGAAAGATATTGTGTGAACTTGGTTTTGTCGTGGAGTACTTTGGTTTCTCCATCTATGGTAATTGAGAGTTTGGCCGGGTATAGTAGCCTGGGCTGGCATTTGTGTTCTCTTAGTGTCTGTATAACATCTGTCCAGGCTCTTCTGGCTTTCATAGTCTCTGGTGAAAAGTCTGGTGTAATTCTGATAGGCCTTCCTTTATATGTTACTTGACCTTTCTCCCTTACTGCTTTTAATATTCTATCTTTATTTAGTGCATTTGTTGTTCTGATTATTATGTGTCGGGAGGAATTTCTTTTCTGGTCCAGTCTATTTGGAGTTCTGTATGCTTCTTGTATGATCATGGGCATCTCTTTTTTTATGTTTGGGAAGTTTTCTTCTATTATTTTGTTGAAGATATTAGCTGGCCCTTTAAGTTGAAAATCTTCATTCTCATCAATTCCTATTATCCGTAGGTTTGGTCTTCTCATTGTGTCCTGGATTACCTGGATGTTTTGAGTTAGGATCCTTTTGCATTTTGTATTTTCTTTGACTGTTGTGTCGATGTTCTCTATGGAATCTTCTGCACCTGAGATTCTCTCTTCCATTTCTTGTATTCTGTTGCTGATGCTCGCATCTATGGTTCCAGATCTCTTTCCTAGGGTTTCTATCTCCAGCGTTGCCTCGCTTTGGGTTTTCTTTATTGTGTCTACTTCCCCTTTTAGTTCTAGTATGGTTTTGTTCATTTCCGTCACCTGTTTGGCTGTGTTTTCCTGCTTTTCTTTAAGAGCCTGTAACTCTTTAGCAGTGCTCTCCTGTAAATCTTTAAGTGACTTATGAAAGTCCTTCTTGATGTCCTCTATCATCATCATGAGAAATGTTTTTAAATCTGGGTCTAGATTTTCGGTTGTGTTGGGGTGCCCAGGACTAGGTGGGGTGGGAGTGCTGCGTTCTGATGATGGTGAGTGGTCTTGATTTCTGTTAGTAGGATTCTTACGTTTGCCTTTCGCCATCTGGTAATCTCTGAAGCTAGCTGTTTTAGTCGTCACTGTTAAGAGCTTGTTCTTCAGGTGACTCTGTTAGCCTCTATGAGCAGACCTGGAGGGTAGCACTCTCCTTAGTTTCAGTGGGCAGAGTATTCTCTGCAGGCAAGCTCTCTTCTTGCAAGGCAGGTACCCAGATATCTGGTGTTCGAACCAGACTCCTGGCAGAAGTTGTGTTCCACTCACTAGAGGTCTTAGGATCACGTGTGGAATCCTGTGTGGGCCCTTGCGGGTGTCAGGCGACTCAGCTGGCAAGGTAGCCGGGGCTCGAGTGGAGTGGAAGGGGTTTGTGCCCCAGATCAAGCCCGGGTAGCCTGCTTCCCTATGTACCGCAGTCTCAAGTTCCACGCGATTGGATTGGGGCAGGCACTGTGATCCACTCACCAGAGGTCTTAGGGTCCCGTGGGGAGTCCTGTGTGGACCCTTGCGGGTGTTGGGCAAGACTCTGCTGGCAAGGTAGCCCGGGGCTCGAGTCACGAGTCGAGCGGAAGGGACTTGTGCCCCAGATCAGGCCCGGGTAGCCTGCTTCCCTATGTACCGCAGTCTCAAGTTCCGCGCGATTGGATTGGGGCAGGCACTGTGGTCCACTCACCAGAGGTCTTAGGGTCCCGTGGGGAGTCCCGTGTGGACCCTTGCGGGTGTTGGGCAAGACTCTGCTGGCAAGGTAGCCCGGGGCTCGAGTCTCGAGTCGAGCGGAAGGAACCTATTTAATTCTTACAATAGCCTGCTAATATGGGTTATAACTATTTCTTCTATTTTATAGCTGAGGATAAATGGGGGCTGAGTAACTTGTCAGTGAGAGAGCTGGGACACAAGCCTGGGAAAATCTGGCTTAGGCACACTGCTCTTAGCTCTTCAACTATAAACATCACACTTCTTCAAAGAAGATCTTCTGGGTTTGTGAACAGCTTTTCCTAGACCAGATGGTATACACAGCCTTTAATTAAATGCTTATTATCTCTTTTTGCATAAGGAGCACAAGGAATAAAGTGTCCCTAAAAGCCATTAATTCAATAAAATAAAGGAAAAGTCCCCTTTGACCGTTATAACCCAAACTGTTTGTCCATAACTGTTATACCACTTTTAAGGACTGACCCTCCTGGATCTATTATATACATTCACACATACCAATAGAAAGTACCAAGAAATGCTGTGTTTTCTTTATATAGTAGTATATTATACATAATTTTAATAGCATATATCAAGTACTTCCTCTGACAAACACATTTAGGTGTGTTGCAGGGTTGCTATCCAGCTGGTACCCAGAGGTGTGGCTATGAATCATATCATAAATACAGCGTATCATTCTCTCGCTGACTGACCTTAGGTACAGTGTATCATTCTCTCGCTGACTGACCTTAGGTACAGGAAGCACAGAGCCTAGGACCCAGTCATCCAGAACCTCACAATGTTTTCATTTGGGTTTCTAAAAATTTGAGGAAAAATGAATGTACTAATGAATACACAATAAAGAATTCACTCTGGGTTTGATTGTCTTTGTGCAAATAGTTACCGCACAACACCTTATGAATATATACAGCTCGAAGTGCAAAACACCTGGCTGCTGCCCAAACCTTTGCTTTTGTCTATCAAGTGTCAATCAAGGACCTCAAAGGAGAGGGCGACTGAGCCCACTTCCCATGCTAGGGCTAGCAGCCCCTAGAAACCATCATCGACTTTTTAAAATAATGGGTGAGCTTTAGACTGTCACTTGTATCCTCATTTATTCTGAAGACAAAATCATGCTGCCTAATGCAGGGCTGTTTCTGAAGGAAGCAACAGAAATTGCCATTAGTGAGCTCATGAGAAGGCAGCTGCCTGAAGCAGAGCAGCAGCTTGGCCAACTGGAGACCTCGAGAGCATTAGAAACCCTGCCAGAAAACCATGAGACCCCTCTCTCGCTCTTCTGGGTGGTTGGGTGGGTGGTGGCTTCCCCACCTCCCTTGAGCTCTTTATCTCTTCCTTTCTGTCTTTGGAATATGCCATCACTCATCTTTAGAGTTCTGCTATTAATAAACTTGCCCACTACCAGACCATTTTGTTTTGTTCCTGTCAATTATGTTTCATTGAATCTGAGAGTTTCTTTTTTTGTAAACTAGAGATCAATCTATTTGTCTCAGCTTGCATCATTTTTTTTTCTTACCACTCATTCAGGAAGTTAAGGTCAGAGGCCAAAGACATGGCAGCAGAGGTGGGTCTCCTGCAACTTGTGTAGACACCTCCAAGATGTCACTGGCATCTAGTCCCCTGATCATTCAGTCAACATACCTGTCTGCTCATGTACAGAATGCCACTGACACCTTAGTGCATTATGTGGCAACCTTTTTCTTCTGTCCTCTAAGAAATTTCTTTTGCTTCTAGGAGAGCAGCTCACAACCCCTTCCATCTGCCTGCAGTGACCACAGTGGCCAAAGCTGTAGTCCACTGTCTCCTAGCACTTAGCCACTGATTATATAAATGTGAACACTGTGTGTTCAACAGAGGCAAACTATTTAAAATGTGAACTGTTAAGCGTCTTTGTATGCTTTACCAACAAGTACAGAACAGGTGAATATGACACACGTGCTTCCCCAAATGAGTCACAAGGCTCTTTGCCATGTTTTCTGTTTGAGAGAAGGATGTCTAAACCAAAGAATATCATGGACACCCTCTCTTATACACATCCAGTTTATGTAGAAAATATTAAAGAATTAGTTGTTTTGTCCCCAGAGGTGACTTTTTTCAAAGTACTTTTGTACCTCCTTCTTCACTTGCTTTAGCTTTGACCGCCTTAAGTCATACCATAATTTGGACTCTAAAGCCATTCTTTGGTCTGGGTTAGTAGCTTCAAGAGTCTGAAATATTTTTTCCTATCTTAGGATCCAACTATAAAGCTTCAGTGACTACTCTGGGGGTTCTGTGGTTTATTCCAAGAGAGGGAAGAAGTGAACTGGTGTACAAGACTTGAACTCACTGCCAAGCACTGAGACTAAAGCTGAAGCTTCAAACTGATATAGAACTTAAATTAAAAGTGGAAGTGACATGAATGAATATCTACGAAGTGGGAAGACCTGGTTTCTAACTGGAATTTAAACCAGGAAAAGGACTCGATCTTGCAGCAGCACAAAGAGGAGTGGGGTTGCTTTATTAATTACTGGCAGCGATCTAAATATATTGTCATATATCAGATGAGGAAGCAATTTATAAGATAAAAATCTTACACCTAATGAAATTTGTAATCTACCCCCCAGTACTCCCTGACCCATGGAATCTGCAGATTCACCCAAAGGATGAAGATAGTTCATAGTCTGATTCTTAAAACTTTTATTCAGTGATTTTGTGTTTGAACATGAACATATCCACAAAGCATTAAAACAACAAGCAAAATTAAAAAGTCCCCAAGTGTCCATACAACACAGATGGTACCCGCAATTCTGTAATGAAGATTAGCATTTGGGGATGGAGACTTGGCAGCAGAACTCTTTCTGTTTTCCCCGGAGGACAGAAGGACTATGGGAATGTGTGCAGAGCTCTTGTAAGACCACATGTGCTGCAGTGACTTGGCACAAGGCAGCTGGCTTACAGGTGCTCTGGCAGCAATGTGGGAAGCCTTCTTTCTTTGTCCTTCTGTGCGTGAAATGACTTTAATATGCCTTTTGTGCGGGAGGAGACACTGCAGGCACTCCCCGTGGGCCAAGCAGTTTGTCTTTGAATGGCGATTTTAGAAACGGGTGACAGTTCTATTTTCTTCCTTAAGAGAATCCTTGTTCTGGGTGGTGACAAGGACTGTTGGCTGATGCTTTCCTCTCCTCTCCATAAGAATTGAAGAAGGAAAACTTAAAGGCATAATGAGCCAAAACGTCACCATATTCAGTAATGTTGTTCCAGTAAGTAATGTTCATCCGTATGGATGAGGCATCCGGATCATAAAATACTAGCAAAATCCTTTATGAATGATGAAGCTGCTCCACCCCCTCAGTATTCCCAGTGTTTTCAGCTCAAATGTTGTTGCTGGAATGCAATCAACATATAGCAAGGAGAGTAGGGGCAGATGTATGCCAAGGAAAGCCATGAAGGCACCTGCAAATGCTGGTCTTCCTAGAGTTCATCTGCCTGGAACATGGCCATCTAGGACCTGGGCTTCAAGCATGTGAAATAGAAAGAGAAAGGAGAACAATAGCTACTGGTACAACTGTGCTGAGATGAAACCATTCTTCATTAGTCTGAACATTCCCCATTGTGCATTCTCATGCAATGATGTAAAGTTGTTCGGCTGTGGGAAGCCATACCATGAAGCACAGGAAATAGCTTAAATCATTGGAAATGTTTTTAAGGTTAAATAAATGGGGAAACGACTATACTTAAGGTTGCCAACCACTTCAGAGTAATTTTTACTGGCAGATTTTCTCATTGTCAGTGTTCCTTTAAAAACATACACAACTGAACTCTTCTGGGACAGCCTTCTCCATTGGCTGTAGTCACTGGATATGATGGTACAGCTCCAATCCCAGTACTTGGGAAGTGGAAACAGGAACATCAATAGTTCAAGGTTATTCTAAGATGCATAGAAAGATGAAGGGTAGCCTGGGTTACAATCTGTCTTGAAAAAGAGAGATAGAGATGGTTATCATTTTCCTTTTAATAATTCAACTCCAATATCATCAGCTTCCTTGGACTATTGATCACTGACTTGGGTGACTGGTCTGAGGTGTGCCTAGATGCAAGAGGAAGGCTTAAACTAGTATCTATCACTACTGCCTTCATGAAACAGACAAGACTACCATTTCAGTGTTCATGTTACACCTCCTTTCTCAATGCTTCAGAGACTTCAGATATGACAGATGGGAGGGAATCATGGTTTTAACAATAAGATCGGATTAAAATCAGGTCAGAAAAAAAAGAGAATCTCGTTGGAAAGTATGCTTGAAGAACTGGGCTCTTGGAGGCAGAAGTCAGCAGCATACATTTCGGCTGAAAGATGAAGGTTTGCCTGAGATCCTTGTGACCATCTGTCCCTGGTGGTGTAGGTACAGATAAACAAAGCCCCTGTTGCTGTTGATTTCCCATAATCTTTTTATTTGACCATCTCCAAAGGACAGGAAAGGAAATGCAAGGGAATTATGTCAATAACTTTAGGTGTATGGCAGATTTTGGCTGGTACTCTGTATGTGTCATTATCCTGGTTTATGACACATGATATATTATTCAAACTATATGTTACCATTTCTATGAGTCTCTTTGGTCCATTAATTCTTAAAAGCTGCTAATTCATATTGAACTTTATACACTCAGGAAGTAGAAATTTTTTTCCCTATGGAAAAAGCCTCTTAATTGGTGCTTATTGAACAACTAAATAAATAATAATATTAAGTATAAAATTAAAATATAGTTGGGTAATTAGGCCTAACTATTATTGTAGCAGAGTATTTCACAGAGATATAATTTGCATATTATAATGTTTTCTTTTTCAAAGAGTGCAATTTAGCAGTTTTAATGTGTTAGGGGGCTATATGAGTATAACCATGACCTAATTTTGAGCTTTTTTTTTTTTTTTTTGCCACCTCAGAAAGAAATGCTACCCATCAGCGTTCATTTTCATTTACTCCTGTTCCAAGGACCAAATCCAAAAACCAACCTGCTGTTTTCTATGAATTAGCCTCTTCAGTAGAGTTTATTTCACTGGCATCTTTGACCACTGTGTGACCTTTGTGTCTAGTTTCTTTCACTTTACATAATGTCTTCAAGAGTTATTGTCTCTTGCGCCAATACTTCAACTTTTTTCTTTTTTTCTCTCTCCGCAAATATAACCCCAGTTTGCTTGAATCCTGTAATCTTCCTCTGCTCATCTCTCAAGTATTGTGGTCACAGGTGTGCACCCCCATACCACCAGTCCATGCCTTTTATGGTTGAGTCATAAGTCACCGAATAGATAGACCACATTGAGTGTCCATTCATGGGTACATGGAAACTTCAGAAATTTCTACTTTGTGGCTGTTGGGAATAATGCTACTATAAACACCGATACACATACATCTTTATATGGACATATGTTCTCAATTCCCTTGGCTGTAAATCCATGAGTTTATATTGGCACATAGACCATATGTTGTGTGAGCCTAAGAGTAGAAAATGTCCAGAACAGACAAATCTGTAGGGACAAAGTGCATTAGTGTCAGCGTGTCAGAGTCAGGGAGGTGAGTGTGCTGAAAGCAAATCCTAGTGTGTGGGGGGTTCCTTTCTGAAACGATCAACCCAAATAACTGCAAAAAATTTGAGGCAATGCCAAGATGTTTTCAAAAGTAGTTGTGCCATTTTTAAAAATTCCACAAACAAAGAGGGTTTACATTTTTATACATCCCCACTAACACCTATTTACCTTTTTTTTTTTTTCAATTTTTGTGTTTGCAACATCACATGTTGTGTTTTAATAGTTTGAGATGCACACACTTACTCTCAGGTGAGGGAGACTGTTCATCCATACTGCCATCAGAGCAACATACAAGATGTAGTCTATGGGATAGATAGCCTGAAACACTTGCCAGACGTTTAATTACTGGTATCTTGATCTTGGAATTTCCATCATCTAGATCTGTGGGTAATAAATTTCCATTGTTTGTAAACTACCAGATCTAAAGTCTTTACTCAAAGTAGCCCAAATGTACTACACTGCACTAGAAATCAACAGCGACACCATCATATTCTTGGATAACCATCCTTCAGAACTGTGAGAAAACACATTCCCATTTTCCAGGCCACATAGTCTGGGGTATTCTGCTGTAGTAACCCTGGAACAGTACCAAACAATGAATCAAAAGCTGACTAAACTCAGTCCTAATTATCTGTCGTAATCCAGCTTAATATTCTTTCCAACACCAACTAGAATGAGGTTGTAATGCCCTTATGTGCATATTACTACCAATCATCTCTTTTCATTTTTATCCAAACTCTTTAAGGATAAGTATGGCTTGCTGATTTTGCTCACTGATATAACTAGACATGTAGTCAACAAAATATGTATTCACTGAGTGCCTGTGCTAGTGATGGGGTCATTATGCTATATTTTGATGAAGAAGAACATGAGACATTTATGTCTAAATATTAGTATTTGATCCAGCTAGCCACTGCTTTATTCTATGGAAATTTCTACATTAGGCTATTTGGAAACCAGAGGCTCAAATTTTAATCTCTTGCCCTTTTAAAAAAAATTTAAATTTAATTTAATTTTATTAATTTTTATTGCTTCTATTTTTTTTTTTACAGTCTAGTCATTATCTGCCTCCTGGTCCATCCTCCTACATTTCCTTATCCTTTTTCTCCTTCCCCTTGTTTACAAGAGGATATCTTCACCCCTGCCCCCCACCCCCACTCCTCTCTCCCTCTACCCCTCTACCCCTCTACTTCTCTATTACCCACCAGGCCTCCCCACTCACTGGGGCCTCAAGTCTCTCAAAGGTTGGGGACATCTTATCTCTCTAGGGCCAGAGCAGGCAGTCTTCTGCTGTATATGTGTCAGTGGGACTCAGACCAGCTAGTGTATGCTGCCTAGTTGGTTGCTCAGTGTCTGAGAGACCTCAGGGGTCCAGGTTGAGACTGGTGGTCTTCATATGGGGTAGCCCTCCTCTACAACTTCTTCCAGCCTTTCCCTAATTCAACTGCAGGGGTCCCCAACTTCAGTCTATTGGTAAGTATCTGCTTCTGTCTCAGTCAGCTGCTTGTTGGGCCTCTCAGACAGTAACAATGCTAGGCTCCTGTCTGTAAGCACACCATAGTATAGCATCAATGATAGTGTCAGCCCTTGAATCCTCCCCTTGAGATCGATCCCAAGTTGGGTCAGTCACTGGACCTCCTTTCCCTCAGTCTTTTTTCTACTTTTGTCCTTGCAATTCTTTAGACAGGAACAATTCTGGGACAGAGTTTTTGACTGTGGGATAGCAACTCCATCCCTCCATTTGATGTCCTGTCTTTCTACTGGAGGTGGACTCCATAAGTTCCCTCTCCCTGCTGTAGGGCATTTCATCTAAGGTCCCTTCCTTTGAGTCCTGAGAGTTTCTTACCTCCCAAGTCTCTGGTACTTTTTAGAGGGTCCTCCCACAACCCACCCCCAGAGGTTGCATATTAATTTTACTTTTTAACTTATTAACTTTACATACCACTCTCTGCCCCCTCCTGGTCAACCCCTCCCACAACCCTTCCCTCATATTCTCTTCCTCTTCTCCTCTGAGTGGGTGGGACACCTCTAGGTATCACCCTACCCTGGCACTGCAAGTCTCTGAGATCTCAGGGCTTCCTCTCCCACTAAGACCAGACAAAGCATCCCAGCTAAAAGAACATATCCGACATACAGGCAACAGCTTTTGGGATAGCCCATGTTCTAGTTGCTCTGGACTCACATGAAGACCAAGCTGCACATCTGCTACATATGTGCAGGCAGGCCTAGATCCAACCAATGCATGTTCTTTGGTTGGTGGTTCAGAGTCCAGGTTAGTTGACTCTGTTGGTCTTCCTGTGGGGTTTGTGTCTCCTTAGAAGTCTGTAATTCTTCCTTCTCTTCTTCCATAAACATCCCCAAGCTCCATGCACTGTTTGGCTGTGGGTGTCTGAATCTGTTTGAGCCAGCTCCTTGGTTGATCCTCTCACAAGACAACATGCTCTTGTCTGTAAGCATAACAGAGTATCATTAGTAGTGTTAAGAATCGGTGCTTGCCCATGGGATGGGTCTCAAGTTGGGCTGGTTATTAGTTGGCCATTCCCTCAGTCTCTGCTTCATTCCCTGTGCCTGTATTTCTTGTAGACAGGATACATTTGAGGGTGAAAGCTTTGTGGGTGGGTTGGTGTCTCTATAGCTCTACTGGGGTTTCTGCCTGGCTATAGGAGGTGACCCCTTCAGTTTCCATATACACAATGTTGTGAGTCACAGCTAAAGTCACTCCCATTGATCCTTGGATGCTTTCCTTATCCCAGGGCTCTGTCTCTTCCTGGGGATGACCCTCACCTCCTCACCACCACCCCCACTTGCAGACTTCCATCCATTTTCATGGCTATCTAGCCATCTCTCCTGTCCTTCCCCACACCATATCCTGAGCCCTCCTATTCCCCTCCCTCCCAGTTCCTTCCCTTCACTTGGTTCTTATGACTATTTTATTCCCCCTTCCAAGTGAGATTCAAGCTTCTTTGCTTGGACCTTCACTCTTGCTTAGCTTCTTTGGGTCTGTGGAGTGTAGCATGGTACCTGTATTTTATGGGTGGTATCTACTCATAAGTGAGTACATACCATGCATATCCTTTTGGACTGGGTTACCTCACTCAAGATTATATTCTCAAGTTCCATCCATTTGTCATTGTGATGGGTGTAAGATGGAATCTCAGAGTTGTTTTGATTAACATTTCCCTGATGACTCTGGATTTTGAATATTTCTTTAAGTGATTCTTGGCCTTTTAAGATTCCTCTATTGAGAATTCTCTGTTTATCTCTGTACTCCATTTTTAAATTTGGTTATTTGGGGTCTTTGTGTTAAATGTTTGAGTTATTTGTAAATATTGGATATTAGCCTTCTGTCAGAAGTAGGGTTGATGAAGAACCTTTCCCAATCTTAGGCTGCCAATTTACCCTATTGACAGTGTCCTTTGCCTTATAAAAGCTTTACAGTTTTATGAGGTCCCATTTATCAGCTATTGATCTTAGAGCCTGAGATATTGGTGTTCTGTTCAGGAACTTGTCTCCTGTACCAATTCATTGAAGGGTATTTTCCACTTTCACCTCTATGAGATTTAGTGAGTATGGTTTTATGTTGAGGTTCTTGATCTACTTGGATTTGAGTTTGTGCAGGGTGTTAAATATGTATCTATTTTCATTCTTCTACGTGTAGACATCCAGTTATAGCAGCACTGTTTGTTGAAGATGCTTTCTTTCTTTTTTTGCATTGCATAGTTTTGTCTTTATCAAAAATCAAATATCCATAGGTATGTGGGTTTATTTCTGAGTCATCAATTTGATTCCATTGATCACTATTTCTGTTTCTGTAGCAATAGCATGCATTTTTAAATAATTATTGCTGTACATTACTGTACAGCAATATACTATTGTACGACAGCTTGAGGTCAGGGATGGTGAAAGGACATTTCTCCTAGAGTTCTTTTATTGTTCAGGCTACCCTGGGGTTTTTGTTTTTCCACATGAATTTGAGAATTGCTCTTTCCATGTCTGTGAAGAATTGTGTTGGAATTTTGATGTGGATTACATTGAATCCATAGGTTGCTTTGGTAGGATGGCCATTTTCACTATGTTAATTCTACCTATCCTTTAGTATGGGAGGTCTGTCCATCTTCTGATATCTTCTTCAATTTCTTTCTTCAGAGACTTGAAGCTATTGCCATGTGATCATTCACTTGCTTGGTTAGAGTTACATCAAGATATTTTATGTCATGGCTATTATTGTAAAGAGTGTTGTTTTCCTATAATCTCTTGTCTTAAAGGTTATTTCTCCAGTATCCTCTTTGTTTGATCGTTTTCATTCTTACATGAAAATATTGAAGAATTGTCATAAATGTTATCCTTATATCACTTGTCTAATGTACAGTATTGAATCAGGGAACCAGATTGCCTGAGTTTAAATCTTGAGACTCGTACCTAAAACACAGATAAAATTTGAGTGGGTGAATTAGGCTCTTGTCTGTGAAACTTGTTGTAAGGACCTCAAAGCGTTGTTCTGGAAGTTCAATGAGCAGTATATGTAGAACACCTGGAAGGGTGCCTTGTAGTAAGAATTATTATAATGTTTCTGTTTTAACTCCAGGTGTGGGATATGGGCTGCTTCAGATTGTCCACAGCACCTGACTCTGATTTTCCTTGTGCTCTTGCAGGGGTATGGCTTTGTGAGCTGCAGATAATTTCTGCAAGTGTATGGCACTTGAAATTCTGGAGACTCTTGCGAAGGTATATAAATGTTAGAGTCCCTACAGGGGCTGTGGCTGTTGCTGCTCCTCCTGCCGTTGGCTGTTGTTTTGCTGGTTGCTGTTTTGCTGGTGGCTGGTGGCTGGTGGCTGTTGTTGTGGTTTGTCAAATGGGTGTACCCTACAAGATAGGATATTGAATATCCTGATGGCAGTGAAGACCAATCTTGCCCCAAGGTACTCAAATACTCCTAATCAGCAGGAAGTAGTCTAGTGATATTGACACCTCCTTTCCCCTCTAACCTTCTTTCTCTCCTACCCAGTGTTGTGAGGTTAGAAGGGTAGAATAGGGACAGAGAGAGTAGAAGAAAAGATAACCCATAAAGTTGCCAAGGGTCAGGCTACAGTTCCTGGCACAGGTGCACTTAGTAAGCATTAGACATTACTGTCTGTTACATTAATCTCATGCTTTCTATCTATAATGCCTCAAGGCTTTTTTATTTTATTTTATTTTTTATTTTTAGATTAGCAGTCCTGACTTGCCTCTGGACTCCAGATTTCTCTAAGCATTCTATAACCTACAATAGTAGGAGGGAGATTAATATGATCTCCTGGGTTCCTGTCTCTGGTGTGCATGCCCTATATAATCTCGTCCTGATAATTGTGGTCAGGGCATGTGACTACAGTATCTTACCACCTTATTTGTAGGATACAAATCAGTTTCCTGGATTGTGAGATAATAAAAGGATACTACCTCAGTGAGCCTGGCAGTTAGCTGAATATTTAAAAGCATGTGAAACATCAGAGTGATGTGCTCCTGCTGGCCTGGAAGAAAGCAAACAGCTCCGAAGCTACTTGTGCAAGGAAGTCCATGGCAAGAAACTGGGAAGAGGCCCTCATATTGAAAGTGATCTCTGTATGAGAGCCAGCAGAAACACTGGGACCTTGGTCATCCAGCTGCAAGGAAATGAATTCTGCCAACAGCCAGTGAGTTTGGAAGTGTATCCCAAGCCTTGGAGGAGAAACATAGCCCTGGCCAACATCATGATTTCTGCCTGGTGAGACCCTGAGCAAATGGTATAGCTCTCTTGACCTTAGAATTCTAACTCACGCAAGGGCTGAAATAATAAGTAGGTGTTGTTTGAGACCTTCCCATTTGCGGTAATTAGTTATGCAGCAATAGAAGACACACAACCGTTGCCAAGTTTACTTCTCTATGCCAGTGTCTATAATAGTAAGTGCTTATTTTGCACATCCAAAAAATACTCCCAATTCTTTAATTCTTTCTCTATTTTGTTTTTCTCCTTTTTTGTAAGTTATACCTAATAATTAGAATCATCTTTGGTAGTTTTCCAAATCACTGAATCACACAGCTCTAACATGAAGATGGAGTCTACATATGGTAGCTTATTACCAACACCCCTACTGCTTCCTCAACTCATTATTTGGTTGGACCTTTAATAATAATAGGCTTCTGAGTATCCTAGACCATCCCATTCAGGTAACTTTCCTTCCTGTTGTCAGGAAATTTTATGTAAATTGGGCCATACCAACTCTATGTGAGCTTCAATAGTGATTTTTTTCATGGTGTTTAGTAAAATCTACAATCTTTAGTGCTTTCTGTGTTACTATAATAGAACTTCTAGGTAGTTTCTAAATAAAAAAGAAAGTTAATTTCTCATAGTTATAAAACCTAGAAAGACCATGATCAAGGAAATGACAGGTTTGATTTCTGCCAGAGTCCAGTATCCAGTTCCAAGATGTCTTGAATGTCTTTTAGAGTTCTGTTTCGAACAACCTGGAAAAGGAGAGAAGAGAGAGGGGAAAAAAGACAGACAGCATAGAGAGAAGATGGGTGGGGGATTAGGAAGGAATTGGAAAAGGCAGGAATGAAAGGTAGAGGAGAAAGAGAAGGGAGAAAGTGAGGCGAGGGAGCCCATGGGAAAGAGGAAATGAGAAGAGAAGAAGAATTTAAATGAATCAAATTCCCTTTCTTAAAAGAATCTGCAGTCAGGCGTGGTGGTGCACGCCTTTAATCCTAGCACTTGGGAGGCAGAGGCAGGCAGATTTCTGAGTTCAAGGCCAGCCTGGTCTACAAAGTGAGTTTCAGGACAGCCAGGGCTATACAGAGAGACCCTGTCTTGAAAAACCAAAAAAAAAAAAAAAAAAAAAAAAAAAAGAATCTGCTCCCTTGATAATGGCAGAATCCTTAAGTCTAATGACCGCTCAAGGGTCCCACCTGCTAATTCTGTTAATATTGGGAATTGCATTTCAAGACAAATGGAGGAGACTGATGTTAAGACTGACAACATCTCCCCAGCTTCACTTCTGACTTTTTGTTTCACTGTGTTTCAATAGCACAGACTTTTGAGCTTTTTTCATTATGATGCCAAGTCAAGTATCATTCCATTCCATATCTTCCATGATCTTTTTCTTCTCTCACTTCATGGAGTCTTCTCTGATTTCCCTGCATAAACTAATGGACCCCATACACTTGCATTGTCTCTATTGCAGTTAGACTTTTTGATATTATGTGTCATGCTCTGTTTGTTGTCTGTCTCTAGTATTCGAATGTAAGTGACTTTGGAGCAAGGACATTGACTGGATCATCACCGAGTTCTCAGCTGGTCTCTGGCATATGCAAGCACGCATTTATATAGCCTGCATTGAATTAAGGGCTTAGAAAAGTAATTTGATATGTTTGCACTAAAGGCAGATTTATAATCTCTGTTATCTTAAGGTCCCGATCATGGTTCACATTAAGACCAGGGACTGGGAGATCATGCTGTACTACTCTTAACTGAGAAATGTTTGTTAAATTACATGGTACTTAGAGTAGTGCTGTTGAAGCGACATGAGTAGTGGTACTGATGCAAGTCTCAATAAAGGGAGGCGATGGGAGTTGAGCTCCATGGTGGGATGTTGTGCTCATCATGTCTTCCTTTTCTTTGTTTTCAGGGAAGAAGAGCCAGTTTCTATAATTCTGATGATAAATTGTAAATTCTAGCTCTGAGCAGCACAGACTTGCACACAGGGCTTCAGTAGTCCATGCTTTTAGTCAAAGGCAGTCTTAATAAATAATAGCAAGCAGAGCTAGAAAACATCCAAAAATTAATGTGATGTGGCAATTGGAGTTGTGTAGCATTCATCCTGTTCACCTCATAGTTTAGATGTATGGATGACAAGTTCAAACTTTCAGCACAACCAGATGTCATTAGCAGGAAGTTGATGCATTGAACAATTTTCCCTGTATTAAAGGGACATCAGTGATTCAACATACATTAAATTTAGGACCAAATTTTCAGGTTTAAAGTGACAAGCTCCTTTGAAAACACACACACACAGAGACACACACACCCTTTTCATAAAAGATAATGCCTGTAAACTAACTAAGTAGCTTCAACTAGGCCCCTAGTGACCAGCACCCCTGCACTATAGAACATGAGCCCTTTTACACCTGGCATCTTAGGTTTCCAAATTATTAAAACTACCACATAAACTCAGGTCAACTTTTGCCATCTTTGGAGGCTAAAAATAATGTTAGTATCAATCAATTTCTGAAAGATTTTTAATTTGGACATTTTAATGAAATAAATCAAGATCATCTCCTTCTAGATTATTCTCAAAAGAAAATATACCTTAATAATTTCTTTAAATTTAAACATTAATATACTTAATATTTACTCAAAGAATTCTATTTTGAGCTTTACCATTAATATACTTAATATTTACTCAAAGAATTCTATTTTGAGCTTTAGTCAAATATGGGCTATGCTGTAAATTAAAAATCTGATCTCATAAAATAACACATAAATGTTTTAATAGAAATTTGTTTTAAATGCTCAAGAGACAGCTGTAAATCTTCCCTTAATACAACACTTTTCTCCTGTTTAGCTGCTTCAGAGGGCCAACCATCTGGCTATTAAAAACTCTTGTCATTAAAGATTCCTCTGTTGAAAATTCTCTGTTTATATCTATACCTCATTTTTTATTTGGTTTGTTGATGTCTAGTTTCTTAAGTTCTTTATATATTGTGGATATCAGTCCTCTGTCAGGTTGGTGAAGATCTTTTCCAATTCCGTAGGCTTCCATTTTGTCCTAATGTTCTTTGCTTTGCAGAAGATTTTCAGTTTCATAAGGTCCCATTTGTTAATTGCTGATCCTAGTGCCTGAGTTTTTGGTGTTCTGTTCAAGAAGCTGTCTTCTGTGCCAATGCATTCAAGGCTATTCCCCACTTTCTCCTCAGTATGGTTTAGTGTATCTTGTTTTATATTGACATCTTTGATCCACATCTGTAATCATGGAGAAGCACTTAAAGAAATTTTCAATATCCTTAGTCATCAGATAAATGCAATTCAAAATGACTCTGAGATTCCATTTTGTACCCATCAAAATGGTTAAAATCAAAATCACAGGTCATGCTGGCAAGGATGTAGATAAGGTAAGGGAAACAATCCTCCATTTCTGGTGAGAGTGCAAACTTGTATAACCACTTTGGAAATCAATTTGATGGTCTCTCAGAAAATTGGAAATAGTTCATTCTGAAGACCCAGCTATACCACTCCTGGGCACAAACCCAAAAGATATTCCACCACACCACAATGATACTTGCTCAACTATGTTCATAGCAGCCTTATTCACTAATGGTCAGAAACTGGAAACAACCTAGATGCCCCTCAACTGAAGAATTGACTTTTTAAAATGTGGTTCATATACACCACAGAATATTACTCAGCTATTAAAAACAAAGATACCATGAATTTTGCAGGTAAATAGATGGAACTAGAAAACACCATCTTGAGTGAGATAACCCATACCCAAAAGAACATGCATGGTAGGTTTTCACTTTTAAGTGGATATTAGTCATAAAGTAAAGGTTAACCACACTATAACCAACAGTTCCAATGAAGCAAAATAACAAGGAGGCTTAAGGAAGGATGATTGAATCTTCCTCAGAAGGTGAAATAAAATAGTTTTCTGAGATAGATAGAAGAAGGGGATTGGGTGGGAAACAGGATATGGAAGGGAGCAGAATGAGGTGGAGTAGGGGATCAGGTATAGGGAAAGCAGAGGAGAAAAAAATGGAAATCAATGGTAAATGAGTGGTCATCTCTAGGATGTGCCAGAGACCTGGGATGGAGGGAGGCCCTTGGGCCTGTAGAGTTGACTCTAGCAGAGACCCCTAGAACTAGGGGATATGGATCCTGAAGTGGCCAATTACTATAGCCAAGAATGACTTCCAGTGGAGGGATAAGGACAGTAATCCACCCAAAAAACCGTCAACCCAAAATGTGTCCTGCCTGCAAGATGTTCAGGGACAAAGAGAGAAAAGACCGAGGGAATGGCTAACCAATGATTAGTCCAAATTGACCCATCCCAGAAGCAAAAACAAACAAACAAACAAACAGACAGACAGACAAACAAAAAACAACACCCAATTCCTGACACTATAACAATATTCTGTTATACATGCAGATAGGGATCTAGACTAACTGTCTTCTGAGAGGCTCCACTAGTAGCCAATGGAAAGTGATGCAAAGACCTACAGCCAAATATTAGTTGGAGCTTGGGGAGTCTGATGGAAGAGTTGAAAGAAGGATTGAGGGAACCAAAGAGGACAGAGCCTCCACAGGAAGACCATCAGAGTTAATTAACCAGGACCCTTAGGGCCACCAGAGAGTGAGATACCAACCAAAGAGTAAACACAGACTGGACCTAGGTACCCTGCATGTATCTAAAAGATGTATAGCTTGGTCATCATGTGGATCACCCAACAATTTGAGTGTGGCTGTCCCATAAACTGATGCCTGCCTGCCTGCCTGCCTGCCTGTGGGTCTTGTTCCTCTAACTGGGCTACCTTGTCTGGCTTCAGTGGGAGAGGATTTGCCTAACACCGCAATTACTTAATGTGCCAGGAATGGGAGTAAGGAGGGTATAGCATGTGAGGAAGTGAGGGAGCAATGGGGGGGATCTGCATTAGGGAGTATTGGGAGGAGAGGGGGACCTGGTATTGGGATATAAAGTGAGTAAATAAATTATATTTAACTTACAGATGAGGATTCCACCAGGATTTTCTAGAATGCACTCACACTATACATTAGCAGTTAGTCTGTGAGAGATAATAGCAGGAGGTACAGAGAAGGGTTTGTAGGCCAATCGATTACCAGATTTTCCTCACTGCCTCCCACAGTCCATTCATAAAGAGTGAGTCCTCACTGTGAGCTGTTTTATTTTTTTTAGTATGTCTTATGCCTCCTGTTTAGGCTACTTGTGAAAAAATAAATATTCCTGTCTAATTATATAAAAATGTTTATTTTAGAAGTAAAGCGTGCACATTTGAGTATGTCAGTAAGTGGTTTCAGTTGTTATTCTGCCATTTTGTATCCTTGTGGTTGTCCAGACCTTAATCCTTATACCCAGAGAGCCGTTTAACAAGCCTTTGCCCACACAGCCCGAGCAGCTCCAGTCATTCCTTTAAAATACTTTGCTTGTGTTGTGTTGTGAGATGCTCAGTCATGCCAAGGGTTATTAAAAGGTTGGCGTTCAGAGGTCTTCACTAACTCTCATACTTCACTCTCTTCTATTCCTCCCGTGGATGTTTAGTTTTGCTAGTGTCCACCAGGCCTAGTGTTATCTTACTGTCACTCAAAATCCTCCTTGTAAATTAAGGAAACAAACAAATCCCTGAATTTAACAAATAGAGGTATGTATTAAAAAAAGAGATAATGAGTTGAGAGATGTAATGAGAGCAGATTGTATGTATAGTGAGGGGAATAAATGAGTAATTTTGAAAGCATTTTATAATATTTGAAGAACAAATGTATTTACAACTGTAGAGTTGTTTATCATGTGCCTATCACAAAACTCAAGTACTGAAAATAGCTATTCTAGAATAGGGAGTAGCTTAAGTAGCTATGGTGCATTCCCAGATTGAAATACTAAAACATTTAAAGGATATTGCACGTAGCCATTCTACAGCATCCCCGAGAATGGGACAGGATCTCTGCCCTCTACCTAGCTTTGTGCCGGGTACAACCCTGTGTTTAGAGATGGTTTCTATGGGAGCCATTCCTGTGTGGTAGAGATCTTCACAATGTTCCTTCCTACTTTCTGCTCACTGCTTTCTGAGAGTTGTTGTGATGGTTTGTAGAGAACTAGGTATGGGGAATCAAGCAAACACTGTTTTTCCTCCCACAAAAAGAAAACACACTTGAAATTTCCTGAATTTTGTATCTGAGGTGGAGTTTCGAAGCCTCTCTGGAGACTTAGAGAGGATGAGTCTAATGGAATCCTGGACTCTGGATAAGCATGGTGTAACACAGTACGTCTGCTCTTCCATCTGATGCCATCAGTCTTGGAGGCAGAATTTGCAGTTTTGAGCTGTCACAAAATCCTGATTAGTAGCACTGATTTATACCATACTCAGTAGTTATGGTAGTTAGTATTAGCAGTCAAGTTGACACCTAAAAAGCAAGCCTCTAGATATTCCTGTAAGAGACCATCTAGCTGAAGATTACCTTCTGAGATATCTGGGAAGGTTTGCCTTGATTAATGTGGAAAGACCATTTTAATTACAGGCAAGGCCATTCCCTAGGCAGGCAATTCCTATCAAGATGAAGAGAGCAAGCTGAGGGCTGGCCTGCATACCCGCACTGTTCTCCAATCTTGACTGTGGATGGTGTGGGATTTACTGCCCCAGATTCCTGCCACCTCTGCTTTTCTGTCATGATAGACCTATCTCACCTGTAATGGTGAGCCAAATAGATCCTTTCTTCCCAAACTTGCCTATGTCAGAATATTATATCACAGCAGCAGGAAGACAAACTGGGACATCACTTTTCACTTGTCTTCCCTTCTGAGCCATTGCAGATACTTTAGAGGTGTGGGAATATGACCAAGGATTGGGGTGAGAGACAATGAAATCATGTGAAGAATCCTGGGAAATCAGATGTCAGAGACCAGCATCAGGGTGCACATCTGAGTTTATTGCCCCTCGCATAAGCTTATATTAGACTATTTGAGCCAATCCTGAGCCCCTAAATCTTAGACTAATTGTATCTCACCACACCTTCAATGTGCTCTAATGAAAGCCCTGCCTGAGGAGAAGTTCAGAAGGAGTTGGGGCAGGGAGGACCACCATCACCTATTAGAACTTCTGTAAAGACAGGGGAAGCAGTCACTGCCCTGGCCTTGGTTCCTTTTTGTGGTCTCACCAGTGTTCCTGGACTCATCTTAGATCCAGTGAGTGTATGGCAGATCAGGAATCTTCAAGGAGTTGCGGGAGCCTGTGACACCTTGCTCTCTATCCCACTTTATCCTTCACAAGGTTGACTTCCACATGTCCCATATAGAAGGAAATTAGGGAATGCTTTGTTTAGGGACCCACCTTGGTAGTATTAAAATCTCACTATTTTGTTTGGCTTGTTAATATATATATATATATATATATATATATATATATATATATATATATCCTTTGACTAGACATCAATTCTCTACATTGCTGTACAACTTCATACGTGACTTATTCACATATTTATCTGCCTAGCCATGGAGACTGTTGATATTTATCATCCCTGTTTGATATACATAACAGAAGCGGGGAAAGTATCATCTGGTATTTTACTGTCACGAGGTGTATTAACATCTCCAACAGCAAATTCATGGAGGATCTCTGTGCATCCTCCTATTCCCTACTCATTCCTTCACACAGGGTGTAACTTCTCCTGTGCCTGTGAAATCTCCCTTCAGTTCTTGACCGAGAAGGAATGTAAGACCTTACAGGATTGATGTATGAAAGGATTAGAATGTCCAAGACATCAGGAGTGACATGTGGTGGGAATCTTGCCAAGTAATAAAACATCCACCTTTTAAGCCCGGCACTGAGCCCAGATGCACTAGTGGAATCCTTCATGATTCTTTTGCCTCTTCACTTGCCTTTGCTAACTCTCCATGTTGCTAGTCAGATCTGATGGCTCCCAGTCTTCCCAAAATTGGGCTATAATCCCCCAAAGTGAGAGACTTGCTCGAGTAAGCCACCTTGATGCTGGAGAGAAATAACTCCAGATTACACATCCTCTTCCTGGAAAGTCTACTTCAGTATCTTTTCTGACAGGCTAGCACACATGTGCGCGCGCGCGTGTGTGTGTGTGTGTGTGTGTGTGTGTGTGTGTGTGAATGACAGTATGGAGGATCTCACCACTCCTACTGCCATCAGCTGTTGGAATTAAACACAGCCAACACTGATAGAGCAATATTCTAATATGGGAATTTATGTGAGATTATAGTATTTGGAACCATGTGGAAGAATCTGTTGTTAATATTGTTCACACAATACATTATAAACCAAATTGTTTATTTCTTCTTTTTGATAATATGAAAACATGGGAAGAATTGCTTAAATATTAAAAACAATAAAGATTGTGATTTTTTTAGGTATTAGGTAAGATCTTTAACAAGCATCCAAGCAATTATAAAGCCAATGTACTAAGGCCTTCACTGTGATAAGCACAAAGACTCTACTTATACCTGAAATATATCTGCAAGCTGTTGTGAAATTTCAAATATTCTGATTTGTGAGATACTTAGTAACTCTATTAATTCAGAACTCTTACCTCAGCTATTTATTGTCCCAATACTTCTCCAAGTGTCTATAACTCCACACAGAAGGCCAGAGCCCAAGAGAAGTGAATGTCATTGTTAGTCAAGAGGACCATATGTTCATAGTTGATATTGCATTAGAACTCTTCATCATGTGTGAAGGTTCAACAAAAGGTCATAAGACAAAAACGAGTGTGACCCGATTCAGGTCTTTAGTGGGGAAAGGCTACACAGGAGTATAGACAGCAGCTTCTTTGTTACAGAGGAGCAAAACCAAGAGCTGCTACTTGGAATGAGACAAGGGGCAAGGTGACACGTGAAATTCTTCACAGAAATGCAAAAATGTAGTTGTCAAATTTGCAAAGCAAATGGGGAATGGAACTTTGACTATAGGCAATATTGGTTATTAATATGTGTGAGTTATAATTAATAAGCCTACCTTTGGAGATTTGCTCAGCTTGTATATTGATTTTCCTCTGGTCTCATGGATCAAGGTTAAAAGGAAGTGACATCTGTTAGAAAGTATGTGAAAATATTTAGGAAAGTGTAAATGTTGCATAAAAGAGCAAATTCCTGAAATAATTCACAGCTTTTACCCTTTTATAAAGTATTCCTATAAGCCCCATGCCTTATTTTTGTGTCTAAAATTTGCTTAAGATGATGGTTAGGACAGAGCTTTATAGTTTCTGACAGGAGACTCAGTTTCTGTGGAGATCCTCAGTGTGGTTTTGTCAGTGGCTGAGAATAACTGTCTGCAAGGCCAGTCCCACATGTGGACATTTAGGTTGATAAATATCATCCTGCTCTAAACAGCAGCCTCGGAGACCACTGCCTGCTCCTAATGTTTGCTTACAGATTTGTTGTGTGTGTGTGTGTGTGTGTGTGTGTGTGTGTGTGTGTGTTTGTGGGAGAGGGGGCAGTTTAACCCCTTAGAAAGAAGGTGAAGTCACCAAACTCACATTTGCACCCAGAATAAAGTCTCTGGGTAGTATCGTTAAACAGAGAGTTTGGTATATTGATCTATATTCTTTCCCACTGTTTTACATTTATTCTCTACAGGTACACAAAAGTTCAAGCTTAAATCTAGACAGTATTTTCTTCTTTCTCCTCAGCATAAAAGTATTTACAAACATGCACTTGGGAAGATGCCTCCCAAGGTCCTGAGGAAGAAGAGATCAAATGGTGCTTCTGGGAGGATTTTTCCTCACTACTTAACGACCATTTCATAGTTTTATGATAAATTGCTCTTTACAGAGATGCTTAGTTTTCTGCCATCCCCTCAGCTATCTGAAAGGACCATGCATATACTTTCATACACATGTTAGTGGTCAAAGTCTACTTACCTCAAACAGCTGCTGAGGTATGGGGACATTTCTGTGTTTGGCCATGACTTCTTCCCCTTCACTAATCCCTTGCTAACCAGCCAATCTGTAGACTCCCAGCCCTTGTCTTCGTGGCTGAGACTGGTGGAAGTCCCAGGTTAATTTCATCAGATTCTCCTCTCTTCCTTCTATCGTGTGCCTTTTTAAAAAAGGGTGATGTTTTTCACTATACATGCACAACTCTCTCTCTGTCAGTTCTGAGTTTTCACCTGAGTTCCAGTTCAGGTCTTGCCTTTCCTTTGAAATGTTTAGAAGTAAAATTCAGAGAGGAAAATAATTGTTAAAATTGTTGTTCTAAACTGTAGACATTGTGAATAACAGACAATTCTAGCTTGTGTTTTAATCTCATTTTCACTAATAACTATTATATACTAATAACTAACCCACACCTGACAGAATGTACACGAAGCACCATAGAGGAAGAGATAGGAAGTTTTCTGCGCTCCCTCAAGGCTCAGACTAGTCTATATGCCTCTAGTCTGGCTCTGTGAGCACTAGAGTTTGTTGGATTCTACATATATGCAATTTGTATTTTAAGTCAGTTCACGCCTGACTCAAACTCAAGGCAAATCATTGATTTTATTTCTTTATTTCCACCATTTGATTTTCAAAATGGGAAGATCTTCCTGGCTTCATTTAACTAAAAAATCAATTTCCATCCAAAGTAAAAACATTAAAACAATAACAAAAACCAAGGAACCTGAACTGTCACCATAATCGTACAGCCAACCAAAGAATGTTAATATTCTCACTTAAATTTTCATGGCCCCCTTTTCTTTAATATGTTGCGTACATATGTGTGTGTTGTTATATACACACATACGTATGTATATTTCTAAACACATAAATACACCATGCTTAGTATGTATACTGTCACTAGTCTGTATATTTTCCAAGGTGACTATTTAGTATTGTATATTCAACTGGTGTGCATCTTTTGACACATTGAATACCAAGAGTATTTTAGTCAAACATTTAATGAAAATGTGTATATGTTTGTGGATATGCATGAGAGTACAATGGTGGTGAAGGCTAGAAAGGATTGTGAGATTCCCCCAGAGCTCCAGTTATCCCGGGTAGTGTGCCTCCCAATGCGAGGTCTTTGCAGGCTTGTGTGCTTAACAGCTGAGTCATTTCTCTCACCCTCTCCTTAAGTGTGTCTTTGTGAGCTGCCTTGAATTCTTCGGGAACAGAGTAGGGTAACACTAAATGGTGAATAACTCTTTAATGGTGCTTTAAAATTTATAAAGCAATTTTCACATTTTAGCTTATTTAATATTATAAACAGAGATGGACAATTTCTTCTGAAGCATGGTCATTTTTATTGTTGCCAATTTTTTGTTTTTGTTTTCAATTTGGCTTCCTTTGATTTTCACGACAGTGTTCTAATTTCCTTGCTTATTTATTCCCAAGCTCTGGCAAATGCATTTGAGAAGTAACTCTAAGTTGTGTTTCATAATCTATGTTCCTATTTTTCTGCATCATGTGAGATCATTAGTAGTTACATCATCAAATAAGGGCAACGTGTGTTTATTAATTGTCATTAATTGGGAGCCAAAAGTAAGAACTGCTTTCAAATGATATTTCACAGTACAGTATTTTTATTCTGACGTGTCAGCAATTGTTTTATTAAGCTGTTCATGAGAAGGAAATCAAATAAACATACCCCTCTGTACCCATGTGTTTATTCTCTTTGTGTGATTTTCCTAGTACAATCCAAGTTGGAGTGTCAAATTTGGCTTTTCTAGGAAACTGTGTCCGTATATACAAACCTATATTTCTTTCAAAACCAATCAAGAGTAGTATATGGCATTGTCCTTAGGTAAACTGAGGCCAATATCTGTTCAAAAGATGCCTGATCCCCTTTACTTTGGACACTGATTTAAAACAAAACAAAACAAAACAAAAGTTGATTATAACTATAATTTCCAGGCATGGGTGACTGAAAAATGGAGTGTTATTTTGTATGCAAATGGAAGTAATTAGCATTGTCATGCATGGAGGTCCAGTACCCAGGAGTTACTTAGAAATCTTTGGACTCAGAACTTGAGGTCTGTACTTAGAAGAAGCTCTTAGGAGTGCCTGGGAGCCTGGGGCAGAAGCTGCTCTTGGGCCTGCGATGTAATGGAGACTAAATGATGTTTGCGTTCCCAAATGACACTGTGCTTTATGAGAACAAACCTGCACAATAAACTTTAAATTAGCTGATTGAAATGTACCCTCTAAGCCACTTGAAATATTTTGGGCTTCACATTAGAGCTAGTACTTAAGTACTTTAGAGAATTCACATTCTGACTGTGGAAATACTGGCCTTAGGAATCCTGGTGTATATATAGAACCAGTATGTCTTTTCCACAGGGCTCATCAGCGAGGTTTGCATAACAACAGGTACTCAGTGTGGTTCAGCACATGCTCATTGAGTGCCCACTGTGTTCCAGATATGAGGCTGTAAAAGGAGCTGTGGAAGAACTCTGCTCTCGAAAGGCTGTGTGTTAGAATAGTTGGGAAGACACAGGTTTCTTCCCCTTTCTGAAACTTACTCATGCATCTCAAAAGAACAGGGATTGTATTTTTGCCTTCTTTCCCATATTCTCTGAATGGCTAAGAGCAATGTGGAGGCTGACTATTGTTGACAGATTGACCAAATTCTGAAAAGCCTGTTGCTAATTTCAGGTAAAGGTTTTTGAAGCCCAGGAGAAGATGAGAAGAGTCATTGTGTCAGTTCCAAATGTAACATTTTTATTTTTTTTTACATAGTCTCTGTTGTCCTTTACTGTATTATTTGCACAAATCCTTCAACACATGGAGAAAGAATGAAAAGTTTTGGAGGGGTTATTATATAAGATTTTCTGTGTGGATGGAACCACACCCAACGGGCCGCACCCAGAGGAGCTTATGTATGTTATTAGGCTCAGGAATGTTAAGTGTGTTAGATTCAGTCCCTGCTGGGCAGTCATGTGACGTAAACAGTGACTCTTAAATGAAGCCGTAATATATGGTTTAACTCCTTAACAGTTTGTGATGTCATTTTTATGTGGTAAGAAAAACAAATGCTGTCACATTTTAGACTTGAGCCTCCTGCAAGCCAGCACCGAGAGATTAAGTATGTACATTACTAAGAGGAGAGCATCAATGTAGTGAGATGCATGCCAGAAAAGGGCTGTGAGCTCAAACACTGCTCACAACAAGTGTGTCAGAGCAGAAAGATGAGCCTCTTGATAAGTTACAGCCCCAGGAGACCCTGTGTTTCCCTTTGAAGGAAGCAGAGTCATTTTATGTATTTTGATCTGAATGTTAATTCAAATAAGCATGCTTGTGTAGCATCCGTTAATATTTATGCTAACCATGTAAAAGCCCAGAGATACAGTAACCAAGACTAAAGAAAAATCCTTAGGAAAGAGAAAATTAGAGCATCGATTATGTTGGGTGGAAAGTATATAAAACTCTTGGTTTCCAGTGTTTACTTTCTTGAAATATGGCTTTGAGTCATTTCTGTGAGCTATACGGATTCTACTTTATGATTCCTATCATTTTTATTGTGCACATAATTTAACAGTTGGTGATAGTTGAAGCCGCATGTCTCTGTAGCCTGCTTTATTGTTGAAACAGCCTCGCTCAGAGGAAGACACTTTGAACTGTGTGCTGCAGGTATGTATATTTTCTTTGAACAATGTGTATGACATTCAACTCGTCAAAAAGGAACCGTTTGCTTCGCTGAACAGCGTTGTTCTGTGTTTTGCTTGTCTGCTGAGGCAAATAAAGGCTGACAAGGAGGGCATTTCCAGCTAGTTAAAAACCAAGAGGGGAATAAAATGGGATTTGAGCCAGAAAATTCCTTTCTTGTTTAACATGTATGTTGTCTCCTATGTACTCATGAGAAACAATTTACATAAGTCTTAGCTCTGAGTAACAGAATGTGGGTTTCACTCTTCTCAGCTTCTACATATTAAGGGGGTAAATAATTAGCTCAGGGGATATGGAGGAGAAGGGATCTGCTTGACTGTCAACTTCCAGAAATCCAGAAATAACAGATAAATGCCAGAGTGAAGTGAAGATTCCATGGTGGAAGCAATAATCAGCCATGTCCCATGATTCTGTGAGGACAAAGATGAGGGATCACTTAGTGTAGTAAGCTTTCTGTATATATATATATATATAATTTCTTACTGGAGCTATCACTATGATAAGGAACATGATTGGTTTTACATCAGATGCTATTATTTTTTGACTTTTTTTTTTTTTTTTTTTTGGTTTTCGAGACAAGGTTTCTCTGTGCAGCCCTTGCTATCCTGGAACTCACTTTGGAGACCAGGCTGGCCTTGAACTCAGAAATCTGCCTGCCTCTGCCTCCCGAGTGCTGGGATTAAAGGCATGCACAACCATACCCGGCAACATTTTATTATCTAGTCAGGAATTATAAGCAGGTGTAATGATTTTTTACTGGAAACTTTCCTATAAATTTGCATGATTAGTGAATTCTGAATTCTGCCCTCTAATTTACTCATTTGCTTCTGAGTACTTAGCATGTTCCTACGGCGATCTTATTAGGTACTGGGTTAAAAGGCAACTGAATAAAATGCTTATCTTCAAGGACTTACTGTCCCTGTCTTCTGGTTTTCACACCAGCATTCTGAATGATGTGAAGTATTAATTGATCCACTTATTAATTAAACAAATGCCAACTTGCCAAACATAATAGGAATTGGGCTAATTAGGCATTGGGAATAGGATTGTGAAGTGGTTTTACTATTTTCTATATCTCAGTGAATTAGAGGAGAGAGAACTGTGGTTAATGAATCTCATTCATGAAAACATGGCCACACATTCAAACGATTTCTAGAGGAAAGGAATATGGATATATCAGTGCATATAAATAAATAATGAAAGGATTATATAAGTAAGAATAGTCAACTCAGATAGTGAAAACACTCAATAAGGAGCTAATTAGCTCAGGGGAGATGGAGGAGAAGTGACCTGCTTGATTGTCAACTTCCAGAAACAACAGATAAATGACAGAGTGAAGTGAAGATTCCATGGTGGAAGCAATAATCAGCCATGTCCCATGATTCTGTGAGGACAAAGGTGAGGGTATCGCCGTGCAATTTACTGGTGAGTAGAGCAGTTTCTATTTGTATAGCGATATTGGGGCCCAGTTCTGACTGGACTGGATTGATAGGAAGAATGGAAGGAAGGAAGGAAGAATGGAAGGAAGGAAGGCACGCAAAAGAAAGTATAAGCATCACCTTCCTTTGAAAGTTGTAGATGTGACAGAGGTGCACTCACTGGAGGAGGGCCAACCTCCCAGGTTCCTCTCACAGGAGGAAGAGGCTTGAATGTGTTCGCATATTGAGAGGTAGGAAGGGAGATTGGCTCACATTCCTTTGCAATTTGAAAGCAACTGAGGATTAGACAGGAGCACAAAAGTGGAACACCTTTACAGAGAAAACAGAAGGGCCACAGGGGAGTGGATGGAATAGATTTGATAGAAATAATTCTATTTGTTTTTCATATATATATATATATATATATATATATATATATATATATATATATATATACACACATATGTATACATACACTTCCCTGTCTAAAAGAGGGCAGGGTAAGGAGGATGAGTCTGGGATTTCTAGGTGTGGGAAAGATTGACACAGTTATCAGATGATATGAGTGAACCGAAGGTCCATGAAGTGCAGGTTAAGGGGGAGTAGAGAAGGTCCGGCTGAGGCTGGTGCAGGTGATGTAGTGTGGTACCCAGATGTGTCCTTTTCTGTGGCTTTCTCCCACAGTGCTTGCTTCTATATGGCAGGCCAAAGCAGATAACAGGGTATTTTGTATTGAAGTCTAAAGAGAGATCAAAAAGTGAGAGTAACAGTATATTGGAAGAGTGCATTGAGATGATGGGGACTGGGTGAAGATGACAGATTAAAAGGAACAGGAAGAAAAGTGATCAGCCTGTGTCCGATCTCCTTTGGCGTCAGGCCCATTGTGCACAGGTTGGACTGGAGGGAGGGAAGCTTAGCCAGGTGAGTGGGTGCAGGCAGGATCTTGGTCAGCAGTGAGTGAGCAAGCAAAGCACGCACACCTGGGAACAGCTTCGAAGAACTTGTTCCTTTCAATGGGGGGAACAAAGGCTATTTAAGCCTTGTGGGGGTGAGGAGAGGTTACCAGGGTAAATGTACTTCATTGGAAGGGGGTAGGGGCCTGGGGATGCCTTATTTGCAAGAGGAATTACAGGTGCTCTTGGACATGACCTTATAAGGAGAATGGACATTTAACCTGACTATAGGCTATGTCACCTCTGGTGAGGCAAAGGTGGGGGCACATTATTAGAAAATAGATAAACTCTGAGAAAATGCCCCTTTAATCCCCCCTTGCTACACACACACACACACACACACACACACACACACACACACATACACACACACATACACACACACACACACATACACATACATACACACACATACACACACACATACACACACACATACACACACACATACACACACATACACACATACACACACATACACACACACACACATACACACACATACACACACATACACACACATACACACACACATACACACACACATACACAAACACACACACACACGCACACACACACACACATACACACACACCACACACACACACACACACACACACACACACACACACACACGACAGGTCTGGAGCACTGGAGGAGCAATCCTATTCCTATCCATCTTAGGAGGAAATTTCTGGACTTTGGACTCCACTTTTGCTCCAGGAGTGTTCTGCCTGGTCCCATGGCTCTTTGGCCCCACAAAGGTGGAGGAAAGATCAAAACCCAGTGAACCATATGTAGAGTAGAAATATCACTGAGAGGAACAGGGAGACTTTGAGTCAGCCCAGTGATGGCATGGCTCCTCCAAGGGTAGGGTTGGTGCTAGCCAAATACTCTCCTACTGCAAATCTCAGGCAGGAGGTCTCAGAGCTTATGGCAGGGTTGCCACTGGGGTGAGATGAAGAGCAATTGCTGGTGGCTGGGGTCTCCTAGATCTCAGGACTTGCTTGGGCTTGGAAGTGTTAAGCCTTTTAAGCCTGTTAAGGCTTTTGCTTCTTAGCATCCACCCTGTATATCACCTAGGCAACTTGATTCTTAATGCAGAAAAAATACTTTTTCTCAGTCATTCTTCAAACTGCCAAATGAGGTGTAGGACTTTAAAGGAGTTTGACAACCTATAGGACCGCAAATAAACAAAATCCCAACAGACTTTGAATCTGGTGCCTGAGAGTGGATCTGGATGTGTAGCCTGGGCGGTGCTCTGAGGAAGGGCCATCCCCTCACAATACACAAGAAGAGAATGCTTTCCTCCGCAAGACATACAGCACCATTCTGTTCTCCAGCAGTCAGACTAATATCCACATGGGAAGGTCTGGAGTGCTCATGAACAATCGCTATAAGCATCTTCCTAGGTGGTCTCTTTCCTTTTGGACTTTCTAACTTTTAAAAAAATAATCCTACACCTGATTCCCATGTTAATTAACTTTAAATGTCTGTGTACTTCTACTGTCTCATTGTTGGAGAGATAGAAGTCACTTTATGTTCCTGGCTTTTAGTTTCTTTGCTCAGTGTGGTGTCTATTGGATTAGATTGGAAAATTTGAGGGTTTGGAGTGTTCACCTAAGGTAGAAACTCCCTCTGAGTGCCGAAGTTCTCTGGCTGTGTCACCTCCTGGACCTGGTTCTGTCCCCGGCACCTTCCCAACCATCAAGAGTCAGCATCAGTGTACTTATGTCAGGGTGGGATGATCTCTGCCCAGCCTGCAGGCTGTTTATGGAATGCATTCAGGGCTGCTACCCAACACTGCTGCATAGTCTGCCCTGTCTCTTTTGATTTTGTCCATGTGTGTTTTAGGTACCTTACCCCACAAAATATGAGCACCTCCTACCCTCCCCGCCCCTGCCAGCCCTTCCATTTGCTGCTAAACTTGTGATTCACCCATCCTAGTACCACATTTTCCATCTTCCATAGAAAATCTTTGCCATGGCAGGGTCTGTGTTGGATGGGGGAAGTGGGGGGTGTGTGGAGGGGTGGGTGGGTGGGGTGGGGGGTATTGGTCTTTCCCCTTTTTAATTTTAAAAGCCATGTAAAGCTCCTCATCAATTTATGACAAACAAATTTGACCTCTGAGTTTTAGCATCCCAGAACGTAAAATCACAAAAGTACTTTTTTTTTCATACTTCGGCAACTCAAAAAAATGCACATTATGAGAAAATAGATAAATTCTGAGAAAATTCCCCTTTAATGCCCCCACCCACCCACCCACATACACAACAAAACAAACAAATAGCAAAGCCGCAAGTCTACACACAAAGATTGAGGTTGAGACATCTAGCATTTATTTCCTTAAAGCAATTTGCCCATAGCTTCGCCTCTCATTCCCTGTTGATCTCAGTTCCTGATGGGCTATGACATTTAAGCATAGTGCCCAGTGAATAGGAAGATATCCAGGAATCTGAAGACTGAGTGAATGGTTGGTTGCTAAGGAGTATGGCAGCGTCGTCATAATTTGTTGCTGGGTTCATCCCAGCGAGTCCGCACATGGGAACTTTATAGAAGTGATTTCAGGAGGGCAGGGCTGACTCCCCTTATCATAGAGTTTACTGAAGTGGGGCCAGTTCCCCGCCTCTTCCAGCTTTGCTGCCAAAGTTGGAGAGGGGTGGAGTGGCCTGGAAGACTGTTGGGAGGGTGGGGACTTGCTTTCTTATAAAGATGCTTTGGGCAAGCTACTCCAGGGCTCCAGGCTTTCAGGGAGAAAAGAGCTGGGGCTGAGTGGCAAAAGATTGCAACAGAGCGCAAAGCTATTTTGTTTCAGAATAAGCTTGAAGTGGAATAAAAACGTGGACCAGAGAAAGGGAGATGAAAAACTACCAACCAAGCTAACCTAATTGATCCCACCTCTTGGGTCCCCTGCTGTGCGTGGCACTAGCTCCAGCTCCAGCTCCAGTTCCTCGGAACCCAACTGTTGTGGGTCCCAGGTTACTTCTTTACCAGACTCACACAGCAAAGCAAACCAGTTTCATGATAGAATCACCGTGAGTGATCTGAGGACAACTGTCCACCTACAGACATTGCATTGTCCCAGTCTGTGAGATCACACGTTTCTTAATGGTCCCCTGTCCCGGGAGACTCTGGCGCAGCCCAAAAGGCAGCTGGGGTCCCCAGAGCACCAGCCAAAAGAATGAGCTTGCTAGGGTCCGGCTCTGGGCACCGAAGGACCTTTCCCTCTCAGGATGGCCAGGGTGGCATTCCAAACTGGAGCAAAGCGAACAGCTGTGACCTTCCTTTAAAAATGAAGAAAGAGGCAGAAAGCAGCCCTGCTCGTTTTTTTATCCCCACCCCCACCCCCGGACACATCGTGCTGCCTGGACGGCGCTTGGCTGACCCTAGAGGGAGGAGCAGGAGGGTGCTGGGGCGGGGTCGCCCAGCCACCGGGCGGGGACTGCCCCACTCACGCGGAACGCCCCCAGCCAGGCGCACGCGCTCCCATTCAAAGCAGCAGGGCTGCAAGGCCGCTGCAGTGACGCGCCCACCCGGCCCTGTGCTGCGCCTGCCAGCCTGGGGTCCGCAGTTATCGCTCCACAACTCCTCCAGGACCATGGCAAGGCTGGTGACGCGTAACCGCCCCGGGTTCCTGGCTCGCCTCATCGGTGGCATCTGGTGCCTCCTCTGTGTCGCAGGACAGGTAGGACAGCCGGCGCATCTCCTATCCTCCTGGGCTCCCCACCCCACTCCCTACCCCTTCTGGTCACTTAGGGGAAGCACACTTTTTCGTGAAGCTCTGTCCCGAAGTCGAGCCTTCTCGGGAGCTTGGGACAGGTGGCGGAGAGTTGAATCTGAAGTGGGTGCTGGCATCTAGCTCCAGGTCTGCGGAGTCAAGCTCTGGGCAGAACTTACCAGGACCCTGTCCGGGCTTCTCCCCTGCGCCCAGGACTCCCTTTCATTTGAGCAAAGTCAGGGGAGAAGGCAGAGGCTGAGCCCGGGAGCTGTCATTTCGTATTGCCTGCAATCCGCACCCCTTCTGAACTCAACCCTTCGCTGAGTCTAGCTTTCTCGCTTTCCTGGGAAAGGCTTATTGGCACACTCGTCCTGGTTTCAAATTTTCCAACGCCCTGTGAACAACTGACACTGTCACCCAGCGCCCCTTTGTGTCCAGGGAGGGCTGTGATAAGATGTGAGAACTGCACAACAGGTGGGCTTCCCAGAAGCCTGCGCAGGTGGGTAGGTTGGGGGGGGGGAGTGGCCAGTGAGTTTGCCTGAGGATGAGTTCTGGCCACCCCTATTCTGAATCCCACCTAGAAGGGCCGTGAGAGTATCAAAGCCACAAGGGAGGGTCCTGTTAATGTGTGAGGCACCTTTGCCTGGCTTTTAAGAAACATGTAACTTCTAATTATCACCCACGACTTGGGCAGTTTGTTCATGATTTAGCCTATATAGATGCGATTTTTCCAGGGTTATTTTGGTAATTTTGGGAAAATGGAATTATCGCCAGATAGCCTCCTTTCCTCTGCGTTGCTTATGGAGACTTGTCCAAATTGGGGGATTTTCTTCCTCTGTTTTTGCTTAGATTTTGAAATTCGTTTGCATATCTCTGTGTTAGTAGTGGTTATTTTCTCGGCAGCGGTACCCTTTTGGAGACAGAGAGAATTGGGCATGAATGTTCCTGAGAGTCCTAGAGTAGGCTGGGACAGAGGGCCACAGGCTGCGTTGGTCAGTAATGGAACTTTTCAGACATCCACCTAGATTGGGGTGGATCATACTAGAAACAATGGTGTTAGTTACAAGCATGTTTTGTTCCTGCCAGTCTTGGTCTATGGCAGATTTTTCAGCCGTGGTAGAAAGACCTATCTATGGAAGTTCTTGTGGTCACGGACAAATCGCTCCCAGGTGACTGAACTTTGTTGCTAGAATAAAACCTGTGCCCCAAAACGCTCTGGCCTGGGGTATAAAACTTGGTATAGAACCACGACTCCCAATCAGTTCTTAAGAACATGAGGGGGGCTTAAGTATAAGTATGGGAGCCTCGACATGACACTTCCTCCAGCACCGAGTCTAACGGGCCATTGATTGAGGCTATTACCTTTTCATTTCGTCTTGGGTGCTATGAGGATCTTAGCCTGCTTTCTACATAGTTCCACCAAGCAGCAACAGTACCAGACAGGTCCTTCAGGCACATCAAGGCTAATCCCTCACCATCTCCTTTAAAATGTTCACATGGATAGAAATTCTACCTCATCCTTGAGGTTTGGATAAACTGTTTGCTAATATTGAATCCAACAAAGGGGTTGAGTAACCCACAATGAATATTCTTAGACTCCTGGGGATTTTGTTTTGCTTTGATTTGGTTTTTGTTTCAAATGCTTTGCTTACTCAAACCTGTTTCAAGTCGTTCTGGGCTCTTTGGCATGCAGAGCAAACTGATCGTCCAAGCCCTGCACACCTGTTCTCCTTGCCCTGCATCATAACCATTCCAGGAGGAAGCTTGTAAATGCAAATTTGGGCCTTGTGCTTGTAAGTGGGCCTTTGCTTTTCCACGCCTCAGCTGCTCTTCACACAAGCTGACAGATCAGAAGCAGGTGGAGAGGAGTTTAAGGTGGTAAATGGGGTCTGATACATCCTAGTAGAATCTAGATTCCTTTGAGGGTTGGCTTGGGGTGGGTACTACGGTAGCTATTTTATAGTTTATTGTCTTCCTTTAGCAAAACCCACACATGGATATTTTCCCAATCACTAAGTAGAACAGGTCAGAACTTTGAGGATATTTAATATTAAGCAAAGAAATCAGTTTACAGCCAACAGCCAGTATCATATGATTTGGACATGGTTAGGCGTTTGCATAGTTCTTAGGCTTTTAAAATTAAACCTCTCACTACATGAATGTGCTAGGGTTATCAGACATTTCTTGAGTATATTGAACCCGCAGTAGGAGTGAGGTCATGAAGGCCCCGATTCCCAACCCAATTGCTCCAGTACTTCAAAAATCAAATTCCATCTTTTCTCATCTTTTTTTCTGCTTCCAGCAGTTATTTCTTTTTGCTTCTGATTGTTACACTCTTATTTTGTAAGCTCTGTCGGCTTCCTCCTTAGGGCCCCAAAAAGCTGGTTATTTTACTGGTTATCCTCATTATATAAGCTGAACCCAACTCTATGCATTATTCAAGTTGTTCCTACATAAGGATGTGCACAGATGAGGATGGTTAACTGGTGTGTTGGAAATAAACACAATTCGTTACTACTGCGTTAAAACGGTATTTTGTAATTTGTAGTGGTTCATTCAAACACAGGGATATTTTCCTTCCTGGCAGTATTTCAAATGTTATCTGTAGTAATTCAGTAGTGATGCAGTCCCATGAGTGTCAGAAAGAGTTGGTGGTTTCTTGGACTCATTCTCAACTAAGTTCCTTGAAGAAGACACGCCTGTGTCTTTTTTTGTGGTGTGTAATTGCTATTTTTTCTAAAGATTTATTATTTATTTAATGTATGTGAGTACACTGTCACTGACTTGTGACACATCAGAAGAAGGCATCAGATCTCACTAAAGATGGTTGTGAGCCACAATGTGGTTGCTGAGAATTGAACTCAGGACCTCTAGAAGAGCAGTCAGTGCTCTTAACTGCTGAGGCATCTCTCCAGGCCATTGCTATTGTTTTTATTGTCTTTCACTTTGCCAGAATAATGACAACTCTGCATGGTTGAAAACAAACTCTGGGCTTTGAAAGAAATTTAATGCTTCAACTACTTGCCCCAAGCAAGGAGTCTCCTGAGCTCAGATGCTGTACTTAGAGGCAGCCTTTTTGTTTGAGTGGTGTTATTTTGAGATATAGTTGGCACACAGTAAGCTGTTCATGTTTAAAATGTAAAACTTGGCAAATGTTAACACAGGCATATCCCGATGACACAATATTTACAATATTTTGTCATGACCTTTGAAAATATCTCCCTCTCACCCTTTTGAAGCCAACATCATCAGGAAAGCAACAATGTTTGTTAGTGTGAATGACACTTCCTAGTGTTTTCTGTCAGTGGCATGATACACTCTTATCACTTAGGGTGTTTTTTGTTTGTTTGTTTGTTTTTTAACTCAACATAATTGAGATCATTCGTGCTGTAGCAGGAAGCAGTGATGTTGTGCCTTTTTGTTCCTGGGTGTTTGTCAAGCAGTTTGTTGTGTAGTGGCTCGCACATATGGAGAGCCTGTGCATCTTCTCTCATGGCCGTTATAAATACAAGTTCCTCTGAACACTTGTGCACTCAACTTAACACAGACGTTCAGTTTTATCTGTTTTCCTCATAAGTGTTAGCAGCTTAATGGTTGACTTAGACCATAGGTGATGTCCAACTTTCTAAGAACTCAGGCTTCACAGTGTTCTAGAGCAGCTGGTCCTTCTTTATCCACAAGTTTGAATTCTCTAATTTTGTTACTTGTGGTGTGAAAAATTAGATGAAAATTTCTAGAAATAAACAAGCCATAATTTCTAAAAACTTAAAACATGCTATTATGGTTTGATATTATTATTATTTGCTATCTTACACCTCTTACATCCCAAGTATGTCCAGGATGTCACATTGGTACCATCTCTGGTTTTATGCATCCAAGTGGGTCCAGAGTGTATTCCCTGTGGGTAAAAGGAACTAACTACTATAGAATGTTTTTTCCTTTGGAGCAATGCATGAGAGTTGTATGTTACTGCATGCTTGCCAACACCTGGTGGCCTTTTTAGCCATGCAGATAATGATAACTTGATCTTGGTTTAAATTTGCAACTTCTGAGTGATTAAGCATGTTGAACATTTCCCCATTGGCTTATTTAAAAATTGTATGTAATCAGGCATCCTTTGACAAGGAGAAACATTTTAAAAACTGCAACACTAGATACTTATCAATTTTTCAGAGTACTCACAGAAACAATGAGTATGTGTTGTGGCTAATTTTTCAGAACCACTGTCATGTTGGTAGTTCCTGAAGTATATGGTGCATGACTGTGTTCTTCTTTAGCCAAGTTTTTATTCAAATCTTTTTTTCATTATTAGGTTGTTAGTTTTCTTATTGTTGACTGTGCAGGACTCTTTATATATTCTGGCCATGAGTCTTTAACCAATTTATATTTTAAATTTATTTTCTTACAAGTCTTTGGTGTGTCTCTTTGTTTTTCAAAATAATGTCTTTTGATAGTGTTTAGTAACTCCCCCCCCCATTTTTGTGACAAAACTGTCAAAAGAAGCCTAAGAAAAGAAAGGTTTACCTTGGCTCACTGTTGGAGTAAAGTCTATCATAGCTGAAAGGCATGGTGACAGGAATAAGAAGTGATTAACAATGCTGTGTCCACAGTGAGGAAACGAAGCAGAGAGAGGTGATATGAACCCTGGTGCTCAGCTTCCTTCCTTCTTTTTTTTTGGTCACGACCCTAGCACATGGAAAGATACTGCCCACACCCAGGGTCTTCCTACCTGTTACACCAATCAGAAAGCGCACCTTTGGATATTCCTATGGGAATGTCTCCTAGTCGTTCTGAATCATACCAAGTTGACAAGATCTCAGGGGTGTTTTAATTTTGATGCAACTGGAATTTCTGAATTGTTTTAAAGGAGATTTTTGATTTTGAGCCTTTCTAAGACACATTTGTCTAGGTCAAAGGCACAGGGCCTTACTTATAGACATACAGTAGCTTTAGATTTTTTTTATTTAGTGTGTGTTCCATTTGCAGTTATATTTCATATATGATGCAGAATATAGCTTTATGTTTGTGTTTCATCTGTGGATATACAGTTATAGAACAGCTCAAAAATATATTACCCTGTCTCTATCAAATTGTCTGTGTGCCTTCATCAAATCACCGTTCAGAGGTGCATGGGTCTACTTTCAGATTCCTTATTGTATTCTAGTGCACAGATCTCCTGTCATGCTTCTAGGTATTATATTGCCATAGCTTCTTTTTTAAATCCAATTTTATTTTTAAGTAGTCCTGGGAATTGAACTCAGGGCCTTCACACATGCCAGGCAAGTGCTTTTAATTTGCACCTCTTTGATAAGAAGTCTTGAACTCAGTTCACTTTTAAAATTTTGTTTTCAAGGATTTTGATCTAGCTATGCTGTGCATATTTTATATGTGTTCAACAGTTTTTTTAAAATGCAGGCAGAGAGCTGAGTTGGGAGTGTTTTAATTTCTAGATCTTCTTTGAGGAGAGTTTTCATTCGCAATATCAAGTTTTATGATCCATGAATATGGTATATGTCTGCATTGGTTAGTTATTCTAAGTAATAGTTGATGATTTTCAGTATACAGATGTTACACAAGTTTTGATTGAAATTTTCTACCCCTCCTTCCATCCTTCCCTCCCTTTCTCCCTCTGGATCATGGTATTAGAGTTTTCTAGAGAACAGACCTTACATGTACGTGTGTGTGTGTGTGTGTGTGTGTGTGTGTGTGTGTGTTAAACTGGACTACTGGCTTACACAGTTGGGAGACTTGATAGTTCAACGGTTGCTGTCTACATGTTGGAGACACAGTAAATCCAGTGGCTATTCAGTCAAGAATTGAAGGCCCTCGAGCTCCCAGGATAGCTCCTGGTGGGTCTTCATGGAAGGGCTGAAGAGGCTGGATCTCATATAGTAGTAACAGACACACTAATTCAGGAAACATAGGGTTTGCACATGATGACTCAATTTCTCGTTTCCACTTTCGTTTCATGTGGTCCCCACCATACTGGATGGTGCTACTGTATTTACTGTGGGTTGTTCCTCTTCAGTTATTGTTCTGATGGTAATCTCCTCTGGACACTCCCCTCTGGGAAAACAACATCATTCTCTCAAAGGCCACTCAAGACCAACACTGTAATATTAGTATTATCCCTTAATTTATTCTGGGTTTGGAGAGAGGCCTTAGCTGTTAAGAGCACTGGCTGCCATCTCTGAGGACCCTAGTGAAGTTCCCAACACCCACATCCCTCCAGTCTCAGGGGACCTGGCGCTTTCTTCTGGCATCCTTGAGCATTGCGCGCATATGGTACAGATAAATACATGCAGTTAAAACCCTCACACCGTAAGACAGCTTAAGAAAATCTTTAAGATATTATTGGATTAAATTAATTAACTGTGTTTTGATTATTTCACATCCAGGTCCTTGGGTGATTTTTTTGTTTTATTTTTTTAATTTAAAATTTTAATTCATAAAATCTTTTAAAAATTCTTTTTGGGTTTTGGTAGCAAAGTAATGCTGGCCTCATTAACTAAGCAAGGAAGTGATTTTTGCTTTTCAATGTTCTGGAAAAGTTTGCATATGACTATTTCCTCATATGTTTAGAAATTTAGCCTTGAGACCATATGGATCTAGAGTTTATTTTGTGAGAAAATTCATGACTATAATTTATCTTCTTGAGAAGATAGGCCATCCAGACAAGTATTAATGGTTTGTCTTTTATATTTTCTAATGCCATCTAAGTTGTTTAATGTATTGGTAGAAATAGTTCATAATATCTCTATCAAGTATCCTCTTAGTACTACTAAGAATGTTAGATCATAGTATCATACCTGATAGTGATATTGATTTTTTTCTGATCAATATTCTCAGTAAATTTTTTATTTTACTAAGACATCTTTTGTATGGATGTTTGACTGCACAAATATATGTGTATCACATTCAAGCCTGGTGCCCACAGAGGCCAGAAGAGATTATTGGATTCCCAGGAGCTGAAGTTAACAGACAATTGTTGACCACTGTGTAGGTGCTGAACCTGGGTCCTCTCCTTTGCTAGAGCTGCACTTAGTCCCTGATCCATCTGTAAGGCCCCAAAGTCAGCCTTTTGTGTTGAGAATTTTGTCTGCTGTGGATTTGTTTCCCTTTGTTGCACGGATTTGTTTTATCTTGGTTAACATCTTACTCTACTGTGTGCTTTATCTCTCTATTTTTCTAGATTTTCAATGAAGTCATTGATATGGGATTTTTTTTCAGACACAGGTGTTTAATAATGCACATTTTCCTCCACACTACTTTAGTGGCACAGTCATGTCTATTGATGGGTTTAGTTTTCTTCAGTTTGAAATATTCTCTTATTTGACTTTTATTTCTTCTTTGACACATTGGTATTTAGGAATGTATTGTTTAGCAATAAATATTTGCAGATTTTCTAAATACTCTGTGTTATCAGTTTCTAATGTAGTTCTTTTTTGGGTCAGAAGAGAAACTATATAACTTGAATCATAATTTCTTGACACTTCTATTAAGGGTTTGAAATAGTCACTATTAGCAAGTATTTATGTGTATTTAGAATGGATTAAATATTTTACAACCATACACATTTCCATGGTTGGTTTGTCTTGTTTAGATTGCCTATAAATATCAATGAAGTCAGCCTGGATGATAACAGTGTTGAGAGAAGAGATAGAGAAGACTTCATCTTCTAACTTCATCTTCATCTTAAATGACATTTTCTATCCTGAGTAATAATGTGATCTTTAAAGTACACTTCATTCATCCTTCTTAATATTAGATTACCATTTTTAAGCCTTTAGGATTTTTAATGTTAGTTATCTCATAATTATTATAGTCTGATATAAATATGATTTATTCCTGCATCTTATTAAATTCCAGGATGATACAACATCACAAGTCATTTTCTTCATCCTCTCATTGTCTTCTAGCACATTAAAGTCAATGGTAGAATAAATATGTTATAATCATGGCAGTCTCTAAGTAGTTGATAATTCTGTTTTATAGTACATTTTAAATCTTTTAAACTATTGACTTACAACTCACCAAATAATTCATCCACTTCAAATGCACAATACTATTAGATTTACAGATAAGTGCAATCATTACCATGTTCCATTTCACACCTTTTGCTACCTCAACATCCCTGCAAAGCATACCCATACATACTTATGGGGGAAAAAAAGGTGAAACCCATTTCTATGTATGATAGGCAAAAATTTAAAAGAAATTAAAAAAAAATTAAGGAACTCTGTATCCTTGTATCTCAGTTACTATTCTGTTGCTGTGAAGAGACACCTTGACCAAGGCAACTCTTATGAAAGAAAGTATTTAACTGAGACTTGCTTACAGTTAGAGGAAGTTAGTCCATTATCTTCATAGTGGGGAGCACGATGGCATGTGGGAAGGCACAGTTCCTGAGAGGTGATTGAGAGTTCTACATTCAGGAGGAACAGGAAGAGAGCAGTGAGACCAGGCCTCTGAGCCCATCCTCATTGACACAGCTCCTCCAATAAGGCCACACTTCTTAGTCCTTCCAAAACAGTCCATCAGCTAGGCACTAAGCATGTAAGTATACGAGCCTATTGGGCCCTTTTTCATTCAAACCACCACACCCTAAAACTCCCCTTTCAAAGTAGTCCTAAATACCATGAATCCATATTCTTTATTGATGGTGTATTTTCAGATGAGTGGCATCTTCTAGTGTATGGACTTTTGTAATTGGCTTCTACTTAGTAGAATGCTTCCAAGGATCATTTAACGTGTGGCATGTTTAAGTTGGTGGTTCCTTCTCATGACTGAGTAACAGCCCATCTTTTTTAAAAAATTAATTTATACTCCATGGTTTATTCCCCCCATCCACCCTCTGACTGCTCCTCATCTCATACCTCCTCCCCACACCCCTGTCTCCATGTGTATGTCCCCACCCCCCAACCCCACCTGACTCCTAAACACCCTGGGGCCTCCAGTCTCTCGAGGGTTAGGTGCATCATCACTGAATGAACACAGACCTGGAAGTCCTGTACTGTATATGTGTTGGGGGCTTCATATCAGTTGGTGTATGCTGTCTGTTTGGTGGTCCAGTGTTTGAGAGGTCCCAGTGGTCCAGGTTAATTGCAACTGCTGGTCCTCCTACAGGATCACCCTTCTCCTCAGCTTCTTTCAGACTTCCCTAATTCAACAAACACAGAGTGTTTGGTTCAGTTATTGATAGACATCTTGTTTTTGTTTTGCTTTTTAGGAGTTACCACAAATGCTGCTATAAGCATTTACCCATTATTCTGTGGGCATAGATCCATCCATCCATGGTGCATACCTAGCACTGTGTTTAATCTCTGAAGGATTGCCAGGGTTGCTATACCCTTACATATTCCCGCCAACCAAGCATGGCAATGCTAGTTTCTGTATGTCCTTACCAACACTTGACATTATCTGGTTGCTGTCCTAGCCATTCTAAAAGAGTTGAATTATTATTGCACAATGGTTTCCATTCCTGTTTCTTTGACTTTCAATTACTGGCATCTCTTCCAATAATTATAGATTTGTTGTCTATATTTAATGATGCTGAGGTATAGTTGTATTCACGGTAACACTCTGCCCTGCCCTGCCCTGCCCTGCCCTGCCCTGCCCTGCCCGAATTTCTCTTTTCAAGATCTTGTTGTCTCCCCCCCTGGCTGTTCCCTGCACAGCCAAGCACAGAGGGAGGGAGGGACACTTCTTCCTGTCTTTTCTTTTTTTCTTTTTTTTTTTTTTTTTTGTCAATCCTTGCATAATCTCCAGTAAAGAAATGGCTTTAAAGGTAAAATTTTGTATTGTTTTTTTATTTGGAAGACTATTCTGTTGTCTCACTTGAGATTTCTTTTTCATGCCATTCAGGCCTAAGCTGAAAATAATTTCTTTCCTGCCCCTACGGTCACTAACATTCCCTTACATTGTAGTGCTTTTCTGGGGTTTCATAATGTTGTTGAGGTGACTTGTAAACTTTCCTTTCATCTATTTCCTGTGTCTTTCGCCTGAATTTTGGTGTTGCTGTTGTTGGTGTCTCTGGGAACTTCTAGAATTTTATTCCATGTCTCATGCTCAGAAGTTATCAAAATTGTTCTGCAGAGGGTGATCCAGTAAATGTGTGAGGTTTATGGGCCATGCTGTCGGTGACCCGGTATACTGAATGTGACACTGTAGCAGGAGAGCAGACACAGTGAGCAGGCAAATGAATGAGCATATCCATGCTTCAATAAATTATTTGCAGATGGCGGTGATGGGCTGTAATTGGCCCTGCATCCTTAGTGTTTTGACTACTATGGTAATGTTTTATGATGCTGGACTTTGGTGTGGGATATTTAAACTCATTATGTTGTGTTATTTGTGGCCTTCAGTGAATCTGTGTCACTTTACTTGGAGAATGGTGACTCTTACAGACTTTTCATAATTCCTTCCTAAGTCTTATGTGCCTGTCTTTTGTGAGATAACCTATTAGCCACTGCCTTCCTGGACTGCACATCAGTCCATTACAGCTCTTGTCCTTCTCTCATGTTCTGTTGTAGGGTTACACTTTCTGAAATGTTTTCTTGGCTTTATTTTATGACGGTCATCTGCCACTATGCCAAGCTGTAGGCACATTCAGCACTCTTTCCATATAAGCACCCCCCCCCCCCCAGCACAAAGCCCTTCTGCAGTCCCCTAGGCCAAGATGGCCTAACTCCCTATCTTCCTGTCTCACCAGAGGCACAGTTCAACTAGTCAATAACAAGCATCACTATGTTTTCCTACTCCAAAACTTTATTGGCATCTTTTGTCTGACATTGTCTTCTTGCCAGTTCTCTTCTCATCTTTATTTACTGTTATTTTAGCAGACATCTGGGAGAGAAGGAGGAGAATGTAGTGTTCAACCTGCCATGTTTAATGGGAAGTCAGTGCTATTTATTTTCTCCCATTATTTCTACAGTCTTATCCTGAGTCATCTCCAAATCCCAATACTTATTCTGGTATGAGGTATGCTTTTAGACACTGAAGGTCTTTAGTCACAGCCAAGCATTATCAATGTTATAAAACAAAACAAACAGCAAGACCAAGAACAGAAGAGAGAGAGAGAGAGAGAGAGAGAGAGAGAGAGAGAGAGAGAGAGAGAGAAAGAGAGAAAGTCAAAGTCAAACCTTGGATGGAGGCTGAGTAGAGGTCTCAGATCTATTTGTGGATTTGAGACCCTCTGTGCCGCAGAGAGAGTCAGATGTTTTACAGAGCATGGAATCTTGCTTACAGATGGCTTTCTGGTGGCCAAATACAATAATAGATCTTTTCTCCATTCCTATATCCATCTTTAAAATAGTTTTCACATTTTTTAGTAACTGTTTACTTTCCATTTTCTGCTTAAGTAAACACAGCCTAACCTATGTGATGAGAGATGGAATATAGACATTTTTTATTGCTTCACCAATTTTGCTGTTCATCTTTGGACACCGTTTTATGAGAGAACATGGAATTAACATGATGTAAAATTCTGGCCTTGAAATATCATATATGTACTAAAATCCAGTCTCCAAGGTGCCATTGACATTTATTTAGGGCTCGTCAGTATATTTGATGGATGATGGAGATGAAGTGAAAGGAATAGGGAAGTGGTTTGGTATAGTCATTGATTCCATGTCAGTTTTATCCCTTTGCTTTGCACTGGGATAATATCAGACTAGAGACTGCATTTTTGTGGTAGTGAGTGTGGCATGGGGTCTAAATATTTCTTTTATACTCTGCTCATGACCTTGGATCTATATGGCTCAAAGATGCATAAGAGCAGTGCTTCTCAACCTCCCTAATGCTGTGCTGACCCCAACCATAAAATTATTGTTGTTGGCTACTTCATAACTGTAGTTTGCTACTGTTATGAATCATAATACAAATATCTGTGTTTTCGGGTGGTCTAGGAGACCCCTGTGAATGGGTTTTGCGACCCCAAGAGGAATGGGCAACCGATAGATTGAGAACCACTGCTCTAGTGACTTATTTAATGTGGTCACGAACGTCAGTGCTCTTAAGTCGTTTCTGCTACACTGCACAATTCAGAAGTCACTAATGGCTGGTGCTGGGTAAGGAAAAGCTGGAAAACATTTCCTTTTGCATTTATTGTGTGCTAAGTGTGTGTGTGTGTGTGCATGCACACGCGCGGGTACGGGTGCATATGTGTGTCCACGTGCGCATTCACCTGGCATTTGTGGAGGCCAGCGAGTCTGTACCTTTCATATGCATATTCTGAGGACAGAAGTTATGAAGCTTGGTGGAAAGCACCTTTATCCACTGAGTGATCTTACCATTTCATTACAGATTCAGAGGACTGATTTTCATTGATTCTGATTAAATGGAAGTAGGGCAGGCCCAGGAGTTTATGTTTGTTACTGGTGTCTACCCCACTTACCCACATTCCCCGAGAGCAATCACACATGGTTGGACCAAAGGCCACATTTGGAGAAACACCAATCTAATTTGTCTTAGCTACAGAGTACAGAGAAAGTTGAGTGACTTGTTCTCAGTTTGCTAGTGTGTGTGTGCTCACATGCACACACACACACACACACACACACACACACACACGCGTGTATGAGGGGTGGGGTGTGGGGAGTGAGAGTGGGCCAGCACATCTCAAAACTGTGCAGCAAATTTCCCCACTAGAGCATACACTATTATTTTAGTGTCTAGTTACATCATGAACTAAAGATATGAACCACCAGCTTAAAGTTTCTTTATTTGTAGTATCCTCTGTTTTTCACAAATGGTTTTCAGATGTTTGGGAATTGCTTCAGCTCAGTCACTCTGTAGCAGGGGACCGTGCTGGGAAAGGGAGAGGGAAGCCCTCCGCCCTGATCCACCTTCACGTGACCTGTTGGAAACAGGCTTCTGTGTATTTTCCCCTGGAGGCATCATGCCCTGGAAGATTAACAGATACTGATTTAGAAAAGCATCCCATGCCTCCAGGAACCTGACACTTGATGAAACGGGGTACGTGCCTCTGAGCACCTTCCCTCCACATGTGCAGCTCAGCAACGGTTGCAGGCTTCTTGGAGGCGAGGAAGGAAATGTTTTGTGAGCCATTATTTAGGATGTACTGAGCCCTAGCACAAATCAGCCAAAAAAAAAAAAAAAATACACATATGCAGTCCTCGTGGTATCACATGGGTTGTGATTACCTGGGAAGACATCTTAAGAACCTGTTACAATCTTGTACATTTTATGAAAAATGATCAACGGGAATATTCTTTTAGGAGTTAAGGTTGTTTGATATTTGGTACTTTGGTGGTTGTCACCTGAAACCAAATACTCATATTTATAAATTTCCCTCTGAAGTCTGCATGTGCCATGAGAGGCTGGAATATGTAGCAAGCAGGAATGGGGGCTCACCACCACAAACACAGTGTAGCTTCTATGTGGCCACTTGTGGGTAGATAGGGTTGGGACAATACTCCTTGCTGATGGAAGCTCTATCTATCCCACAGGCTGTGGAAGGAGAGGAGTGTGCTGCTCTAGGTAGACATTCCATTGAGAGGTCAGGGATCCAGCTCTGCTCAGAGATCATTTCCCAAATTAAGTTCGAGAGGGTGATCATGTTATTCCAAGAACATTGCATTTCATGCTTTGGCTTCATTTTTATTCACTTTTCACGTCTTCCGGGGTGCCCTCTAGATGTTTCTGGTTTTTTTCCCCATGTGTATACTTTAGAATAAATGACCCAACGCCACGATACAAGCGTTTAAAATGAACTTTGACACTCATAAACCAAAAACATATACAATTTAAAACTTATGTCACAACCATTGTTTTCTGTTTTAACTATTCGTTTTGGAAGCTCAAGGACAATTTTATTATTAGAGTTTGAAAGACCCTCACCTGCAATCCTAGGGCATGCACACTGTAAATCTTTGTAGCTTCCTGGGAGACATGGATGAAATAAAGACGGAAAAGTCATGACATATAAGTTACTAGCAATGGAGGTCCACCAGTTGGCAGGAAACAGCCATGCTGGGTGGGTGGGGCAGAAGGCGGTGCTTTAAAGAAAAGGTAGCTCTAGGTATCAGGAAAAGTATGTTGTGCTTCTGGCTAGCATCCAAAAGAAAGAGACAGGAAAAATAGATAGATAGATAGATAGATAGATAGATAGATAGATAGATAGATAGACAGATAGATGATAGCTAGATAGAGTAAATAAATAGATTGATAAATAAGTAAATAAGGTAATTAATAAATGAAAGGAAAAGTTGTGTCTTTGACTCAGAAAAGTGAGTAGACCCAGTAGAACTTACTGGCAGCTTAGCTTGTGAGGACCTGTTAGTGGAGAGGTTGGGAACTCTGGGAAAAGAAGCTACAGTTATCTCATTAAAGAAAGCAATTCTTTTACCTATCTCTTTAGCATGGACTAAAACAACCTTTCCTTTCTATAGGTGGTCCTGCCTTTCGAAGGGGTGGTCCCCTAGCCAGCCTGTCCTGTTGGGTTCTGTCCACCTAGAATGATAGGTCTCCAGTCAGGCCAGATCAGGCTAGTCTCTTGATCCCTTTTTTCCCCTTAACATACCTTTATTACTGACCTAACATCCTCTTCTCTGGAGACATTACCCTAAAATAATTTAGGAAACAGATCAGGGATCAGAGGCCCCAAATATTTCAGGTATCTCTGGCCATTGGCAAGGATAAGAATGTCAAAGAGCTAAGAACATTTCTGACTCTTAGCCAATAAAGAGACTGGCTACTTGGGTTTTATTTTATTTTATTTTATTTTATTTTTTTGCCCTAAACTATCTAGATAGACTCTTAGCCAATAAAGAAACTGGTTACTTGGTCTTTTTTTTTTTTTCCCTAAACTGTCTGGCTAGTTTCTACCTCTTATTCTTCTTATTCTGCTCTCTGAGGTGGTAACTCTAGCTGCCATTATAAGTTTCTTCAACATCCCAAGGAATCCCTTCCAGAAATTAGGCACTAGTCTGCATGAGATGTTGTTTAGAAAGCCATTTCTCATGAGTGATTTCTTCTTGATAAGGAAAATGTTACTCAGATATAGGACATCACAGCCTTGGCTCAATTCAACATTCAAGTGCTTATCTGGAGCCAAGAGAGGCAAACCTGCTGTTGCTTTGACCTAAAAAAATTAAATGATGGTTAAATTTACTTTAACTCTAGAAGCTGGCTGGGAGGGACTTCATACTGTGAGTCTAAATCTTCCAACAGCTAAAACAAATGACTGAAGATAGATCCTGGTCTCATCTCCCTGGAGACCCTTTTGGATACCAAAGAAAACAAAGTAAGAGAAGTCCAATCGACTGATGCCCTTGTGAGCACATCAAGAGATTTAAATGGACATTAAGTTGAAGACTTAAGCCATAGTCTTTGTTCTAACCACTCCTCTTCCCTGCCTAGGACTTAAAATGCTAATAGTTCTTCTTTTTCTTCTCTCTCATAGCTCTGTCCCCTCTCTGCACCAGTTACGGACTTCCTTTTTATCCTATGCCAGGAAGTTGCACAAGTAAAATCACAGATGCACTGTGGGATCTTTTCAATTGGCTCAGTGTTAGAGTACCCCAACTGCCACACAAGGTTCCTCCTTCTGCACTGAAGAGGTCATATTGGTCAGCACCCCAGTTTCTTAACCATTCCTAAGTGCCCTATTCAGGGATGTTAAGTATATTGATTAACCACCCATCTGCAGAGCATTCATTAACTTGCAAAGTTGAAATTATATTCACTGAACAATACCACCTCCTGAAAACTGCCATTCTATTTTCTCTGTCTCTGAATTTGCCATCTGAGGTTCATTCTATAAGGAGAATAATTCAGTATTTGATATCATGGAACTGGCTTATTTGTTTAACATTATGTCCATATAATGCATGGTATAGCTTGTACCAACGTTTGTTTTCTTTGGAAGCATGTACCAGAATTTCTTTCCTTTGGAGGCTATTACTCTACTACACATCAGATTTTATTCATGTTTTCATTTGTTGGTGGACAGTAGGTTACTTTCATGTAAGACTGCTATATACATCAGCATTCCATTTCATCTTATATGCAAATTAATTTTTTATGTACAAGAAGAGATGGCTTTGAAAGACAATTAGTTTTCAATTTCTTGGTATCCTAGGAAATAATTTTTTTTAAAAAAACATGGAACTAATAGGCTCTTTTGGAAATATAATTGTTGAAATGAAATCTCTGTGACATTCTACCTACTTCTTGTAAATTCAACCAAATCCACAGAACCAATAATTCTTGTTTTACATTATTTGCAATCTGCAAGATAGAGGACAGTGTGCAATGATAATATTTTCTTCTTGTATGATACAGAATTATGAAAGGAAGAAACAACACATTTTTGTGTGTATCTTAGTCTTACTGCATGTAGGGACATGAACCCTGAATGAATATGTTTAATACAGACACATCACTTGGTTACTGCATGGCATGGTGGGTGCGGATTGAGGTATTGATTGGGAAGCACACTGAAAGGGAAGATAGTAGATTAGGATTCAAACCCTGTTCACTACTCGTTAATCACACTTCTTTAAAACCCATAGAATGAAAACTTGTATTATATGTTGTAGTGGACTGATGCCACTTAAGCATAATAGATTGTTAATTCACTCTGTGAGTTTTTATCTGCTTGTTTTCTATTTCTAAGTTCTTCCATCCTCTCTTGTTTATTTTTGTGGGTTACATGTTTCTGTGTTGGTCATGCTTGCTTTACTTTTCCTTTGTTGTCTTAGTTAGGGTCACTATTATTAGGGTGTGGTAAAACACCGTGACCAAAGCAACTTGGGAAAGAGGGGATTTATTCCATTCATTTCATTTCATTCATTAATTTCAGATAGCAGTTCATCTTTAAAAGTAATGAGGGCAGGAACTCAAGCAGGGCAGGAACCGAGATGCAGGAGCTGATTCAGAGGCTCTGGTGGAGTGCTGTTTAATGGCTTGCTCATATCTGCTATATTTCTTATAGAACCCAAGACTACCATTCCAGGGATGGTACCACCTACAACGGGCTGAGCCCTTCCGTATCAATCAGTAATTAAGAAGATGCTGACAGGCTAGCCTAGAGGCTAGTTTTATGGAGGCGTTTTCTTCACTGAGGCTCCGTTCCCTCGGATGACTTTAGGTTGTGTCAAGTTAACATAAAACTCTCCAGCACATTTATGTATTTGCCTTACTAATAAGTCGAGCAGTAGCTTCTGTAGTTGTCTTTTTCACTTTTTCATTTAGTTTCTTTGTTTTTGTGTATTGTTTGAGAAAATGTCCTGCAATGTAGCCCAAGCTAGTCTGACATTTAAATTTGTCCAGCCACAGCCTCTGCATGCTGACATTTCAGATCTGTACCATCATGCTCAGCTCACTGTCCTTCTGATTGTTTAAGTGTACTGCAATTTGAAGAGGCTTTTACTTGCATTGACCTATTAAGCATCTTTTGAACTTTCGAAATTCCTGGACCTATATGTGCACATCTTTCTCAATATATGGCAAATTTTCTGGAATGAATTTTTGAATTGATACTCTGTGGCATTTCCTGCCGCTTCTCATGGATGCTCCATCATGACCTTAAGAGAGTCAAGTTTGTTCTTAAGCCATGGCTTTAACACCACCTTTTCTCTATTTGGAGGCTGTTTTACTTATTGCTTATTACTGTGTGTTCATCTCTCTGGCCCAGAGATTAAATATCACTTCTCTTCCAAATCTTAACCTTCGGAGTTTTATCTCAGTTGGCGTTGGCTCTCTTCTATTGCTTCATCTAAATACCCAACTGTGATATTTGTAATTTATAATGATCCTTGTTTGAGGATTTTGGTGCATATCTGCTATCTCCAATATTTTGAAACTGAGCTGGAGGACTGGCTTGCTGTCTACCCCATATATGCTGTGTTAATTCAAATAAAAGTGGTCCACACATGCTACATACTCCCAGCTATAATGAGAATGGACTAAACATACAAAACTCAAATCAAGTTCCTATTTACAGACTTTCTTTTATAAGAGTTGCCTTGGTCATCAGGTTTCCTCACAGCAACAGAGCAGTGACTAAGACATGCACCATATCTAGCTTCATGAATAGACTGGTGGATAAAGAAGTAACTAAATATTTTTTTCAAAACTATGTGGTGACAAAACTATTAGTTTTGTTTATGAAACAAATGCAAACCCCATTAATCACAGCCGTGTCCAACTTACTGTGTTAGTGCAAGAAGTAATAGTCATACACAGCAAAGGCAAAAACTAAATCGATATTTTTCCATAGTTTTCTTGGGAACATGAAGTTCCATGTACAGAGCTGGAGGAGAGGTCATTCAGGGACTGCTTGTTGTTAGTTCCCAGTGTTACCCTGGTGCCTGGTGGAGGAAGAGAATGTTGAAGGGGTGTTATGGTAATCAGTGAGTGGAATGTGTAACTTCTGCCTACATTTGGTATTTTTATTCCCTGAGAAATTCCAACAGGTCCTCAGTCCTAATACCCCCACAAGAGCTCTATTCCCTCATCATAGTTCTGAGCCACAGAGCTCATGAGGGCATCCACAAGTTCAGAAGGTAACTCGAACCACAGTATACTTGTAAAGTCATAATACATACATACATACATACATACTACATACATACATACATACTACATACATACATACATACATACATACTACATACATACATACATACATACATACTACATACATACATACATACATGTACAAGAATGCAGTTGATGCCTGGATACAAATGGTTTGACAAATCACTCTCAAGATTATAAGAGTAGTTGAGTAATCCAAGACTCAGAGAGTGGAGACTATTGAAAATCTTAGCAGGAGAGTTCTAGTTTAGACTTTTTTTGTTCACCTACATCATCATTTAAAGTTGTAAAGTAAAACATAACAGTATGCGGTAGAGGGAACTTCGTTAAAAACACACTATGTATGAGCCTGAGCAAAAGAACTCCTTGCCAGTCTCTTCTTGTATAGCTGTGTTCACGAAAGGCACAGATTAGCATCTTGCTAGCTGAATGCAAGCCGGGAGAGGGTTCTGGCTGGGCTTCTGGCACCATTGTCCTTAATAAAGAGAGCATTTTTACCAATGGGCTATTTTCAGGTCTCAAATCACCTGATAAGTCTTAGTCTTTTGATGAGCTACACATAAGGGCCAGTGCTCCATCTCATGGGACTGTTCATAAAATAGTGTCTGTTTGTTTAAAGAAGAAGAAAAAAGAGGCCCGTTGCATGTCTGCTTTGTAATATAGTTGTAACTGATCTGTGAAATGACATTGCCGTAGTTCTGTGTGAGCCAAGGGTAACCTGGCTATCCTTTCCTATGCCAGGGAATAGGAGCAGAAATTTGAGCCCAGTGTTTTTTCTGTAGCTTTTGAGCTTCCCCCTGAACTCTTTTATAAAACTCTTTTCTTTAGCAGGAAAAAAAAAAAAAGGAAACCTATTCTGAGCTTGTGTGTTTAAGGAGGCATTGTCAGCTATACTGAGGAGTTCTTGAGAAATGCCCTTGTATCATCTTTCTTACTCTTACCTTGCTGTCTTTTCTGAATGATCTTAGAGAAGCCCATTTTGACACAAGCCACAGAACCCAAACCTTGTACATTTTCAATTCAAAATTTTCAAAATAGATAATTTGCAAATTGGATATTTTTTCAGAGGCATAACTACTGTACTTATTTGAGCTGTTTTTTTTTCTTTTTCTTTAACCTCTTGAAGAAGATGGTATTTGAGGCCACCACTATCCTGTTCTTCTGCTTCTGATGAAGTCTTAGGCATCGTGATGACATTTATCAGAAAGTTATCACACTTTCTTGAGTGCGTTGTCTTATGACAAGTCGGGATATTTGTGCCAAGCTCCACTGAGGATCAGAGCTAGACAAAGACAAATTCCCAAACCCAAGGATCTATAGGTTGGAAGAATCCTGAAGCTTTGATGATATGAAACAAGTTGGTAGATCATCATCTTTTCCTGTGCATTATAAGAAACGGTTTCAGTTAAAGCTGTAGCTCACGCTAAATGCTTCATGGAGAGGGCTCATCAGCATCCCTGCAGACTGGAGTATTTGAATGGCATTTGACTCCGGTCCACTTGTGAGCCTCTTTGACCATCTCTGGCAGCATACCCTTCCTGCTGGACATTTTTTTTTTTAATTTTTCCCCTAAGCAGATTACTTCGCATGGCCAAATGCTAGCTGGGTGAGATTTGGGGAGTCTGTTGGTCACTCAGAATTCCATGTCTCTTCCTTGAAGTTGTCCTACTACATTGTGGTTTCTGTAGCCTCTGAGAGCTAAGCTGGTACTTCCAGGGCCATTGGCCACTCTTCCATCAGCTGCTGGAACAGGAGCTGCCTTAGTCACTGCTCGATTGCTGTGAAGAAACGCCATGGCCAAGGAATTCTTATAGCAGGCAGGTGTGCTACTGGAGAAATAGATGAGAGCTTTGTGTTGGTCAGCAAGCAGAGAGGCAGAGTTAGAGAGATGGCCTGGCATGAACTTTTAAAACCCCAATGACCATCCTCAGTGACACACTCCCTCCAGCAAGGCCACCTGACACACTTTACTTACCTCAGAATTCCAGTGCCTCATTTTCAGACCCCCCACTCCCAAAAGCCACATAAAATCCACTGCTAAGGAACTGCAAGACACTAAGCTTAGCTCTCCATTCTCACGTCTATTCTGAGGGTTCAGTGAGGAGAAATACATTTCCCTTAAATATGGGAATGGTTTTCATTTTGACTATAGTGATCTAAGTAGTCAGATAATTGTTATCCAAATTGTGGGTTTTCTTTGTATTAAGACATATGTAAGGAGTCTATGAGGTTGGTGGAATTCCTTAAGGCTTAGAACCCAGGAAACATCCTATACTGGAAGCTGAAATTGATATTTTTCCACCATTACAGAGCAAGTAGTTTTAGTTCTTATTTTCTGGAATTTAAACATCATTTCTGTCAGTTTAATCACAAAGGATTCGTACTTTCTGAGGACAGGACCAAATCCAATTAATTCTTTGAATCAAAGTATGCTGAGCCTGGTGTGGCCCAGGTAGGGACACAGTGACATGGTTCCTGCCCCTGGGACAAGGCCCCCATGTGAGCCTTCACGAGTGTCAATGACTGCTGTGGGTATAAGGTTTGTTTGGGTAATAATGTACATATTTTCACATTTCTCAGAGCAATGTTCTCTCTCTTAATGTTAATGACTCCATGATAATTTGACACATCATGAGCCCAGGCGTGAAAGGCATGGCTAATGTCTCAGCAGAATGATAAACAATGGTAAAAACATGAGTTCGAAATATGTAATTTCTCAACTATGCAAAATATAAGGATGTAATATGAATTATGAGGGGCTTCCAGAATCTAAAGAAACACTGTGATCTGGCTTATCAGAAAGATACAAAAGCAGGCCCATTCCTGAGTTCAAGGTCAGCCTAGGAGAAAGCCCAGGTGTGGTAGAAATGGTAATTTCAGGCCAGGGTTCCACCCAACTAGTTTATTGTTTGTGCTTAGTAAAGGCACACAGATCGCTGATTCTTTGGCAATGTTAAGAAACAATGTATGCTTCCTGTCTCTTAAGAATCTCAGGGCTGGGAACACTGGATGCTGATTCATAAGAAAATCAAAAGGAAACCTGGAGTAAATGACAGTGTAACATAAAAGACTGGGCCTGAGTTCTGCAGGAGATGAGCTATCCAGAGTAAAAAGAGAACTCCTTGGAGAACTGACAGATACAGAAACAGACACACAGAGAGGCAGACATGCCCCCCTGTGCGCGCGCGCGCACACACACACACACACACACACACACACACACACAAGCAGGACAACATAGACAGAGGGATCTCTTAGAACAGCAAGCAAGCAGAATCTAGACAGAGAACTCTCCAGAGAGAAAGCAGAACATAGAGAGAAGCAGACTGGAAAATCTGTATTAAACAGAACACAGGTTGAGAACAGTTGCCTTAGCTAAAGTGATAGGTGCTTCTTATGAATTCTGTAAAACAAACAAACAATTGCCACCAACATAAAATGGCTTAAACCAGGAAAAACAATAGAACCCTAAACTGTCAGATGTGAGAACAAGGATGAGGCAGGGGCTCATGAGTTAGAGACCTGTCTGTGCTATCGAAAGATCTTGTATCAAACAACAGGAAAGGAAAAGTGAAAAATAGAACACCCTGTGTCAGAGAATGGGAATATAAAATCCTTAGGCAGCAGGAGCGTCCCTGCTTCCTCTGCAGGCCCCGGGGGAGAGTCTGTTCTTTGTCCCTTTCAGTTTCTGCTGGCTTCCAGCATTCCTTAGTTGTCCGACTTTGTGGATAGATCATTCCAACTCTGCCTCTGTCTTTTGCCCTTTTCTGTGTGTATTGGCCCTTTTCTGACTCTTGTTATACATATAGAACTCCTTCAAAGAATCACACAATCCTATGCCTCTGGGCACCCTTGGCCACACCTGAGAAGGTGAGGTGTGGCCACTGGGAGACCTGTTCAGCCTTCTGCTTCCTGTGAGGTTTCTGGAGAACTTCCTGGCTGCTGGTTTATCTCCCTCGGCAGTACTTTGCTTCAAAGGTGTGTGGTTCTATTTCACTTCAGGGCTGTCTGCCTCTGTTCTTTGTTCTCTTATCTGTAATACTGACCTGATAGCTTGGATCTTGGCAGTCTGTGTCATTGCTAGTGAATTTTATGTGGTCTGATGACAAGACATCACTGCTGCTCCTCGGCATCTCACTAAAGGACAACTCGGTGATCCATTGGCTCAGACCAGAAGTTCCTGACTCTTGTTTCTCTCACAGGCCACACTTGAGCCTGGGCAGTGAATTTGGTTGAGCCATGTCTTGCCTTAATTACTGGAAAGGTGCTACTTAAGTAGCCTCTGCGTCCTTCTCACATACTCTTCTCATTATGCAATCTGGGTGATTCTGTTAACATGAGCCAGGCCATGTCTCCATGTTATATACCCTGCCAGGATTTCCAAGCTACCCAGTGGTTTGTGACACCCTATCAGTCTGGCCACCTCTGTGATCTATGCTTCTGTTCCCTCTTTTACTAATTGTTCCCTATTCATTGGTCTTTCTGCTATTTCCCAAACACCTCAAAGCTCTGCATTTGGTATTTATGCCTTGAAACAAAACCAAACCAAACCTATTTACTCAATCCACTCTTTCTATTTGGTGATAAATAAGCATAAGACATCTTTTCAAAGAACAATTTTCTGCTCTTTGCTATGTAATCATATTACTGTTTGAACTGAGTCTACATATAAATCAGTATGCTTTATCTCCCTCTATGGATTTGTTATCACTTCTCTTTGCAATTATACACAATACATGGAATCCACATTTTCTTAGCTTTTGAAAAAGCCATGGTATCCCATTTGTTGATTATGATTCTTCTGGCTCTACCTATTGAGGTATACTCTGTATTCAGTGACTCTTGAGCTCAAAGCAGATTGAATTTAGACATAACACTATTAGAATACCTAGATGCTGAGACATGGCAATGACCAAGCCTTCTCTCAGTTAGGAAAGGGAACAGAGGCCTAGCAGAGCAACCTATGATGGGCAGGGCAGCTTCAAGCAAGCTTTGAACATTGGGAGGTTTGTGCTTGTCATCTGTAAAGAGAAGAGAACTGAAAGTTGATGTCTTTGGCCCTGTTAGCCCTGACAAGCTATCAAGGTGAACAGGGCCACATCTCAGGTGGCAAATGCCTACTTGGTATGTTGTGGCATCTCTTTTCTTAATTCCTCTTAGCAAACTTTAATATTCATTTGTTTCCATCCAACAAAAACATTACCACCTTTGCCCTCTGCCAGATATCTCTTCACCCTAGCCAGGGCCTGCAAAGATGCGTTTTTGTCAAAATTTGGCGAACTTCATTCCCCTTCCTCAAATAAAACTTAAGGTACGCTCTTGAAGAGTGAGAAGCTGCTAGTGGTATTGGCAGTGAGTTTTACTGTTTTTGATGTGTTCCATGTGACTTTTGGTACAAGCGCAGCAGGTTAGAGTAGGTTGTGTGAGACGATTCTCATGGGTTTCCCTTCTAACTTGCTGGCATTTGAAGTGAATGATTTACCCTCAAGGGAGATGTCTATCCACAGTATATACTGGCTGCTGTGCTCTCTATGGGTTTAACTATCAGCAGCCTATCGATTTTATCCAAGGCTACAGCTGAGGTCCTCAGAGCCCTCTGGTCACACATCCTGAGTCAAGTCTTGAAAGCATATTCCTGGAATGATGTTGAAGGTAGGAAGCAAGAACAAACCTAGGAGGGCATTTGAATGTGGCAGGAGCTGGCTTGATCCTCTCACATTTATTTATTTATTTTCAAAACTTTTGATATCACATTTCTACCCCTTTCTCCCTCCATACACTTCCAAATACCCTGCCTTGTTCTCTTTCACCTTCATGGCCTCTTTTTCTCACCAATGGTTAATCTGTAAACAGCCAGGAGCTGGGCTGAATTTGAATTTATGCCTTTAGTATCACTGTACATATTTTGTTGTTGCTGCGCTCATGCAGAGGTCCCTTGAGTTAATATTGTTTAGGCAAGACCTCACTTCTCAATTCTGTTTCATTGTTTCTAGGGAGAAAAAAAAAAGTAGATTTTTGCTTTTAAAGACTCTTATAAACTTGGTTAATATTAACCCTGTGCATGTGGAGTGGGGTTTGGAGGACTTGATTTAAAACCCATCTCTTATCCTCTCTTAGGCACCAATTATAATAAATGTTGAAGAAAGCTGACATAAGTTGAGAATTATTCTACAGTATATATTAAAATATATATCATATACATTATTTTTCTTTCACTTATAATATAGTCAAACATAGTATCCCACTAATATAATAACACAACTAGACCTTGGGGTGAAAAATGTTCTAAGACCTTTGTTTAATCTGTGAGAATCTTGAGGCTTGGATTCAAACGATAGTGCTGTAACATTCACGTGCATTTAATTGTGACTTGGTACACCTGCTTGCTTTGAAGAATGGAATTAATAGAAATCTAAGGAGAGGAGAAAGTGATGCAGACACTGGTGACTTCTCTAGTGATGTCCTGATGAGTTAAGGAAAAGTGATCGGAAACAGATGGGTTCCTCTCACACACCCGCCCCCCCCCCCCCATACTCAAAATACTCATGGGCTTAAAAACCAAGGGAAACTATGCCTGGAAAAAGTGTTCTTTGTTAACGTCAAATGTTTGAATTTATAATTTAAGAATTTCAGAGGTTCCAGTAAGTAGTTTTGTACACTCATCTCTAATTTAGATAGGGTGTGTGCCGGAGCTGAGCATTTAAACTATGCTGTGGTGCTGCAGTCAGGGAGGCGGAACAGTCCTGTAAAATGACATAAGGCACTTGGGCCTTATGTGCAAACTCGTTTCACATGGGTTCTTGGGTATTGAGTAACATGAGTTTTGTGTAATTTGACTCTTGGAAAATTTGTAAGGTCTTTGTCTCAGTCTCTGTGCATGAAAGTGGAAACAGTCTTAAAGCGATGCCTCCAGGTGCTTGTGGGACATCCTTACTCTGTCCTTCTGCTAAGGGCAGGATGTCATCTCCATGACTGGATGCTCTACTTGCTGTTCTTCTATGTTCCAGGTTTGATCACAGTCCATATCCCCAATCGCTGACCAGGTGTTCCTAGGAGCTCTAAGAGCTGCAGAAAAACCTAACCAATCCATAGCGAATAAAGGACCGTCCCTGGAATCCTCTCTGACAACATCATTTGTTGTTTGCTTGGTGTATCTTTTCCTTGGCTCTTCAAAAAACTATGGGCACAGTGATATTTTGAGGCACAGTTTCAGTTTATTTCAAGAATGAAGTTATTATAAGTAAATACCATAGTATGTTTCCTAACTTCGAATTGCTTTCTCATGACAGACTACCACCTAAGCTCACATGGAAAAAGATTTCTTTCTTTCTTTCTTTCTTTCTTTCTTTCTTTCTTTCTTTCTTTCTTTCTTTCTTTCTTTCTTCCTTCCTTCCTTCCTTCCTTCCTTCCTTTATTCCTTCCTTCATTTTCCCCTCCCTCCCCCTTCCTCCGTCCCTTCCTTCCTTCCTTCCTTTCTTTCTTTCTTTCTTTCTTTCTTTCTTTCTTTCTTTCTTTCTTTCCTTCCTTCCTTCCTTCCTTCCTTTCTTCCTTACAAATCATTTTAATGCTTTTCTGTCTATTGTTCTTGCCCAAATTGGAAGAAAACTATCTCTCCCCTTATTAATTACCTCTCTACACTGATTTCCTATCAAATACCCCCATTTCTTCTCTTTAATATATATATATTATATATTTAATATATATATGTGTGTATATATATATATATATGTGTGTGTGTGTGTATATATATGTGTGTGTGTATACATATATATATATATGTATACACACACACACACACATGCGGTCTGATTTTTCATTGTTAAGTGTGGTATATTTTTGTAAATTCTATACATTGATTTATTACAGGACTACATACAGTACAAGACAGCGTTACCAGCTCTTCTTCTTTCAGCCTTGAGAAAATTACTTCTGGAAATTATTTTTCATCTACACATTGATGGATCTCTTTCCTCTGGGGAGCAATTGTTTCTTTTAGTACAAAGGTGGTGTTGCTTAACCTTTCTAAGCACCACTCTCTCAGTTGTCTCATTAAAAAGAAGGAATCCAATAGCCAGTGTCTAATTTCCAACTGATTTCTTCTGTTCTAATCAAACTTGCCTTCATTTGCTGTTTCTTAGTTAGGAATTACATTCTATGCAACTATAATATCTAAAATTCTTCTAAAAACTTTAAAATTTCTTTTTTATTATTTTATTAGATATTTTCTTCATTTACATTTCAAATGCTATTCCCAAAGTCCCCTATACCCTCCCCCCACCCTGCTCCTCAACCCACCCACTCCTGCTTCCTGGACCTGTCATTCCCCTGTACTGGGGCATATGATCTTTGCAAGACCAAGGGCCTCTCCTCCCATTGATGGCCATCTAGGCCATCCTTTGCTACATATGCAGCTAGAGACACGAGCTCTGGGGGTACTGGTTAGTTCATATTTTTGTTCCACCTATGGGGTTGCAGATTCCCCCAGCTCCTTGGGTACTTTCTCTAGCTCCTCCATCGGAGGCCCTGTGTCCCATCCAATAGATGACTGTGAGCATCCACTTCTGTATTTGCCAGGCACTGGCATAGCCTCACAAGAGACAGCTATGTCAGTGTCCTGTCAGCAAAATATTGCTGGCATATGCAATAGTGTCTGGATTTGGTGGCCGATTATGGGATGGATCTCAGGGTGAGGCAGTCTCTGGATGGTCCTTCCTTCCATCTCAGCTCTGAACTTTGTCTCTGTAACTCGTTTCATGGGTATTTTGTTCCCCATTCTAAGAAGAAATGAAGTACCCACACTTTGGTCTTCCTTCTTGAGTTTCATGTATTTTGCAAATTGTATCTTGGGTAGTCTAAGTTTCTGGGCTAATATCCACTTATCAGTGAGTGCATATCATGTGTGTTCACTTTTTTTTTTTTTTTACTAGTGTCCTCTCATTGAATTCAAGCATCTTGGATATTCTTTTGAAAAAAAAAGTATAACCCAGTGTGGTAGTGTACACTTGTAGTCTCAGCTACACTGGATAATTCTGAAGATTATCAGAATGTTAACACAGAAAAGAGTGTTAAAAATGATGGTATAAGACTTCATATGTAAAATTTCACCTCAAAGAAAGCTTTATTGTATTTAATAAAAAATAGATTATAATGAAGCTTACTATTATATTTTCAGGTAGTTTTTTTTTTTCTGTTTGGAGACAGGATCTCACTGTGTAGCTTTGTAGGTCAGGGTGGCTTCAAACTCAGGGATCAATCTGCTTCTGCCTAGGATTCAGGTAGTTTTTGAAGGTCTTCATTATTCATTCCTTTATGTTGGAGGATATATTTTGAATACACATTATTAAAAATAAAAATCATGTATTATTTTTGTCTTTTGAAAATGCATGATCTGAGGAAGTCAGAGATGCATTCATATTAAGTAATGTTTATCTGCCATAGTGAATGCTTTACCCCTGTTCTGGAGCTGTGTGTAGTGGCACTGATATAGTCAGCCTAAGCAAGAAAGGTGTCACTGAGGAGTGACCTCACCCTTGATACTTCTTGACTGAGTGTAGAAATGGAGAGAACTAAGGTATTTTGTTTCTGACATTGTGGGGGTGATGGATATTAGAAAAGACCACAGCTGGACAGGTGAGACAGGAAGGCATTCTAAAGATCTGAGACGAAAACAAGGCTGACACAGGTGTGAAGCAGAGGTGGGAAGATGAGCAGATGTCTCTTTGCATCGGAATTTGGAAGCAGACGAGTGATTCTAAGAGATAGAATTGTAGCTGCCTGAACTATCATGTAGTTTACTGAAACAGAAGTAATATGGGAGAAAAAAAAATCGATCTGGAGAACAGAGTTTAACTCTTCATATGCTGAGTTCGAATAGGCTGTGTATTTGCTTCAGTAAGCTGTTTCGTCCCTTGATGGCCATGGCTGAGACATATACCTAAAGTTGAAATGACAGGGGTGTTTTCAGGCCAAATCACTCTTCTTTCAATTATTTCTAACATTTGTTGACACATAATATCATAAATACTTCTGCTGGGACTATGTATTTTGTTGCTGATTATTGTTTTAATTTTTTTTGTAATCTATTTGAAGGTAAAAAAATTTTCATTTTAAAAAGATTTATCTTAAATTTTTATTTACACGTGTATATGCTACCTAATGTATGCTACTTGTGTGTGGCTATCAAAGCAAAAGAGGGTGTTACAGGTGGTTGTGAGCCAGCTGATAGTCTGAGAACCAAACTTGGGTCTTTTACAAGAACAACAAATGCTCTTAATCACTGAGCCATCTGTTTACACACATTTCTTCATTTCTCTGCACCATTTTGAAATTGTAGTTTTCTTGCGACATGTCATAAGAGTGAGAAGCCACTCATGGTTTGGTTTAAGCAGTTTGGGCAGGTGATCACCGAGCTGTGGGCTCTTGGACACTATCCTATTCTCCTCTGCTTTATGTTAATTTATTTAACCGGGCAAATGTGACACTTCTACATACTACTGTTTTCAACCCGTGGTTATAAACTTCATAGTTCTGTTGCCAGACTGCTGCAGCTAGCCAGTGTTGCTTAAAAAGCCTGGAAGCTTTGATCTGCTTTGGAAAATCTGTGGCTTATTCCCTACTTGAAGATGCTCTATCTCATAATGTTTCCTTAAAGAGTCCATAAAGTTTCCAATACAATCCTCAACATTTATCCTATAAATGGGGGGAGTAGTCTTTTAATTTACTCTCAAATGTATCTCAGGTCCATTTTTGCAAATGGCACTGCATATAGTATCAGACTTAAGACTAAATACTTGCCTAGTAATATGTACAGGAAAATATGTATTAATTAAAAATATGTTGCTGTCTAATGTGTTCAGGATACCCAGATGAGCTGCCATAAAGTGGCTTATGAACACCAGAAATGTATTTCGCGTGATTCTAGAAGTTTGCAAATCAGACACTGGCTGACTTGGCACCAGGTGAGGGCCTGCTTCCTAATGCTTAGGTGAGTGGCACTGTCTTCACAGGATGGCAGGGGTAGGGTGAGGAAGTCTCCTCCGACCTCTTTGGTGAGGGCACTGTTCTCCTTCCTAGGCTTCATCATCTTAAGCCCTCATACTGGAAGTTAGCATTTCAACATCTGAATTTCAGGAGATGAAATTAATTCCACATATAGAACTGTCCTTTGTCTTCACAAATATTGTATGAGTCGTCACCACTATATGAGGCTTACAATAGACAGATTCAAGGAGAATTATTATCCTATGGGCAGAGAATATCTGTAATAATGAAAAATTTGGGAAAGAGTGACATGATAATTTTATAATTTTTCAGTACACTTCACACCAATGAATTGTACAATTAAAGTAGTTCCTGATGGTATATAAAGTGGAAGTATGCAGTAAATATGTGCTTACATACATCAATCAATTGCCTACTGCTTAAGTTACTTATCAAATTACTTCTAAGTTATTAGTAAATGCTTAGAAGTTGTAGTGGTTTTAGTATATTTGGCCCCCATAAACTCATGTTTGAATGCTTTGCCCGTGGAATGACACTATTAGGAGGTGTGTCCTTGTTAGAACAAGGTGTGGCTTTGTTGGAGTAAATGTGTCACTGTGGGGGTGGGCTTTGAGTTCCTATGCTTAAGCTCAGCACAGTGGATATATCTTCAAAAGCACTACTGAATCCAAGGCTCAGGGAACATTGTAGAAAGGGGACGGAAAGATTGTAAGACCCAGAGAATCAGGAAGATCATATTGTAAATGGCAAATCCACTCAAACATTGCAAATTCCTGTCTTTCCTAATACTAAGCCACATGATATTTACTATATATTATGTTTTTACCTATACTTCAGCTGCCCTATCAAATAAACTTTTGGCAGCCTTCTCTTTTATACTGTGAGAACTGAAAAACTGAACCAAGTATCACTACCTAATAGGTTAAGTTCATGTTGATTAACACAGGTGATCTAATTTTCTGTTCTTTCATAATTATCCAGTATCCTTTTAATTTATTTGCACACATACTCCCCATATTTCTGCTTAAGTTAATTAGATATGCCATTAAGATCTTTGAGAATGTAGTGCACCTCCTCCCAGATCACATTTTCTACCACCCCTTGAGGACCCTGATTAGCCTTGAGTCTAGTTCTATTTCTAGAGGCAAATATGGGTAGGTCATGAGAGGCATTGCCATCATCTAGCTGGGCATTTCTTTCAGGGGAGGTAACTGCCAGTTCTGCTGTTTCCCTAGTACCACTCCTGGTATCACAATCTTTTACTAGTTCTCCATAGGAATAGAACTGATAGAATGGGTATATATTAAAAGGGAATATAGTCAATTGGCTTATAGAGTTCAGTTTGGTAGTCTAACAGAAGTTATCTTCATTCTGGAGAGTCTGTGAACATGATCATTGCTCAGTTCATGACGCTGGATGAATTAATCCTACTGTGGGCTCAAAGGCTTGGCAGACTCCTAGAGGGCCTCAGTTCTTCAGCCTTTACTATAAAACTGAAGATCTGGATTTGATATTAGCAAAGGATGATAGCAGCAATGGCAACTGTAACTAAAACAGGTCATCAGCAGACACGGAAGCAAGTAGGAAGATGAAAAGCTTTCCCCTCTAACTTCCTTAGAGCCAGGCTATACAGACAACACTATATTTTGGGTGTTTTCATTTCAGTTAACCTAATTAAGAAAATCCCTCATAGGTGTGCCTAGAGACTTGGCTCATGGGTGATTCTAGATCCTATCAAGTTGACAATATTAACTGCCACACTCCTCCAAAACTATTAAATCCAGTTACTATAGTAATTGTGGCTTTAAAAATTAAGAGAGAATTTAATTAGATTTATAGTACCAGCCATGTGTTTCCTCCTAGGGAGCAGGCCTTAAATTCAATCAGAAAGTGGCTACCAGATAGTATCTGTGTCACTATTATACCCATGAACACACGATGCTATGCAGGCATTATTGTAGTTCACAGGATCCGCCTGCTGCTGTTGACTATTCTCTGTCAGAAGCTCACATGGCACCTTCCAGTACTGGGAAAACTAGCCAGTGGATAGGAAGTTTCCCGATCAGTATGAACTTGATTTCTTTATGTCCTGAAACTAAAGTGTGTGCTGACTTCATCAACAGGGTCTTGCCATCTAGTTCTTGTGCACAACCAAGAGTTGTGGTGACAGTCACAAGATTCTGCCTGCAAATTAGGCATCTATCTTATCCACCTTGCATGGCTTAGGGGCTGCCACAGAAGAGAAGGAAGAAAGATTTTCAGAGCCAAAGACTCTGAAGGACCAGAGTGAAATAGTGTCTTCTGGCATAAACGATTGCTGAGCTTGTGAACCCACAACATCTGTGGTTACCCCCACAAGGTAAAAATAAAATTAAAAAGAGAAGAAGAAAAGAGAAAGAACATGAAACTGGGCAGGGTGGGGCAAGGTAAAAGTGGATCTCAGAGAAGTCAAGAACATGAATGAGGAGGATATCTAATGCTTTTTATACATTTATAAAATAATGTTAAAATCTTAAATGAAATAAATCTATTTTTTAATTGAAAAGCTACCTTTTTAAATTACTTTTCAAAGTGGGACCCTTGGGTTTCTTTCCATTTGTCCTTTAAACGTGTACCTCTCACATATATCTATGTTCTATACATTTACATATAGTTTATAACAGCATGAAACAACCTATATTTTCATTAACTTCTATATTTATTGTATACTATCATTTTGTGATCTATTTATATTGATACAAAAGAGATATAGTTTCTGAGTTTTAATGATATATTTCCATTACATGAGTATATCACAGGTTAGGCATTTATCCACCGGTAAACATGTAAGTTTATATTCACTGGTGGCCGCAATTGAAAGCAGATGGTTTTGGGTAACTGGAAAGATTTTAATTAAAGGACTCTTTACAACTATATGATATATTTTAGGGTAAAACTGAAGAGGGTGCAACACCTCCTGTAAGCAGTAGTGTGCCCATTGCTGTAACAGCCCTGGCTCAAGGTGACATTTCTCCAAGGAGAGAAGAATAAAGAAGACATTTGCAGTACACCATTGTTCCCTGTATTTGCTGCCTTATGTCATGCTAAGAGGCGGTCTTTGACATCCATCCAGGCCCACCTGTGTGAGTTTTCCACAGTGTACACAGAGCTGTGGAGTTGTGTCATCTTGGGAGGCAGGTTTCTTTGTGTGTGCATGTGCGTGTGCGTGGGCGTGCGCATGCGCATGGGTGTGTGTAGTTGTCCTTCCCAGTGCTTCTACTAGCTCCCTTTTCTCACATCCTCGACAGTGAATGATGTGTTGTTGCTGCCAAAATGACTTTGATGTTTTATCACAACAGGATCACTCCGCAGCTCTTCTTGATTGGGAAGACACCCTTTCTGTGTGGTTATAGATACTCTCCAGTATATTCACTGCCTTTGTTCACTCTCCTACTTTCTTGGTGATGTATAGGCAGTCTTGATGTTGTGTGGATTCTAATCCTTTCCTGTTTCTTTTCTTAAAACTTACAGTGCTAGGGACTCAACTCAGGCACTTGGGCCTGCTGGACTAGCTTCTAGTATGACTATTGCCTTTTAACTGTCATTATAATATTGTTGTGATATTTTAAATCTTGTGTCATCATAGTTATGTGTTTCCTCTGGGAAACATTTTAGGTCTTGTTTCTGAATAATTTCCTAAATCTGAAGTGATAAAATATTCCTACAAAATATCTTTTGGAAGTTTTACTCTGTATCTGTAAGCAGTTAATCTATTTGGAATTTTGTTTTTCTTTCTGTGAGATAGACAGCTAATTGGTTATGGATGATTGTTGCTCCAACAAAAAGTACTGGCTAATCAATTATGTGCCTCCTGAGTTATAATCTCAGTTCTCACATCTCAATTCTCACACAAGTATATGATTGTCTGCCTCTCCTTTCTGCCAAACTGGTCTTCTAGAATCTTCCTGAATAGACAGCTACATCTTTATACAGCACAAATCTGATACAATAAACACCATCTTCAAAGACAGGTACATCCTTTTTCTCCCTTCCCTATAATCTTTCTCATCTACCTCTGTCTACTTCCGTTCAGATCTTGACTCTTTTACATGAAGTGAAATGATGATACATTTGTCAGCTTCTACAGACCTTCTCTAGTCCACGCTGGACTTGATCTCTTTATATAGATGGGGATAACCTTGATTCTGATTATCCTGCTGCCATTCTCAAATGCTGAGATTTGAGGTGTGTGCCACAACTCCTGGCCTATGAGACCCTGGAAATCAAACCCAGGGATTTCTATTTGCTAGGTTAGCACTCTACCAACTGAGCTACAAAAGCCCCTCCAAAGAACTTTTTGATTGGAATTGTAATGTCTGTCTCCATTACCTGGGGGTGTGGTAGAATTGCACTTTTTTGATATTGCAAACCAACAGCTGCCCTGTGCAGAAAGCTACATCACAAGCCACACTGTGTCACTGTAAATTCCATGTGCTCTACCTGCTGCTGTTAACTCTCAAGTGCAGTTGTCTATTTGTTCATTCTATACCCCCTTTTCAGGAAATAAAGAAATGGTTGAGGCCAGATTTTACCTGTGTGGATTTTATACCCAGTTTGCAATAGCTCTCACAAATTCTACTGAAAAAAAAAATCACAAATGGAGCCTGGCCTTAGTTGTTAAAGGACAATTTACTATGGGAAATTTAAAAAACTAGCTTTAGCATCTCTAACAAACAAATCCATTTCTGACAAATAATCACATAGCTGTACACATATCTGAATCATAGTTATGCAGCTGATCAGTAAGCATTGCTTGTACAAGAATAATGAAAGCAGTGTTCATTTTCCACTGCTCCTGTTGCAAACACCAACAAGTATACACAGCTGTGAGACCTGATTAACAAAAATACAACCTCAGGTAGTACTATGTCCAATTTTCTGAGGAACCGCCAAGCTGATTTCCAGAGTACTTGTACCAACTTGCAATCCCACCAGCAATGAAGGGGTGTACCTCTTTCTCCATATTCTCACCAGCATCTGCTGTCACCTGAGTCTTAGCCATTCTGACTGGTGTGAGGTGGAATCTCAGGGTTGTTTTGATTTGAATTTCTCTGATGACTAAAGATGTTGAGCATTTATTTAGGTGCTTCTCAATCATTTGAGTTTCCTCAGTTGAGAATTCTTTGTTTAGCTCTGTACCCCATTTTTAATAGGGTTATTTGTTTCTCCGGAGTCTAACTTCTTGAGTTCTTTGTATATATTGGATACTAGCCATCTATTGGATGTAGAGTTGGTAAAGATCTTTTCCCAATCTGTTGGTTGCCATTTTGTCCTATTGACAGTGTCCTTTGCCTTACAGAAGCTTTGCAATTTTATGAGGTCCTGGGCATATACCCAGAATATGCTCTAACATGTAATAAGGACACATGCCCCACTATGTTCATAGCAGCCTTATTTATAAATGCCAGAAGCTGTAAAGAACCCAGATGTTCTTCAACAGAGGAATGGGTACAGAAAATGTGGTACATTTACACAATGGAGTGCTACTCAGCTATTAAAAACAAATGAATTAATGAAGTTCTTTGGCAAATGGATGGAACTTATAAACATCATCCTGAGTGAGATAACCCAATCACAAAAGAACACACATGGTATGCACTCACTGATAAGTGGATATCAGCCCAGAAGTTCAGAATACTCAAGAAGAAGGAAGACCAAAGTGTGGATTCTTCAGTCCTTCTTAGAAGGGGGAACAAAATACCCATGGGAGGAGATACAGAGACAAAGTTTGGAGCAGAGACTGAAGGAAAAGCCATCCAGTGACTGTCCTACCTGGGGATCCATCCCATATACAGTTCCCGAATGCAGACACTATTGTGGATGCCAACAAGTGCTTGCTGGTAGGAGCCTGATATAGCTGTCTCTTGAGAGGCTCTGCCAGTGCCTGACAATTACAAAAATGAATGCTTACAGCCAACCATTGGACTGAGCACAGGCTCCCCAATGGAGGAGCTAGAGAAAGGACCCAAGGAGATGAAGAGGGTTGTTCCATAGAAGGAACAACAATATGAACTAGCCAGTACTCCCTGAGCTCCCTGGATTAAACTATCAATCAAAGAGTACACATGGAGGGACTCAAGGCTCCATCTCCAAAGGATGGACTTATGGGACATCAAGAAGAGGAGAGGCCCTTGGTCTTGTGAAGGTTCTATGCCCCAATGTAGGGAAATGCCAGGACAGGGATGTGGGAGTAGGTGGGTTAGGGAGCAGGGGAATGGGTGATGGGATAGGGGGATTTTCAGAGGGGAAATGAGGAAAGGGGATAACATTTGAAATGTAAATAATGAAAATATCTAATATAATAATAATTAGTAGTAGTAGTAGTAATAATAATAATAATAATAAGAAGAAGAAGAAGAAGAAGAAGAAAAATACAATCCTTAAGGCTCATAAGATGCAAAGCCCATACTAACACAGATAGAGAGAAAGTGACACAGTTGGAGGGGACTTGAAAAGCTCTGGAAGGCTCCTTCATAGGAGCCAGAATAGAAGACCCTTTGGATAAAACTGCTAACAGTATGAAAGGGGTATTTTTGTTTCTTACTTAATTTTCTACTTTGGGCTAAAGCCCAAATCTTGAAAAATTACAAATTTAGGATTGTAGACACAGTGCTTGTTGGAATCTCTAACTTTATTATTTTCTCATTTTAGAACTTTTATATCTGAAAGTCTTTAATGAAAAAAATTAAAAATGTTTACTGAAGTTTTCAGAAATGACAACTAAGCTCCATGGAAAAGCCTAAATCACTCATTTTAAGTTCCAGTATTCACAGTCATCTATGTGACCACTATGTTACAATCAAATGCTTCCTTCCACAGGAAGTTAATTTTTTCCTGAATAAATTTTACCCTGTCCTGCTTCTTGGTGTGATTCAAAGAACCATTAGGAAACATGACTTCAGTGCTTTGCAGGAACATGATACAGACTTCTCACTCGATTCCCCACATTTATAGAATAATGTGAACTGGGTTTTGTTTGTTTAGTTATGCTGCTTGCCACAAATAGCAACGACTATGATATTGAACATGTTCATGGTACTGATAGAGTTAGCACTGTTCTTGATAGTGTGCTCTTCTTAAAACCATAGAAATTCCTGAGATTTTATTGCATTTCTCTGAACCAAGTAAAAGGCTTAAAAAGAAGAGCAAAGCCAAGTCTGTAGTGAATTTCCTTCCCCATGGGAGGCCCTGTTGACAGTGCCCATGGCAATGGCTTGAGTACTGACACACAGTATATTTTCTGTGACTCAGTAGTTTTCTTGTCCCATTTTGTCCCTTAGACTTGTCTGAGAGCAAAAATAGGCTATTGACTTCCCTTGGCTTGAACACAAAACTTCACTATTCCATTCACAGCCATTCCTTCTTCATTAACTCAAAACTGTGAAGATCATCCTACACTGGGGTCTGGGAACTGTGACCAGGCATGAGCTGAAACCATAGAGCTGTCAGATCATCCAGAATGAATAAATGCAATCCCCTAGATTGTTATCAAACTGCAAACAGAGTTAAAGAGGATTCCAGTGTCACACGTTTAAGTAAAGTGAGAAGATGGGTAGTTCTTTTTAGTGTGTGTGGTGGGCATATGCATGTATGTGTGCAAATGCACATAAAAATGGGCAGTCAACCTCAAGAGTTTTCCTTAGTTACTCTGCACTTTACATGTTTGGGCAGGGTGACTTATTGAGCCTAAACTTCATTAATTGGATCTTAAGCAAGTTCCAGGGATCTCCCATTCTCTATGTGCCCAGCACTGGGGCTTCAGGTGCGTGCCCCACTACCCTGGTTTTACATGGGTGCTGGAGATTTGAACTCCTGGTGTTCATGCTTTAAAGGCAAAATAAGCACATTACTAGGGATCTATCTCTATAACTCAAAGATCCAACAAAGAAAGAGAACTTCAGACCAGTTTCCCTTATGAGTATTGATGCAAAAATACTGAATAAAATCTTTGCAAACCGAATCCAAGAACACATCAAAGCGATCATCCATCATGTCCAAGTAGGCTTCTTCCTAGGGATGCAGGGATGGTTTAATATATGGAAATCCACCAATGTAATCCACTATATAAACAAACTCAAAGGAAAAAAAACACATGATCATCTCGTTAGATGCTGAGAAAGCATTTGACAAAATACAACACCCCTTCATGATGAAAGTCATGGAAAGATCAGGAATTCAGGGCCCATAACTAAACATAATAAAAGCAATATACAGCAAACCAGTAGCCAACATCAAACTAAATGGAGAGAAACTGGAAGCAATCTCACTAAAATCAGGGTCTACACAAGGCTGCCCACTTTCTCCCTACCTATTGAATATAGTACTTGAAGTCCTAGCCAGAGCAATTGACAACAAAAGGAGATCAAGGGGATACAAATTGGAAAGGAAGAAGTCAAAATATCACTATTTGCAGATGAAATGATAGTATATATAAGTGACCCTAAAAATTCCACCAGAGAACTCCTAAACCTGATAAACAACTTCAGTGCAGTAGCTGGATATAAAATTAACTCAAACAAATCAGTGGCCTTTCTCTACACAAAGGATAAACAGGATGAGAAAGAAATTAGGGAAAGAACACCCTTCACAATAGTCACAAATAATGTAAAATACCTTGGTGTGACTCTAACTAAGGAAGTGAAAGATCTATATGATAAGAACTTCAAGTCTCTCAAGAAAGAAGATGAAGATCTCAGAAGATGGAAAGATCTCCCATGCTCATGGATTGGCAGGATTAATATAGTCAAAATGGCTATCCTGCCAAAAGCAATCTACAGATTCAATGCAATCTCCATCAAAATTCCAAATCAATTCTTCACTGAGTAAGAAAGGGCAATTTGCAAATTCATCTGGAATAATAAAAAGCCTAGGATAGCAAAAACTATTCTCAACAATAAAAGAACCTCTGGTGGAATCACCATGCCTGACCTCAAGCTGAACTACAGAGCAATTCTGATAAAAACTGCATGGTACTGGTATAGAGACAGACAAATAGATCAATGGAATAGAATTGAAGACCCAGAAATGAATCCACACACCTATGGTTACTCGATCTTTGACAAGGGAGCTAAAATTTTCCAGTGGAAAAAAAGACAGCATTTTCAACAAATGGTGCTGGCACAACTGGTGGTTATCTTATAGAAGAATGTGAATTGATCCATTCTTATTTCCTCATACAAAGCTCAAGTCTAAGTGGATCAAAGAACTCCACATAAAACCAGAGACACTGAATATTAAAGAGGAGAAAGTGGGGAAAAGCCTTGAAGATATGGGCGCAGGGGAAAAATTCTTAAACAGAACAGCAATGGCTTGTGCTGTAAGATCAAGAATTGACAAATGGGACCTCATAAAATCCCAGCACTCGGAGGCAGAGGCACACGGATTTCTGAGTTCGAGGCCAGCCTGGTCTAAAAAGTGAGTTCCAGGACAGCCAGGGCTATACAGAGAAACCCTGTTTTGAAAAACCAAAAATGGGGTACAGAGCTAAACAAAGAATTCTCAACTGAGGAATACTGAAGGGCTGAAAAGCACCTGAAAAATTGTTCAACATCCTTAATCATCAAGTAAATGCAAATCAAAACGACCCTGAGATTCCACTTCACACCAGTCAGAATGTCTAAGATCTATAACCCCAAGATTTCTATCTGAATTTATAAAAACTAGCAAAGAGTTCTTATGGAACACATAGACCACATACCGCTAATGTTGACACTAGTGCCAGAGAATCAGTGCCTCCCCCATGAAACAGTTCTCTAAGTATTCTGGTTCCAGACACTGATGATGCTTCTCCCGAGTCACATGGCTATTCTTCCTGTTGCTGGCATGCTTTAGCTGATAGACTCTGAGAGACATACACACCATAGTTTTCTGCCATCATTAACCTTAGTTTTTTTGTTTGTTTATTTGTTTGTTTGTTTGTTTTTTGTCTAATACCTGTATTACTTTTGTTTAGACATTGAATGTGTCTCGATCTTTTGTGTTAAAGACTTGACCTCTAGCTTTTGGTTATACTGAGAGGAAAGGAAACTGTTAGGACATGGGACTCAGTGGAATGGAATTAGTTCATTAGGGGAAGGTCTGTCTGTCCTTGAAGGAAATATTTGAAACCTAACCCCTTCCAGTCTAGCTTTGTGCTGCCCAGCTGCCTTGAGGTGAACATGCTTTCTGGGTACTCCAGCCAGATGGATTCTGCTGCAATAGGCACAAAGCAACAGGGACAAGACACCATGGTCACTTTTAGGAGGCAAGGAGCAATGTGAGGCAGCTACAAATCAAGTCTCATCGAGAGTTCTTTGGAGTCTCTAGAAATCAGAAAGAGGCAAGGAAGGGCTATTTCCCAGACTTGTCAGAAGAAGGATTGCCATGCCCACCTTGATTTAAGACTTCTAGTCTCTTTTGTTTTGAGCCACCCAGTTTGTAGTACATAGGACTATGTTAGGAAATGAATGTGCCCACCTACCAAAGCACATCTCATTTGTTATGCTCTTTGCCAGCCACTTGCTTGCTTGGCTTGCTTGCCAATGTGTCTCATTATTCCTTTTGGTATCTTCAGTCGTTTCTCCTCTTTCCATTCAACCCCCCCCACCCCTAGTTGGATGTGTTTGGCAGGAGTGCACAATCCTTCTTTCATACAAATTCACCTCCTGGGTTCCTACTAACAGCAGTTCAGTATTTCACAATGCAGGACAGCCGAGCCCAGTAAATGATTTTATGATCTGTTTTTCCACTAGATGCTCAGATGAGATAATGTGGGGAAGAAGCAACATGTAGAAACATCTCCTCCATCTTGGGAAATAGTTAGCAGTCTTGTTTATTGAAGGCACAAGTTTTCTGAGCAACTTTATTACATTAATTTTTATTTCAGGAAGATTGTTTTCGTTGACTTTTTCCCTTCCAAGAAAAATTCACATAGTGTTAGCAATGTTTTAGGCTAGATCCCAAGCCAAAATAACTTGCCTTTCCCAAGATGAAGAATAGCTCATTAATTGGGCATCGTACAAAATGTTCTTTCCTTTATTTGTCTCTAATTATATTAATTAGCTGCAATTTCTGTGTCATTGTATGCTTTATGTGTAAAACATTCCAGGGAAGTTCAAGTAAGGTGGCTTAAAAATGTGGATTTATATCAAAGTAAAACCCATATTTCATCCCATGTGAAGGGACAGAAGCCTGGAAAGCTGTTTGAGACCACGTGAGATGTGCCTGGCATAGACAGCAGGTGCCATTACATAAAGATAGCCGGAAGAAATTCCATACGAAATCTCAGCTCATGCATTTTGGTCACAGTTAAGAAGAGACAATCATATCAGTTATGTATTAACATTGTCATACTTGACGTTTCTATCTAGTCTTGGCTTAGCTCCAATTCAGTACATTAGGACCATAAAACTATTGAGACCAATCACTTCCAGAATTCAGTCCTTGTTGAACCAACGTCCCTTTCTATCTCTGAATTTTCTGCCTAAGGAAGAGCCACGTCGGATGGCCACGGCTGTCATGTGCTCCAGTGCTGCTTTTGCTTTCCAGCAGATTCTCTGCATCATTTAAAATGTGGCAAGAGGAAATGGGAAAGAATTTATAAATATATTGAATGTTTGACTTACGTTCACACATAAGATAAACTAAAAGTTAAGCTCATACCTGAAGGTTTGCAAAAGTGTTTAGACTTGTAGGGACTTGATTAATGTCATTTTTCATGTAGGATATGACTTAAGGTCACACGTGTTCCTCACCTTAGAGAACTGTAACGTTGTGCTTTTATGTAAGGATGAAAGATTAGCTGGTGTTATATAAAGAGGTAATTATTTAGAACAATTTCTTACAAGGTGTTTGTAGTGTATGATAATCATGGTTAAAATTTTTAACTGGAAGCTGATTTTATTTTCTGTATTTTCTCCTTTTTTACCCCAGCCCCACCACTTCATCTCACACCATGCCATTCTCAGTGTGGCCTCTCCATGAGAGAATTTTTTATGCTCTTCTGTGGGTTACATATCTTTTAAGTCTGTCTGAGGGTTACTATAGGAAGCAGTAGTGTATCAGTTATGAATTCTTTCATATTGGCAGAAAATCCAAAACTGAACCAGGCGATAGAGTGAACAAAGAACTTCAAATCTTCTACTGAGAGTTCTGTCCATATCTGCATTTAGTCTGTCTTCTATAAGGAAAAATGTTTTTATAGTTCTAAATCTGTCATGGATTTTTTTTTTTGTGGTGGATAAGTGCACAAAAGTGTATTTGGAAGTAAATTGGAAAACTCAATATGAATCACCATAGCTTCAGCATGGCTGTTCTAACTGTGTCCATGGACATGGATAAACCTTAGGTCTGGCTAATTCCAGAGTATGATGCTTTGTATTTGTACATTTTTTATAATAAAGTTTTAATTAAAAAATACAAAAATATATTTCTAAACATTGGTAACAAGCAGCTTTCTGGCTACCTCCTTTGTTGTCCCTCTATGATGCTATTAACAATTTTCAGGTTTCTATCGTAATACATTTCATACAGCGAGAAAGCCCATTCCCGGCACTCTATTCTCCTATACTTGCAGACAGGAGTCTAATACCATAACTTACATCAGGCTCCAGCCAGCAACTGATGAAACAGATACAGAGACCCACAGCCAAATGTTAAGGGGAGCTTGGGGAACCCTATGGAGGAGGGGGAGGAAGGATTGAAGGAGGCAGAGGGGTCAAGTACACCACAGGAAAACCTACAGAATCCACTAACCTGGTCCCATAGGGGCACAGAGACACTAAACTGCCATGTGAGGGAACTGCATGGGATGGGTCTAGGCCCTCTGCACTTACGTAACATTTGAGTCTTCATGTGGGACTCCTAACATGGAAGCAGGACGTGACTACATTGCCTGCCTTGGATCCCTTCCCCCTAGCTGGCCTGTCTTGTCTAGCCTCAATAGGGGAAGATGTACCTACTGTTATTGGAACTTGATATGTCAAGGCTGGCTGATTTCCATGGGAGGCCCCCCTCCCCCATTTTCTGAGGAGTTGGGGGGGTGAGGCAAGAGGGAGGGACTAGGAGGAAAGGAGGAAGGGGAAGCTGCAATCTGGATGTAAAGTAATTTTTAAAAAATAAAGAAGGAAAAAGACAACAGGATAAAGGAATAAAGTAGAACCTGGCCCTGCACTGAAGAACAATTGTGGGAAGCCCATACCTGCTTGGCTTACCTCTTGTAAATGTTTGTAATTTGGTGGGATCGATCCATCGATCCCTGAGGGAGACTAAGGGATGCAGGTCTGTTCCATATAACTGCTGCCTAGGCAGGATTTGGTTTCTAGTCCCCATGAAGAGACAGAACAAAGTTTGGAGCTGAGACGAAATGATGGACCATCTAGAGACTGCCATATCTGGGGATCAATCCCATAATCAGCCTCCAAACGCTGACACCATTGCATACACTAGCAAGATTTTGCTGAAAGGACCCTGATATAGCTGTCTCTTGTGAGACTATGCCAGGGCCTAGCAAACACAGAAGTGGATGCTCACAGTCAGCTATTGGGTGGATCACAGGGCCCCCAATGGAGGAGCTAGAGAAAGTACCCAAGGAGCTAAAGGGGTCTGCAACCCTATAGGTGGAACAACAATATGAACTAACCAGTACCCCCTGGAGCTCGTGTCTCTAGCTGCATATGTATCAGAAGATGGCCTAGTTGGCCATCAGTGGAAAGAGAGGCCCATTGGTCGTGCAAAATTTATATGCCTCAGTACAGGGGAACGCCAGGGCCAAGAAGTGGGAGTGGGTGGGTAGGGGAGTGGAGGGGGAGGGTATAGGGGACTTTTGGGATAGCACTGGAAATGTAAATGAAGAAAATACCTAATTAAAAAAAAGAACTTTAAAAAAATGAAGTGGAGTCTTAGTCACTGTTGTAGAAAGCAAAGTCAGAGGACCACAAAGAATACCCAAGTCCTTGTTGAGTGTGTGGGTGGCCTTCTGTAAGACACCTGCTCTGGGACTCAGGATGTGTTTGTCTGTTACCCCCAATTCATCCCAACTTCCTGTGCAGCGCTGTCCTCGGTAGAACACGGATCGGAGATAAACAATCCAGTGCTCTCTAATAACCTCATGCAGGAGAAAGATGTTCCCCTCCCTCAGCCCCTGTGCCTTTTCAATATTTTATCTCAGCGCTACCTTCACTTTTACTCGGATTTCATTCTTTCATTTTCATTCTCTTAGTGTCGCTCACTCCACAGCAGCCCGGCTCACCCTGCTCACTTAGAACAGGCCTGGAGGAAGCGCTCAGTGAACAGGGTCTGTGTGAAGCTTCTGTTTCATCACCCGTTTCTCCCCTCATCCTAAATTAGTGTGATCCTGCTTTTGTTTTAAGAAATATTTGCTAAGTTTATATCTTTCTGGAAACAGTCGTTCAGACTCGAAGACAGTTTCAAAGTGTACACGAAACTGGTTCCGTTTCCCACGTGCATCTTGTCTGTCCGTGGCTTGGAGGTTTATGAGGCGGTACAGGAAAAATGCATTCAAGAGAATTTGCTATCATTTGGTCCTGGGTGTGGACCCAGGCTTCAGCAGGGCTTCACAATGGGAGCTTGGATATGATTTTGTGTTCTTCAGGGCTCTGCTTGCTCATTTCTAGTGGGAACAGTAACTTTGGGAGAATTTGTAAGGAGATCATGAAGGCGGATACGTGCCATGTTGCTGTTGTTTTATGGCCTCTCCATTTGGGGATGGATAGGTTGCTCTCAGATTCCGCGGGATTTGGCTTGGAGCACCCCTGGAAGTGATGTGGCACACTAAGATGAAGAACACTTTCCAGGCACACACATGGTTCCTCTACGGTTCTTTCCTCTAGAGGTTTTCACTTTTAGTTGAAGGTGGAGTAGGCAGCCTCAGCTGTGGACCCTTCTGAGACAGTTTCCTCCATGGGGAAAAATAGATCACATGTTATTCACACTCGTCTTAGAAGCTCACTCTCATACATAGCTTTATGACATAAGAGAGCATTCCCTCACAGCTTTCAAGCTTGGTTAACTTTACTGTACAGATAAAAACCAAATAACCGAAAAGCGAGTTTTGCAGGGCCTAGTGTACAACATCCCATAACTAACAGTAGAGTCAGAGATTAGACCCAGATTTCCAAGCTGTCATTTCCATTTCCAGTGTTGGGGTTTTCCCCTAGCTTGCAGGGACTGAACACCTGTAGAGCTGAGGTCACACCCGAGGGTGGAAGCTTAGCCTCGTTCTGCAAATCAGGGGCACTTTTACATCACCGACGTACGTCTTTTTACAGTTTTCATGTTTGGGGATATTGGTTTTTCAATATAATTTTTTTTGTCTTTGTACTGTATTTTATTGTATAAGAAGTGCTCATCTTTTTTAAAGAAAGGGAGAAAAAACCAATTAAAAAAGCCCGTTAATTTAAGACTTCCAGAAATAAGCTTCCCAACCACCTTTAGGGGTTTTCAATTTTTGGTTATGATCTTAGTCTATGAAAACAAGTTCTGGTTAAAGGTGGTCACTCACCTCCATTTCTGGTACAAGCTTACTCCAGATTTGGAGATTCTGAGTTCTTAACCTGCTTACAATCTCTATGGACACTACTTGGGCCAGTCTCATTACACCGCTGCCCCAAAGGGTACAGTTTTAAATGATGGTTCCCGCTATAGTGAGCTTAAAGTGTGTTTCCATCTATTTTTCCTTAACACGGTCAGCTTCTTTTCCTTTGAAGACAACTTTGCAGAGCATGCAGTTATTTCCTGGGCTGAGCAGTGACATCATACTCAAAGTACACACTCTTTTTGCCAAGTTTCCTGGTGAAGTCATTGTCGGTGGGTATTCACGGAGCCACATCGGTTGAAACTATTTCTCATGAAGTCACCCTGTGTCAGGGCTGGCCTGAAGGAGATAGAATTCCCTCTGACCATCAAGGCACTGAAAGTACAAGTCACTACCATTTGGCAGAATGCCTTTGAGATAAGCCAGTTAAATGTTGAGGCCTATTTGAGCAATTTTAATAAAGCTCTCTTCTATTTTTAATTTATGTTGATTGTCTCAATTGTCTCCGGTTTCCTTTCAGAGGGTGAAGTTTTACCCCTTTTTATTCTTAACTTGAACAAAAAGAAGAATCCAAGGAACTGTATTGTGATTCCCTGAAAAAGCCTGCATGCATTCTATGAATAACATTTTTTCTGTGTTTGCTTCTCACATATTTGTCTATCCTCTAAAGTAAATGGTTGTTTGTTTTTTTTTTAAACATAATTGGAAAGTAAAGATTAGCTGTTATGTCAGGAGTGTTTAGAAGCTTTGAAGAGAAAATGAGACCATGATGAGTGGTCATTTAATAAGGGACTTTCTTAGAGAAACAGCGATAGACAACTGATCATTCAAGTACCCTTTGACAGCAGTGGTGGTTCAATTATAAGTGAAGGTGGAAGCGTAGCTCACGTGATAAACAGCAGGATGTGAGCAAATAATGCATTGTCAGGAAGGCACAATGGCACCGTGCTGCTGACTGAAGCATAGGCATTAGTTTAGAAGCCAGACTTCCTCTTCTGGCTTCTGCATACAAAAGGATAAGCACTCCAGATGCCTGTGTCCATGTGGCATGCATGCATTCTCTCTCTCTCTCTCTCTCTGTCTCTCTGTCTCTGTATCTCTGTTTCTCTCTGTGTTTCTCTCTGTCTCTGTCTCTGTCTCTGTCTCTGTCTCTCTCTCTCTCTCTCACACACACACACACAAATAAAATAAATTATAAAAATGTTGCATTTAAAACTGGTTACTATATGATCTGTTAGCTATGATTCTGCATCATCACTGTTTCCTAGTTTTATATAACATTTTAAAGATGATACTATTAAGGTGATGGAGAACAGGTAGTGGTTGCTAGAGTCCAGAGAGAGGAACAGGCAGAGAGGAGTGGGTATGGTTAGAATAGGGCAAGCCAAGTATGGTCTGCTTAGTTATAAAATGCTTCTAAGTCTTGAGTATGGCAGTGACCAAACTTTACTGATCTGCATACCACATACGGGGATACACTGTAACAAACCACTATAACAAATACCTGGGACAAATCTACTTAACAAAGGAAATAATGGATTTTGGCTTAAGCTTTTGGAGGTTCTCATCTTTGTTCAGTTGGTCCCAATTGCTCCTAGCCTGTGGCAGAACTAAACTGCTTACCTCATAGCTGGAGAGGAACAGAAAGACCAGAAAAGGGAGGGGTGGGACATGGTATCAATAACCTGAAGGATACACCTCTGAAAGGCTCTGCCACCTCCCAGTAATATCATTTGAGGAGCACATGGGAAATTGATGCAAACTGGGATCTAAACCAGAACACATATACCCAAATCATCATATGAAAAGCTGGAGGAGAAAAGTAATAGATTTTTATCAAGAATATCATCCTATAACAAAGAATTGCCATCAAGGACTGGAGAGATTACTTAGCAGTTAAGAGTACCTGCTATTCTTAAAGAGGACCTGGATTCAGTTCCCAGCACCCACAGGATAGGTCAAAGACATCTGTAACTTCCAGTTCCAAGGGATCTAGTACCTTCTTCTGACCCCGTGGGTGTCAGACATACACAGGACTCAAAAAACATACAAGCAAAATATTCATATAAATAAAATAACAATCTCAGAAGGAAGTACCGTCATCGGTGCAAACTGATAGAGTATAAGGGAAGTTTCTGCGTTTCTCTCTATAACTCCAAGTGAACCCATATGATCAATGTATACTTATTTCCTTTATGACTTTAAAAATAACTTTCATTTCAAAACAGTTACTTTGTGGCATATTTTTAGTTGAGCACTTTTGTAATGTTAATGTTAACGTAATGTATGGCACAACTTAAAAGCAAATGGTACCAAGAGGTTGAATAAAACAACTTCTTTCAAACTTGTAAATTTTATGTCTCTCCTACCTATTTCCTGACATATATTTTAGTAGAATGATCCCAATCTTCCCTGTGGACATTTTTCAGAAGGAAACAGTCTTTTTTTTTCTCTACAATTAAAGCAAACCATTTACTTTTATAAAAAAAAAGGAAATATGATATAATCTAAGCTTAGCATATTCTGTCCTTTAAATCTCTAGAGAATACATTTACATGAAATACTGATGAGGTACTATGGACAAAAGGCATGCGTATTGATTTCTCATTGATTGCTCACCAATTTGGAATTTTGAAATAAAAAGTATGCCACCAATGTTGATTACAAACTGATGTCATGTACGAATCATGAATTGGGAAGAAATAAAAACAATCACATCGCTTTTTATCTTAAGTTCATCTCATCATCAGAGACATTCCAAACCACCTGAATCCTACTAAACACTGCTGTGGTGTCCTTAAAACCTCATTTTATGATAAATTGTGGTATTCAGTGGTTTGAAAATTTCTACAACTAACAGGAAGCTATTTTTCAGAATTGCGATCTAAAAACATTTGAATAATTTATTCTGTAGGAGTTATAGTCCCCATGAGTATGCAAGTTCCTACTTACAGACATGTGGTTGACTGTGTGGTCAGCCTAAGGTATGCTAGATAACTTTGGTCTGCTCAGAACCCACAGATGTCTTGATTCACTAGTGATCAGAATCTATGAACAGAAATTAAGCCATGCCCGCCTTCTCTGATTATTCTACCTCCTAAGCAGAGTTTACTGCCTACCAGTCATTGCCCTCCTTGATTTGCTCTGTAGTCAAACTTTGGACTAGTGAAAAAAAAATATAAAGTAAATTTCCTTACTACTAACAATCAATAAAAGCCATTTGTTACACTGTTGAAAATCTAGATTGAATTGTAGTAATGCTGAAATCTATCAACACCTAGGATAGATCCAGAATAATTTGGCCCTGCAAACCTTCAGAATCTTAACAAGTGAGCAGCACAGGGCACCATCAGCGCTTTAGCAAAGAATAAGATGCACAAAAGAAGAGTTAGTAGCAGTGATGGTTATTTTCCACAGTGCTCTCAGGATTTGTTTTGTTTACTTATTGAGTTATAGAATCCCCCCAAATTCAAATTACTTATTTTAATCTTTTTCCTAGTCAAATTTACCCTACTTTTTCTGTTCTTATATTTTGATTTAGATTCCCATCCAGATTGCTTAGCATTGGTGTAGTTTCTTAAAGGTGAGCAAGTGTGGAGACGGTAACACTAACTTCTATTGAGTCAGTGCCAGAACGCAGGCATGCTACACAGCCCTTCACCCACAGCCCCCACAACAGTAGTGCTTTGGATTACAGAAGGAGGCTTGGGAGGCTGAGTGCTTTGAGAACAGTTTCTCCTTTCCTTGCCTTCCTGTTTGATTTTGATTTTTAATTTCAGCATTTAAAATAATTTCTGTTCATAGGTCATAGAAATTTTTTGTTAACTCACCCAGGGTGCCATCTAATTTTCTGAAGCACTGTTTTGGTTGTTAAGGTAACTCATTTATAAATGTATGTACTTTTGATATTTTTTAATAAAAAATGCTGGGTAATTTTTTTCTTTTATTTTTGCCTAAGGTTTGTCTCCCCTGTTTATTCACACAGGGATATTGAAAGTCTTTTCATCCTTGATATCTGCCAACAGTCAGGGTGTGCAACCCACTCTTGGCTTGCTCACCGATCTCTGGTAAACTATGCAGCCTCATTGTGTGTTTCACTCTAAGGACTGGGTGAAGGATCGTGTAACAGTGTGCCTGGTGTATGATACTAGCTTAGTGGAAATCAGTAGTATCATTTCTCTTAGTATTCATTTTTAAGGAATTACGAATATGCTAAACAATTTAGAGTGAGGAAGCTAACTTCAGGTTATAAGAATAGGAGGGCAAGTTGCTGTTCTTTGCTGACTCTAATGCCTGGTGAACAGATATTGGCCTAATAGAGCTTTGAGGAACTCTTTCTTCCAGAATCTCTGAACTTAACTCATTGATGACATACAAGGAGATGAATTTTAGTGTGCCTCATTATCATGGGTCTCAGGTTTACCCTGTCCCTTTTCTCCATCTCACTACTGGGACCCTCGTGCTATATTATTAGCCTCTCAGGGTGCAGTGAGCAATTAGCATGTCACACATTTTCCTAGATGTCTATGCATGTTTGCAAGTATGTGTGTGTGTGTCATTCCTTTAAAGTATTGTAGTTTCTAAATACATATCCAATGAGTAGCTATGGAAGGGTATGATGAAACAGTATACTATTTTACAATGCTTACTAAGCCCACGAGGCTAGTCTAATCTTCTGGTTAGTCCAATTTTTAGGTTTCCCAGCCAAATCATTCCAGTCATCATGTGATATACCAGCCAGTGAAGTAGTCCCTGGCTGCTAAGGTTTTCCTAGTTTAGTTCCTCTGGTAGCTTTAGGTAGGATTCTCTAACACATTACAGCTGTGTATTCTTATTTATTTGGGTTGCTTTGAATATCTCTACTCTGGACTTTGTTAAAGCTACTCTTGCTCTGTTGGGAAAGGTTGCTTAGCATACTAATCAGTCCTGTGAATTTAAAACTAATACGGAAGATTTGATTTTGATGATAATTAGTTTTGAAGATTTTTTTTAATATCACTTCTATATTATTGATCATCCTCCATTCTAACTCTCTTTGAGAGCAAATGGCCTCCAACATCTGATATGCTACACTAGGTTTTTATTGTGAGTTTTTTTTCTCCTGTTTGAATGCTGCTTTGAATATTCCTATAATAAAAACTTTGAACCTCTCACAAATTTAGACACGTCCTGATTTAGTGCACTACTGTCCTTCAGGATGTTTGGTGTGCATTATTAAATCCACAGAGTGCTTCACTTAGATAGCAACTCTGCAGGAAAAAAAGACAAATAGAACAGAAATGCACACCTCACTAGACAACCTCCTGAATTCCGAGTTTGCTGTAATAACAGAAGAAAGCTTTAAAGGAAGTAGGAAAGTGATGTGATACAACAGAAAATTCCTTGGTCAGGTTTCATCCTTCAACAGAGAGAATGATGTGATAATCTTCTTGGAATAGGAAATGAGACTAAACCGCCAAGAATGAAGCTCCTAGATACAGAGAGTAGAAACTACCTCATGGAGGTATCCTGCTTCAGATATTCCATCCAGCCACAGTCTTATAAGCAAAAAGGGTTACAGTCAGTAAATACACCCTCCTTGGTATGATGTAAGGTATGCAGTAATTTATTAAACATTTGAGCATTTTGCCTCCCCCCCTAAGGCTAAGGAAATATACGTAAGTACTCTAAGTGCTAAATATTATTTGTTCTTTATAAATGTGATCAGAAGAAAAACTTGAGTAGTATACTAAATATGGTAGAATACTTAGCTGTAGGTTTTTAAAATGTCTTATCAAAATGTTAGTATTTTAAAGAGGGTTTTTAATAAGTTGGGGTATTAGGTAATTTTTGAAGTTTAATATTTAACTCACAGTAATGAACTAGAATGTAATTTTCCTAAAGAGATGTTATGCTAGGCACATACTATAAAATCTGTAATAGAATCCCACCAATTCTCTCCAGCTATGATGCTGAGGAAACACAATAACCAGCAGAGCACAACAGCCCTACAGGGTTTCTTTCTTTGTACCTACTTATCTAGAAATGGATAGTCACACACTAAAGCCACCTTTTCATATACCACTGGGCTGAACTCTCCCCTCCATCTGAGTTGCATATTTAAATACCTGCTATACCTTTCCCATGGGTTTTTGGAGCAACTTTTACTTATCTTGACCTCATTTTGTTTCTTCAGTCCCCCTGTTAGGTAACCTGTATTTTATTTTCCATTACAGTTGCTAGTCTAATATCCACTCAATCACCACTTCCACCCCCACTAACACCACCACCATCACAGTGACAACAAAGAACATGTTCGCTAGTCTACAAGTCTTTAAGACCCTCCCTTTTGCCTTGACTGCCATGAAGCTATTCCTTAAATATGGTAATTACCTCTTTATCAAATTACTCATATGATCATCTGTGATGTTTTCTTCCCTAAAATTCTTCCATGACTCACTTGTCTTGGTAGCAAAGTGGTAACACTTGATCATGGAATGAAGGTCTATTTGGTGACCTGGTCTTGTCACTTGGCAGCCTGTCCCATTTCCTATATCATCTTTAAATTTAAATGTCACAGATTGCCACATGTGTTGGTGTGAGCTGATTTGCCTTCTTGGCCTTTACTGGTTCTCATGGCCAGAATATCCCTCATGTTTATTCCCTTTCTTTCCATTATTCTAGGCAGAGGTTGTTCCTGTTCTGTTCCAGTCCAGCTGATCGGTCGGGTGATACCTCTGTGTTTCACTGACTCTGTTTTCAGTCCTGCTTCCATACTTTCTTGTGTGCACTTCACTCATTGCATTTGACCAAACTATTTGCTTATATGATGTTGCCATTGAGCTATAAGGCTTTAGGGCAGGAAATTCAGTACGATGAATCTAATACATAACTGGGGCTAGAAAAACAAAAATTTGGAACTTTGTGTACACTTTGTGTTAATATGCCATGCTGTCATGATAAAACTTTTTGTAAACATTTCATATACCTTTGCTTCCTAGTAAACTTGGTTACCATGTCCATATGTATGTTTGTGTGTGTATATATGTACATGTAATTAACTAGTTCCGTTTATACAACAACACTTTGTTTTCTGAAATATGGCACATTACTTTCTTTTGAAGAGCTGTCAGCTATAAGGAAATAAAATAAATATCAGAACATAATGTTATTCAACACATTTGGGGGAGTGCTGAATGGGATAAGGTGTTAAAACATACAGTCAAGCAAATTCCAAAGTGTCCTTTTGAGCACTGAAACAAAGTTCTTTCTTGAGCCAGATACTGACTTTTAAGGAGTTCAATGCAGCCCTTAATAGGAGATGTCCATCAAACCCTCCACTCTGGGCTCAGGGAACTCTGCAAAAGGGGAAGTGGGGAAAAGGAGAAAACCAGAGCATTGGTTGGAGAACACCAAGGTAACAAGACACTCAAAAACATTAGGACAAATGCACAGAGGCTGTGAAAGCATCCACAGGACCTGCACAGGTCGACATCAGATGGGGTCCTAGGGCTGAAAGGAGAGGTAGACACATGGCCATATCTCAAACACAGAAGCAATCTCCAATTGCTAATTATCTTCAAAAACAAATATTCATTTTTCTCCAGGTTGTCTCACTGGGGAAACAAACAAGTCTTAAGGGTAGTCTCCCTGGCCAACAGTGGATGCCAAAGCAAATAAATTCAAAGGCATCTTTTGAGGTTCCTTATCTTGTAATGGATCAGGACCTTTTAAAAATGTTCTCTCTCTTTCTTTCTCTCTCTCTCTCTCTCTCTCTCTCTCTCTCTCTCTCTCTCTCTCTCTCTCTCTCTCTCTCTCTATTTTCCTTATAGGTTTTATGTATTTATGGCTCCTGATTTTGTATTTTTATGGAATTCCTACGCAAATTCATGCATCTCGGTGTCTATATCTCTTGTTTTTGTTTTTGTTTTTTTTTAATTAGGTATTTTCTTCATTTACATTTCCGGTGCTATTCCAAAAGTCCCCTATACCCTAACACCCCACTCCCCTACCCACCCACTCCCACTTCTTGGCCCTGGTGTTCCCCTATACTGAGGCATATAAAGTTTGCAAGACCAATGGGCCTCTCTTTCCAATGATGGCTGACTAAGCCATCTTCTGATACATATGCAGCTAGAAACACGAGCTCCGGTGGGTACTGGTTAGTTCATATTGTTGTTCTACCTATAGGGCTACAGATCCCTTTAGCTCCTTGGGTACTTTCTCTAGCTCCTCCATTGGGGGCCCTGTGATCCACCCAAAAGCTGACTGTGAGCATCCACTTCTGTGTTTGCTAGGCCCTGGCATAGTCTCACAAGAGTCAGCTATATCAGGGTCCTTTCAGCAAAATTCTTGCTAGTGTATGCAATGGTGTCAGGCTGATTATGGGATGGATCCCCGGATATGGCAATCTCTAGATGGTCTGTCCTTTCGTTTCAGCTCCAAACTTTGTCTCTGTAACCCCTTCCATGGGTGTTTTGTTCCCAATTCTAAGAAGCGGCAAAGTGTTTTGTTCCATGATCTGTCCATTGTTGAAAGTGGTGTGTTGAAGTCTCCCACTATTTTTGTTTGAGGTGCAATGTGTGCTTTGAGTTTTACTAAAGTTTCTTTAATGAATGTGGCTGCCTTTGCATTTGGAGCATAGATATTCAGAATTGAGAGTTCCTCTTGGAGGATTTTACCTTTAATGAGAATGAAGTGTCCCTCCTTGTCTTTTTTGATAACTTTGGGTTGGAAATCGATTTTATTTGATATTAGAATGGCTACTCCAGCTTGTTTCTGCAGACCATTTGCTTGCAAAATTGTTTTCCAGCCTTTCATTCTGAGGTAGTGTCTGTCTTTTTCCCTGAGATGGGTTTCCTTGAAGTAGCAAATTGTTGGGTCCTGTTTGTGTAGCCAGTATGTTAGTCTATGTCTTTTTTGGGGGGAATTGAGTCCATTGATATTAAGAGATATTAAGGAAAAGTAATTGTTGCTTCCTATTATTTTTGTTTTTAGAGTTGGCATTCTGTTCTTGTGGCTGTCTTCTTTTAGGTTTGTTGAAGGATTATTTTCTTGCTTTTTCTAGGGTGTGGTTTCCGTCCTTGTATTGGTTTTTTTCTGTTATTATCCTTTGCTGGATTCATGGAAAAATAATGTGTGAATTTGGTTTTGTCGTGGAATACTTTGGTTTCTCCATCTATGGTAATTGAAAGTTTGGCTGGGTATAGTAGCCTGGGCTGGCATTTGTGTTCTTTTAGCGTCTGTATAACATCTGTCCAGGATCTTATGGCTTTCATAGTCTCTGGTGAAAAGTCTGGTGTAATTCTGATAGGCCTGCCTTTATATGTTACTTGACCCTTTTCCCTTATTGCTTTTAATATTCTCTCTTTATTTAGTGCATTTGCTGTTCTGATTATTATGGATCGGGAGGAATTTCTTTTCTGGTCCAGTCTATTTGGAGTTCTATAGGCTTCTTGTATGTTCATGGGCATCTCTTTCTTTAGGTTTGGGAAGTTTTCTTCTATAATTTTGTTGAAGGTATTTGCTGGCCCTTTAAATTGAAAATCTTCATTCTCATCTACTCCTATTATCCGTAGGTTTGGTCTTCTCCTTGTGTCCTGGATTTCCTGGATGTTTTGAGTTAGGATCTTTTTGCATTTTGCATTTTCTTTGATTGTTGTGCCGATGTTCTCTATGGAATCTTCTGCACCTGAGATTCTATCTTCCATCTCTTGTATTCTGTTGCTGATGCTCGCATATATGATTCCAGATTTCTTTCCTAGGGTTTCTATCTCCAGCATTGCCTCACTTTGGGTTTTCTTTATTGTGTCTACTTCCCTTTTTAGGTCTAGTATTGTTTTGTTCATTTCCATCACCTGTTTGGATGTGTTTTCCTTTTTCTATAAGTCTTGTAACTCTTTAGTAGTGTTCTCCTGTATTTCTTTAAGTGAGTTATTAAAGTCCTTCTTGATGTCCTCTACCATCATCATGAGATATGCTTTTAAATCTGGGTCTAGCTTTTCGGGTGTGTTGGGGTGCCCAGGACTGAGTGAGGGGGGAGTGGTGCATTCTGATGATGGTGAGTGGTCTTGGTTTCTGTTAGTAAGATTCTTACATTTGCCTTTCGCCATCTGATAATCTCTGGAGTTAGTTGTTATAGTTGTCTCTGGTTAGAGACTGTTTCTCTAGTGATTCTGTTAGCCTCTATCAGCAGACCTGGGAGACTAGATCTCTCCTCTGAGTTTCAGTGGTCAGAGCACTCTGCAGGCAAGCTCTCCTCTTACAGAGAAGGTGCACAGATACCTGGCATTTGGACCTCCCTCCTGGCAGAAGATGAAGGCATGATACAGGACCTGTCCCAAAAGCTGTGTTGCTTTGGCCTGTCACAGAAGTTGTTAGCTTCTGTAGTCCACACTCTCACCTGCACAGACTAGTCTCAGAGGGATCCGGGGACCAAGATGGCTCCCCCAGGAGCTCTGGCAAAGCCCTCCCAGGCAGAGCTGACACCTCTCCTCTGGCAGGGAAGGTGCCTGGATGTCTGGAGCCTAAAACGGGGTCTGTCTCAGAAGCTGTCCTCTAGGGACCTTGGCGGTGTCCGCCGACTCTGTGCCCAGGTGACCAAGTGCTGGCGCCGACTGGAAGGGACTTGTGACCCTGGTCAGGCCGGGTTTCCTGCTTCTCTAATGCAGTCTCAGGTCCCTCACGATTGGATTGGAACAGAAGTTGTGTTCCACTCACTGGTGGTCCTAAGATCGCATGGAGAGTCCTCTACTGGGCCTTGGAGGTGTCCGCCAACTCCTTGCCCAAGGTGACCTGGTGCTGACTGGAAGGGACTTGTGACTCTGGTCAGGCCAGGTTTCCTGCTTCTCTAATGCTGTCTCAGGTCCCAAGTGATTGGATTGGAACAGCAGTTGTGTTCCACTCACTGGTGTTCCTAAGATCACGTGGAGAGTCCTCTAGGGGACCTTGGGGGGTGTTCGCCGACTCCACGCCCAAGGTGACCCAGTGCTGCTACAGACTGGAAGGAACCCTATATCTCTTTCTTGTAACTTTTCTTGGACTCCTTATCTTATGTTTGTTTTACCCTATTCTTTTATGTTTGTTTTTGTTTTATTTTACCTTATTATTATTTTTCATCTAGTGAGAGCCAGAAAAGGGGTGGATGGAGGAGGGGAGGTAGGGAGGGATGAGGGGAATAGGGAAGGAAAAGTATAATTAGAATATTTTCTAAAAATAAAATCCATTTTTAATAGAAGAAAAATAATTGATGTACTTTCTTGAGGCTAACATTTTATGTTAACATTAATTGTCAAGAATTTAATAATCTACAGGTTTCAATTATGAATACAGATTTTAAATACTTGGAAAATGTGGTTGATTTTATAACACCTGGGCACTATTTCTTGACTATTACTAGCAGCTGGGATTCAGTTCTCATGTCTCGATCATTTTGAGAAATATGCACCTGCCTCATCCTGTCCCTTATTCCCCCTATCTATTGTGCTGGTTCATGTTGTACCTAGAAATGACAACTTAGTGCTGCCATATGATATAATTAAATCTGTTCCCCCACCTTGTGTGTGTGCACATGCATGTGCATGTGTGTTTCTATGTGTGTATAAATATGAACATTGCTAGATATCTAATTGCTAATCTAATGCAAAACAATCTTTATATATGAATATCCTGAATGGTCATAATACTATTGATGTTTTAAAATTCCCCCAAGAAGCTACTGAGATGGCTTATTGGGTAAATACATTTTCTGTACAAACCTGGCAACCTGAGTTCAATCCCCAGTACCAACATGAAGGTGGAAGGGAAAGCCAGCTCTGCAAAGCTGTCCTCAGACTTGCACACATGTGCCCAAGTGATATGCACAATAAATAATAATAATAATTTAAAATTCCATTAAAAGGATAGGCCAAGTTGTGCTTTCTTTTGTTTTATATTTTCTAAGATGAACCTCTTTTTTTGCATAAAACTAAAGTTCAATCATAATCATTTCTATTAAGTGTAGCTTTTCAAGAATATTCTAAAGAACACTAATAATACATTCTGTTCTTAGTCATTTAAACACTGCATCAGTCGGAGTCAGGCTTATTTGAATCATAGCCTGACCCATTAGCACTATTACAAAAGAGTAATGAGAGAAGCTCACATTGTGTTGTATACCTCATTTTTAGATTTTTTTGGGGGGGTATAAGCTAAAAAATTATTTTGCCCAATCTTGGGCCAGCAGAGTTAGTATTGATGTTTGTAGTCATGCCCTCCATTTGCTCCCATGATCCTCGGTATATAAGAGCTCACACTGAAGCAAACACTTAGATGCATGACTGTCAAAGGCTAATGGAGGGATTACCAAAGGGGTGTGCCTGTCCATTTGAAGAAAGCTCCCTTTAGTAGCTTTTCAAGCCATTGCTTGGCTACCTATTTTCTAACAATATTCCAATCAGACCTGCCTGGTCTCTGTTTCTCTCTGAAGATGTAAGTATAATCTTGGGTGATTTACATGCTTGTAACTCTCCCTGCTTTCAAATAATTTTTGTCAATTATTTCCTGGAAAGATCTTCATTGGTTTTCTGTATGAAACTTGTAGCAGGATCACTAACTACACTACAAATGTCTAGCACAGGGTAAGGTGTTTGTTATGGAATATTTTCCAAGTGCTTAACTAAAACAAATACTATTTCTTAAGGACATTGGGAATCAGGTGGTCTGAGTTGATCTTTTCAAAAGTAACATGAAAGGTTAGGTGGGAAGTAAGTTAGTGTGATTGGGGGTAATTTCTGAAAAATGTTAGATTACTATATTGGCTACTGCTTTATAAATAAGGAGTGCTAAGTAAACACATGCCAAGCAGCAAAATTCTGACTGTCTAAAGTACATTCCTCTATATTTACCTTGGGCCCTCTCACCTTGGTGCTGGTCATGAAATATGTCTTAGGTTTATTGAGTACCATTATTTGTTATGTTTTATAATTGCCTTCTAAATCAGTTTCTAATTTTGTCAACCAAATATGAATGGACCGAATCTTTTATTATCAATGCTTATGTCAGCAAACCAGGTGTTTTCTGGTCTTTATGATTTTAACATCCTGCAGTCTAACAAGGCTAAATTTAGATATATGAATAAATTATACATAGCAAAATAAAATCATGTATTTATTTATTTATAAGTATTTACAATGCTATTCACATTATACTGAATGTTTTCTCCTGCCATATACCTTCTAGATGCCCTCAGATGACTTCTATGCCAGGAAATACAAACCAGAAATATGCTTGAATAAAATGATATGGCAACATCCACAAATATGAAAGCACTGGTTATATGATAGGCATCTTTCCACAACTATAAAGATTTACTACTGTGTTTTGCACATAGATATGACTTAATTTGAAATGGTTGTGAATAATATGTAAAGAAAAAGATGTTGCATTTTCCTTGTGTTTAACTTACTTCCAGATCAATTGTGCCGGATCTCTAAGAATCCAGATAGGCACCCCCCCCCAACTATGTAGAAACTTCATGCTGAGAATAATATAGAGAAAATCAAACAGCTTTGTCTGCAACTGTGCTCTAGTATATGATAAAGGTTTTACACTTGACAAAACAGCATGATAAGTTTCTAAAAGCGAACTGGAAAAAAATCATAGTCCTTGGACACTGATTTGGCATGCTTAGGGATCATACTATTTTCAATTTAGCAAGCATGGTTGTCCAACAGAGACAATAATTTTGTTACAGTTGAATGTCACGTAGTAATTATAATGTGAATGGCTTGCAACAAAGTATCATTTTATCAGAATATAAAGCAAACCGTTAGGAAACAGACTGTGTTTATTTTATTTAGCTCATTGGTCAGCAGCTAAATCCAGGACTCCATGCACTACTTTTAGTAGCTTTGTTCCGGGGACTTAAATTTGTTTCTGCTTCTTAGCCTCAACATGACTGAAAACTACCAACTGTCCTTTAACTCTGATTTCACATGGGCTTTTAAGTCCAGGACACACATAATCACAGTTAACTAAGTAGCTTAGAAATGGTACGTATGTAACTTAACCCATGAGAAAAAATGAAGGGAGAAAATAATCCTTAATCCACTAACTACTTGTGCTTTTAGTGCAAAAGTAAACACTTAATGTTACTTTGTGAGAGGATATTTTCCATGTCAACAGCTGTTTTTTTAAAAATGTAGCCAGACCCAAGTAACTGCAAATTTTGCTGTCTGGGACCTTTATTCAATTTTGTTTTATAAACTTGAGTTGTTTTAGTGGTTGTTCTGCCTGTATACTTTAATATACTTGCTCACAGATGAATTTCCAATAGCTAAAAATGTGATCACTGGTCAGGAGGGAACTAATTTTTCTCCTATCTTATGAGGGGGAAGGCTGATTCAGAGCATACTTTGTGTGCATTTGTGTTGTGGAATTCTAATCAAGTTTAAACAAAACCTTCTTGAAAGGTCCCAAGACACTGAAGGTTTGTTATTTTGGGTAAAAAGTTTGTTTGAAATTATTAACACCATAGGCAGAAATATAACCAGAGAAGGCATGGTTGGGACTCTGAGGAGACTCAGGTCTGTGTCAATGCTATAGATGAACACATCACATAGTGGTGTGTCTGTGGTGGTAGTGGGGGAGTTCCGATGACACTTCAGGTCCATGAAACAGAGTGGGGGCCCTCAGGGAAAGGGGAGGTTTCATATGGCCAGAATTTCTCTGGTTCTTGGGCAGCAGGAAAGGGGAGCAAGTGCTGGGTTAAGAAAGTGACTCTCGTGATGTGAGGAAAGTGAGGAGGAGGGGGACCATGATTAGTATAGGATCATTCATTAAGGGAAACTCTTTAGATGCCTCCAAGTCTGGCTGCTGGAAGTCTGTAGGCTTCCTTGAGGAATTGAGAATGTCACTTATTCTTCTAGAGTCCAAGTACCTTGGGGTCTGTTTGTAGACTCACAAACAGGATCATGGTAGATGTCTATCACTTGCTGTAGCAACAGGCATCCCTGACTCACACATGAGCATGCAACTAGAGAGAGCTGCAATGGGCCCAAGCTGAGCTGCTTCTCATCTAGAATTTAAACTCTTCTCCATAAAGCACTCCATGCCTTTTAAATAGTGAAAAATCTCAGGCTTTACTGTGATACTGTTGACCAATAAAATGTATAATTTGAAGGCATATAGTATGATATTTTAATATAGTTATGCACATGAAAAGGTTTGATTGTCAAGCTAAATAGTGTACTGTCATCTCACATAGTTACCTTTTGGGTATTTGGTCAGGATATTTAAGTTCTATTATCATGACCAAAGCACCTTGGAAATAGCAAAATGTTGATTTGGTTTAAGCTTCCTTTTCACAGTTCATCATCAAAGGAGGTCTGGACAAGAACTCAAGCAAGGTAAGAACCTGGAGGTTTTAGTTAATGTAGAGGCCACAGACGGCTGCCACTTACTAGCTTCCTTCTGATGACTTTTTTTTATAGAATACTAGCATAGGAATGGTACCACCCATTATGGGCTTGGCCCTCTCCATTAATCGCCAAATAAGAAAATGCACTATAGGTTTACCTATAGCCCAATCCTGTGAAGCTGTTTTCTTAGTTGAAGGTGCCTCTTTCAGATGATTTTAGTTTGAGTTGACATTAAACTGTATACTTAAGGGGTCTACAAATAACTGATGCAATGTCTATTTCTGTCTGTTTATTTCATTTGTAATGTGTCCCCTAAATTTACTCTTATTATTGAAAATGACAGTGTTTCTTTCTTTTTAAAAGATGCATGGTATTTTATATATTCCTGTAGTCATTTGTTGCTGAAAATATATTGCCTCCACACCTTGACTTAGTTATCATGTGTAGTATGCAACTAACACAGTAGAGCCAATATGTTTGGGGGATAGTAATACCAGAGTCTGTCTGTCTGTTTGTCTGTCTGTCTGTCTGTCTGTCTGTCTCTCTCTCTCTCTCTCTCTCTCTCCCTTGCCTCCCTGCCTCTCCATCCCATCTCTTTCTCTGCCTGTTTTTCTGTCTCTTTGTGTCTCTGAATCTTTCTCTTTCTCTCACACTTACTCTCTCTTTCTCTATGTATGTGTACGTGTGTGTCTATGTGCAAAAGTAGTAATGCCAAGTCATATTATCACATAACAGGAACGTTTACTTTCAATTTTTTGAAAAATATCCATGTGATTTTTCATGATACTTAATGCAACTGACATTCCTACCCACTGTGTACTATCCAATCTTTCTCTATATTCTTGTGACCCATTATTTTTATGTTCATTACAATAATGATACTGAAACGTAATCTTACTTCATTGGGGCACAGATTTGCATTTCACAGAGATTAGTGATGTCCGACCCTTTTCATCTACCTGTGGCCATTTGTGTATCTTCTGTGAAAATACATTTTTCCTTTCAGTTATTGGTCTATTTTTAATTCTCTTATGTGTATGTTATGCTTGTCAGTTTGCCATAGTCAAGCCTGATTCTTAAGTTAGTGCTGTGGATCTGAACTCACATCTTCCTATTTACATTGTACTGTTTTCTTGCTACTAAGTTGTAGGATTGGCTTTTATTATTGGAGATTGTCCTGATTGACTGGGTTGTCATAATACAATGTCATAAACTCTGTATCTTACAAACAACAAACATTTCTTATTTAACATTTCTTATGGTCGCTGATGGTGCAAAATCAAGGAAATAATTGGATTGGCTTTCTGCTAGAGTCATCCTCACAGATGGCAGATGCTAGCCATGTTCTCGCTTGGTGGAAGGACAAATAAATTCCCTGTTAGAAAAGGGCTTTAACCTTTTCACATAAGAGCAAAGCCTAATTGCATCCCACAGACCCTGATTTATACATTCAGCTTTCATGGTATAAGTTGGGAAAAACCAATCATTGTGACTGTAGTGGATATTAACTTCCTATTGTATAGCTTGTTTATAAACACCCTCCACACTTTATTATTCATTCTGCAGGTCATCTTAATGGATTTTACTTGCTGTGTGGAATCCTTTTGCTTGCTACAGTCTCACTTGCTTGGTTTTCTTTTCTTGCCTCTGCTTTTGGTGACATTTCAAAAACCACTGCCTGGAACAATATCATGGAGATCCCTCTGATATTTTCTTATAGGAGTTTTTTTTTTTAAATATTTTTATTAGGTATTTTTTTCATTTACATTTCCAATGCTATCCCAAATGTCCCCCATATCCTCACCCCCCCCCCCACTTCCCTACCTACCCACTCCCACTTTTTGGCCCTGGCATTTTATGATCTCAAGTCTGATGCTTCAGTTCTGAATCCTTTGCGGGTTGGTTTGAGGTATATGATAGAAGTTCAAATTCCTTTCTTTGCATGTAAGTACCCAGTTTGAATATAATTTGTTGAAGGTGTTAGTGAGACTTTCCCGATGTGTATGTATGTTCAGTGCCCCTTGATGACCGTTTCACCGAGCCTGTGTGGAATCATTCCTGAGTTCTCTATCGGATCCCTGAGGTCACCGTGTTTATGTTTATTCCAAACTGTTTGGATGACTGTAGAGCCGTAGTATAACTTAACATCAGAAAGTTTGATGCTTCTACATTTGTTTGTTTTTTTCCTTGCTAAATATTGCTTTAGATGTTTGTAGATCTTTTGCAGTTCGTGTGTATTTAGGATTGCTTCTTTTCTCCTTCTGAACAAAAGAACATTTGAATTTTTATGAAGACTATGTTATATCATTAGTTCAATTTGGAGAATGCAATGGATGCTCTAGGTGTCAACTTGATTACATTGGGAGTCAACTAAAATCCAAGCTGTTCAGCATGTCAGTGAAGAGTTTTCATGATTAAATCATTTGAGGTGGGAAGACACTAAATATGGATCATCTGAGGTTGGAAGAGGACAACCCATCCTAAATCCAGGCCACAGCTCCTCATGGCAGCCTACATAAGATTTGCAAGAAGGAAGCTATGGAGTTTTGCTTACTTGTCCCCACTCTTGCTGGCAATTTTATCTATCATGATTCTCAGGCATTCTCTGCTGGCATTAGAACTTACTTATTTAGGATTCCAATGTAAACTAAAGACCACTTTAGCCTCCTGGGCAAATTTTGATGATATTCTTGGCCTTTTCATCAAGAGACAATTATTTTTCTACTATCCAGTCCACACTCCATAAGCTACTCTAATGAATCCTCTTTTAATATTTATTCATTTTCTCAGTTCTGTTCCTTTAAATAACTAACTAGTACTGGTCATACAGGCAATTAGCAGAATTTAGTCTTCTAATCCTGGGACATAGTGTATCTTTACATTTGTTGAAGTGTTATATTTAGTTTTACTCATCAATCTCTCATAGTTTTCATTGCACAAGTACTCCTCCTTAATTAAATTTATTCCCAAGTATTGATTATATATGTATTTGAGATAGTATGATTGTTTAGCCCAGGCTAAGTTGGAATTCACTTGGTGAGTGCCACTGGCTTCAAACTTATCCTCCTTTCTCCATCTGGAACGCTCAGATTATAAGCATGTTCTACTAACATAATTGTATACAGGAATGTGTGGGCATCCTTTTTCATACCATTTATATATAAAGAAACATGGGTGGTTTGACATATTAACTTTTGTATGTGCCCCCCCCCCTGCATTTCTGTCAGTTTCTATGACAGTAGATTGGTCCTTTGTAAACATCCATATGATCATGACATTTGCAAACACCATTTTACTCTTATTTTATGGTATAGATGCCTTTAATTTATTTTATTTAAATGGTTATCTTGTGTATAAATTTCAGGTCTATGTTGAACAAAAGTAGCAAGAGAAGCCAAGCTCAGTGCTTCACCCTTGGCTGTGGAAGCTGTGGGCTCGCCACTAGAAATCCTTATTGTATTGAAGCATATCCCTTCTACATCAAATTTGTTGCAAGCTCTTAATCACTGCAGGATATTCCACACTGTCATGTGCTTTTTGTTTCTCTTAAGATGATTATATGATTTTAAACATATTTCTATTATTGTTTCTCTTATTATTTGAAACCATAATATAATTACATCATTTCCCTTTCCCTTTCTAGCCCTGAAAACATGATTACTATCTTTTGTTCTTCAAATGTGGTATATCGCATCTATTAATTGGCACATATAAAAACATCCTTGTATCCCTTGGATAAATATCACTTGTCATGGTTACGGTCCCTGTAATGCACTATTGAGTTTGGTTTTAAGTATTTTATGGGGCTCTTTGTGTCTGTGCTTATCAGGAATATTTAGATCTACAATTTTTCTTAGAGTATCTTCATCTGGCTTTAGTATTAGAGGAATGCCATCTCTGTGCAATGAGCTGTGGTGTTCTGCCCACTACACTTTGATAATTGTGGGAGTATGTCCCCCACAATTTCATGTGCTTCAAGTGTGGTCAGCAGTGTGGTAGAGCAGGGTAGTAGAAGTAAGGCACACTGTAAGTAGATAGGTCTAGGAGGGACAATTCTTAGAAAGGTATGAACTTCTCCTAGGTTGGCGGTAAGTCTCATACAAAGAATGGGTCAGGGTCTCCCATAGACCTGTTGCATTCTGTCTTTCCATGTGATCTTACATATGTGTAACTGTTTCATGTGGCTTCTCTTGACATGTTGTGACATTTGCTGAGATGCCAACATCATATAGGACTGTAAGCCATGTAAATCTCTCTTCTCTTTAAAATATGCAGCCCCACATATTTTGATATAGAAACTGAAAAGGGGTAAGATACCTCTTTTGTTTTATGAGCATTTTAGAAGGAGTGGTGTTATCCCCAGTGGAACTGTCTGTATTTGGGCTTTTCTTTCTTAGGATAATTTTTAAATTATTGATTCAGTATTATACTGTATTTATTGATGAGAGGGAACTTCTTTTTAGCGTTTTGGGCTTGGTTGTGTATTTCTAATTTTTAAAAATGTTTCTTCTATATGATTTATCTTGATGGCATAGAATTGTTGATAGTTGCTTATATTTTTTTCTATTCTGTGGCATATTTGGATGGTTTCTTTCATTTATGACAATTAAAACAACCATTTTCTTAGCATTCTTTATACTTTACTGATCCTGTTTACCTCTTGAAAACAACTCCACTTAATTGCTCTTTAATATTATTTTATAGTCCCCATTTCACTCTTCAGCTCTGAATTTTTACTGTTTCCTTCCTTCTACTAACTTTGGGTTTAATGTGTTTTTAAAAAAAAATTTCCTTGAGGTACAAAGTCAAAGTTTTCTTTTTCAGATGTAGGTGTTTATTGCTGCAGACTTTCATCTTGGCTTTGACTACATCCCATAAGTTTTGGTAATGGTGTGTTTCCATTTTTGTTTGTCTCAAGATATTTCTGAATTTTTCCCTTGTTTTTTTTCCTATGACTCATTCTTTACTCTAGTTACTAGTTTGCAAGTATCTCCTATTACAGATCTCTACTTCTTTACTGCAGTGTTTGGAAAAGATGCATGATCTTATTCTCCTTATACGTGTGGAATATTTGTATGTGTATGTCCTAATGTGTGAGTTCTCCTATCAATGTTTTGTGTGCTCTCAAAAAGAGAGTGTCTTGTGCTGCTAGGCAGAGCATTGTATGTCAAGTCTGCTGTATGTATCATATTTAACCCAAAATGTAATTCAAGACCAGTGTTCCCATGTTCATTTTCTGTTTGGAAAGTCTTCATTTTTGATAGAGGAGTCTTAATATTGCCTACTATTACTGTGGTGCTTTCTGCCTTCTCAGTAAATTCTGTTAAGTTTTTTTTTATTTCAGTTTTATGATCACGAGAGCATACATATCTATGCTTATTATATCCTCAACAAGGTGACTATTTGTCCACATAATTCCACTGTTACATAAAAATCATAAAGTCTATTTTGTATGACATGAGTGCAGCTGTACTTTATCTTTCCTTTTTATTTTGAGTAAGATGTTTTTTCATCCCTTCATTGTAGTTTCTGTGTACCCTTTAGTCTCTTATAGGAAAGATACCCTTCAGTCACTTACACACACACACACACACACACACACACACACACACACACACACACTCACGCATGCACCAAATATGGTAGAGTAGAAAAGGGCAATTGCCACCAAGCCTTACAATTGAAGTTGATTCCTGGAACCCATATTGTGGACAGAGAGAACTGATTTCTGTTAAGTTGTCCACTGACCTCACACACATACAGTGCAGTTTGTACCCTCCCCATAAATAATAAATGCTGATGTCTGCATATGTTCGCCTATTCCCTGTCTTCTGACATATTTAAAGGTAAATTTATTACTTGGTGAGAACTTGCCATTGCAAATTTGTTGATGCTTTCATTGGCTGTTTTATAGTTTTTGTCTTTTTTCTGGCTTTTCTATATTTCTTGTGACTCCATGATTTTCTCAACTGACATGCCTTTATTCTTCTTAATATTTTTGCATACACTCATCTTTTGCATTGTGTTTACCATGGATCTTACATAGATCATCTTAGTATAACAGTGCAGTTTATGTTAATAATTAAATCTGGACCTACTTACCAGGTCTTATAGTGTTATAGCTCTCTACATTTGCTTGGGATATCATAATTTATATTATATATCAGTAGCAGATTCTTAGCTATATTTTAAAATGTTTTGCTTTTCAACCTTTAGACTATAGTTCAGTGTGAGCCATAGTAATTGCAGCTTTAGAGTATAAATTTAGCTTTAAATTTCCTGTTGCTGGTAATTTGCATGAGATGTTCATTTTACTAATTAGGATCCTTTCTTTTCAGATTGTACTCACGTTAGCATTTCTTGTATAGTAAGTCTAATGACAATGGACTCAGTCAATTCTATTATCTGTCTCTCATCCCTCCATCCATCCATCCATCCATCCATCCATCCATCCATCCATCTACCCACCCACCCTAGGTTTTTTCTCTTTATGTTGCACAGGGCAGTCTTAAACTGGCTTTAAGTGATTGTCCTGCCTCAGAATGATGGGACACAGGTGAGCAATACCATACCCAGCTCTCCTTCGTTCTTTTAAAATCTGGTTGAGTCCTTAGCACATCTTAGTTTCTCAATGACACATATATCTAACCCACTATTCTTGACTGACAGTTGTATGCTTTTTGCATTCTAGTATATCATATCACTCTTTCCTAACCTCCAACTTTTTTATGAAGTTTGTGATGGTTGGTTTTATAGCAACTTGCCACAAACTAGAATAACTTGTGGAAGCCTCAATTGAGGAATTGATTTACTTGCCTTTGTGATGAGATAAGACCCATCCCCCTATGTGGGTGGGACTTTCTAGTATCAGCACAGATGAAAGGGGACATGGTAAAAGATTATTCATGTTTGGTTGTCTTTGCCAACTATTTTAACCTGTGCCTGCTCCTGCCTTTTCCTTCCCTGATAGCAACCAGTGTTTTAAGCTTTCATGTGACTGAAGACCAGAGGCTCTACAGGATTACTTCAACTTTTGCACATATTGGATATGCCAAGCCCCTCAGCTCATGGGCTGAGTAATTACTGAGGTTGCAGCCCCTTAGGTGCGATTCAGCTCTTTTTGCTATCTTGCTGATGTAATAAAGTATGTGTGTGTGTGGTGTGTCTTCTAGAGAACCCTGACTAATATAGAGCAATCCACTGCTGATCTTATAGGGCATACTTCCTTATGAATGGAGTTTTTCTGTTGTTACTCTTACAATTCTCTGTCATTAATTTTTAGCAATTTGGCTACCTTCTTTGTTGATAAAGTTTGGCTTGGGTTGTACCTGTGAAGATTTTTGACAGTTTCTTACAGATACTGCTTTCATATCTCTCTGTAGATTTGAGAAGTTTTAACCTATTAAGCCTGTAAACATTCTTCGGTCATACTTTCTTTCTAGTACTACAGTAGTATCCATGGTAGTTCTCATGATGATGCCCTGTGAATCCCTTAGGTTGTCTGCCTTCTGGCCCTCCCTCCTCCTTTCCTCCCTCTTTCTTTGCCTCCTTTCCTCTTGAGAATGACTAAATACTTCTTTATTCTCCTTGATTGAGTCTGCTGTAGGTGCTTATCCATTGTATTATTTGTATTTATGGTAACCCTAGAATCTTTTGGTTCCTTGAAATGGTTTTTATATCTCTGTTGTACTTTTGTCTATGTATTGTTTTTCTGATATTATTGAATTGCTGTCTCTGTTCTAGCACAACGAATTTTCTCAATCAATCTATTTTGAGCTTTTTGTCAAACATTTCTTTACAGCTAGGTAGTTTGTTCTTAATTTGCCTCTTTTGTGCTGCCGTGATTTCTTGATTCTCTTTAGCCTTAGGATCTATGCATTTGAAAAACTAGCTTCCCTTTCTGAATGTTTTAGACTGACTCAAAGTGGAAAGCTCTTTGACTATTTGGGTTGGCTAATGAGTCATAGGCAGGTTCAATTTAGAATTCCTGAATGAGCCAGTGTCTGGATAAATGGATAGTAGATCTATTTGCTTAGGACAATACAGACTAGCCAGATATCCAATGGCAGAGTCATTAATATGCTTGCTACAGTCTTTATCTTGCATGGAGGATTTCTCCTTTTTACAGGAGTTGCATGGTTTGGTGAGCAAGAAAAGAAGGAGAGTGTTAATTGGTGATGCATCTTTTGCTTTTTCTGTAGCCCACATAGACCTTTTAATTCTACCTGGACTTGGTAGCTTCAGGAGTTTTATTGCTTATACATGTGAAAATTGTTGTTTTTGTGAAGGAAAGAGTTTTGGTAAACTTGTCTACTTTACTGACATTGCTTACCCATAGGTCATTTTTATATTCTGTTTTACATCTTTTAGTCTCTTGATTGAACATTATAGATTGTCTCTTTTAAAATATGTATCCTAGTTCAGATTTTTTTCTCCTCTGTGGCTGTGCATGGCAATTCAACTTTATTTTAATAATTACATTTTTTTTGTTCTGGACTATCTATATTCTATGCCATGGGAATGAACTAAATTGTGTGGCAATCTGTGCCTGCACTCTGGTAGTATTGAGAAGTGCACAGGAGTGGGGTTAATGACTTCACTAACAGGTGCACACTGTGGAAGCTCACTCTCCAGGCCAGGGTAGGATATAGTTGGAAAAAGATTGAAACCCAAGAAGAATGTTTTCATCAGACATGGGTGTTCAGCCAGTGACCGGACACCTGGCTTTACCAGCCTTTGTAACTGTAAGAAATGTATCTTGCTGCTTCCCAGACTGCTCTGTTCAATGCCTGTATTCAAGAGGACACACCTTTATTACTTTCTTTTCCTCAGAGATATTGCAAGTTGTCATTTATTAAGAATGATACTTACAGGTATTTTGGCAATTGAAGACTCTAAAGTCACTACAGACCTTTGCTTTTTTATGGTAGTTCTTGCTGAAGTTACTTTGTCACCTTGTGTGCCTCACTGTGTCTACTGGCTTCCCATTAATCTTCAAAATTCTTTCTGAACCATTACTGAAGTCTAGGATGAATGTGCCATTATTCAGAAGATATTTGAATTTTTATCATTCAGAAACTTGAGGGCAACAAGATGATAAACCTCCTCTATATTACACAGACTGTGGTTCCTTGACCTCTGAAAGGTAACATGGACAAATCTATTACCCAAGACACATAAACACTGCTTCTTGTTTTATGCTTTTATTCTACTCTGGTCCTTTAAAATGTGGATGCGTTGTGAATTTTATACCCATATGTAGTGTATTTTGATCATATATATCCCCTCCAATTCTCTAACTCCACCTAGGTCCAGCCCTGTCCTCACAGCTCCTCCCAACTTCAGGTCCTCTTTGTTTTTTAACTCACCCAATCAATTTTGTGCTACATATATGTCCTTGGGTGTCAGGCCATGTACTGGGGCATGTTCTACTTATGAGGGGCCACACCCTTAAAGAAAATTGACTCTTCTCTCCCAGGAGCCATAACTGTCATTAGTTTTTCAGCTAAGGGTGAGGACTCATTTGATCTCAAATCCATCAGATCCATGATGGAATATTAAATAACTTAATTTTGTTTATGCAGCTACAACTGCTCTGATTTAATTAACGCAATGGTCTGCTCATTTCCAGAAGACACTGTTTGACCCCAGTCTTTCCCAACCTTTGGCTTTTAAAATCTTCCCATGGCCTCTTCTGTAATTGTCTCTGAACTTCAGGGGGAGGGAATGATAGAGATGTCGCATTTGTGATAGAGCATACCAGAGGTACTAGCTTTCTTCCCTTTGACCAGTTGTGATGTCTTCATTAAGCTCTGTCCACAGATAACACAAAAGAACTCTCATAAAATCTGAGAACTGTACTAAATCTATGGACATAGAGATTCAAATATAAAGTTCAGTTTAATGCTATGCCCATTTATCATAATAATAATAATTGGTTCTCCTTGGGAGCTATGATCTTCCCAATGATGGGTTCTTGGTCACATTTATAGTACCAGGCCAAAGTGTGTCTTCAGGAATAGGATCTAACCACCAAGTTCTGCTGGGCAACCACGTTTTCTCTTCTTTACTAAGGAATATTCCTTGAGAGTCCCTGGATGCTAATGAATAATGTGGAATACTTAGTTCTAGGTTACCTTTACAAAAACAGGGTAGTCACTTAGGTCAGCCATTTCATGCCTATGACCCTCCTTGGTCTTGACTCCTATTAAGTCAACTGAGAAAGGCTCAGTGTTGTCATACACCCTTGGAATAAAATGGCTTGATGCTCAGATGTTTGTCAGAAGAAAAAAGATACAATTCAGTCACAGGATATGCATTTTCTGTGTGAATAATTACATATCAGTATGCACATCCCTTTCATGTTGTTTGACAGCTTTTCTTCCAGTTTTGTATGATCATCACTAGTGTGATATGACATTAGATTTTTGGTAAAGTCTTAAATTATACTGCATTCAATCAAATGTCATTTAAATATTTATAAGTCATGGCTCTCTCTGTCAGACATGAAGCCTATGAATAAAACTAAGAATCAAACTAGGCAGGAAATGAGACTATTAAAGTGTGTGTAGAATTGCAGGGCTCACTTTAAATGATTGACTCAGTTCATGAGTTGCCTGTGCACACATATAGGGAGTTAATTATTCAAGGGGACTCATTTGTCTTAAGTTTTACGATGGGAATTCAGCATCATGGTCAGACTTCGAAACACCAGCTTATTCCCATTTAGCATGAGGTAGTGATTCATGCCTTCTTTTAGATGCATTAAAATTATTTTTGTTGTTACTTCATAACTGTAATTTTGCTACTGTTCTGAATCATTATGCAAATATCTGTGTTTTCTGATGGTCTTAGGTGACGCTTGTGAAAAGATTGTTCAACCCCCAAAGGCATTGGGAGCCACAGCTTGAGAACCAATGCCTCAGATAGTATTTTTTCCTTAGAGCAGAGATTCTGTGCCATGGCTACATAATAACAACATCTGTTGACAGCAAATCATCCTTAGAGACTCTAAGTCAGTGAACCTTATTCTTGTAATGTATAGGAAAACTGAGAACTTCTTACATACTATATATGTCCTTCATCCTTGTCATCCTAACATTAAATATAGCAGTAAAATGAAATTATATGTATTCTATTAAAATGTAGTTGTTCATTTGATTATGAACTCTAACATTAGTTTAAATGTTTTGTTAATATTTAAGAGAGCTGCAGCTATGTAATTGATTGGATAAGTGAGTCTAGAGTATGGAATTTGCTTTAAAACTTGAGATTTTCAAAATGAAATATGTTAGGGGATGTGGTTAAATAATAGAATTGGGCTGTTAGAAATGTGAATAAACCATTATTTTTGTCAAATTATCTGATTTCTTTGAAATAGTAGTGGAACGTTTTGCTAAATCTATATAGTGTCTTTCTTAGTCCCACACATCAAAATTTAAAATGTCTCTTGAAATGTTTAGTTGGTTAAGAAATGGTATTGAAATCTGTCCTGAAATCAGTTTTAGACAAACTTACTTTAGGAGTATACTAATTGGATTCTAAACAGACCAGACGATGTGTTTTATACTCAAATTTAAGTACTTGTACTACTTAAATACCAGAACTCAACTTAATTAAATAAACATTGGTTTTATAGCAGCCACAGATAGTCTTGTTTTACTCCCTTTTAACCATTTAAGAACCATTGTCAAGAACACAGAAAGTTTACTTTGAGATGGCCAGACTCCTTTTCAAAGTTGGGATGTTCCTCCCTAGTTGTAAGAGCAACCGAGTTCCGAGTGGAGCAGGATGGGAGTGAACTGGGGCTTTCTCACAGCGCTGGGCTGCAGCTCTGAGGACCTTGGCATATCCATCACTGGGAGGGAGGTGAGGCTGGCTGGTAATCTTCATCACCTCTGATCTGTTGGCTTCACTAAATAATATGGTGCTGTACATGCTGCCATTTGAAAACATTTGCTTTAATTCTTCCTTTATTAGTCTCCTTTGGACATATTTTTCTCATAAATTTTAACTATAAGGATTGAATTATGTTTTATTATGGGGATGTGGAAGAGTTTATATGAGTGGTATATAATTTATGAATTATTTCCAAACTCTTCTAATATAAATACTCTGAGGAGCATGGCTGATTTTCTTACATAGAGCCATATGTATGATGATTTCTAGATAATTCATTCCTAGAACTGGACCCTGCCTTCTGGATTATTAAATTTTGGTCTTTTATCAAATCACCCTTCAGAATGTCCCCATACCTACAAGGTTCTGAGACATAAACCTATTGTACAGCAGTCAACATTGCACATAATTTACTGCTTCAGTGCTTTCAAATAGACAGACCCCTGCTTGCTCTTCTGCTTTCTTCTCCTGCTTTGGGTCATGCCGTTTTGACATATTTGGAGGCCCAAATCAAAATTCTTACCTTACCTCATCCATATCTGTAAAGTTTGAATGGTGCGTAAATTCTCAAAGTTAACTTTCTCTTTTCACAGAATGGAAATAATAAGTTACTATGGTCCATATTTGTGAGGCAGAGGCTTAGGGAAGATACAGTGCTCCCTCATACTGAGAAGGCGGGGGCAGACATGTATCCTGCCTACTTAAAAACCAGAATGTTTGCTTTTCCTTCCTGCCCTCTCGACAGCAGTTGCATTAGAAACAGATTCAATTTAATTTCTCAGTTCTTATTTCAGAATTTACACCAACATCTCTTTCACTTTTCAAGTCACTCCTGCCTTCTAAACATTTTGATTAAGATTTGAGTAAACACTGCGTACAATTGTAATTGATCTTGTTCCCCAGAGAAGCCCTTTTTTCATGACTGAGATCTGTTTTTAAAATGCTAACATTGCAAATGCCACGGAGTGAAGACGTTCACAGGAGAGACCCAGGAAGATCAGTTAACACTGTCTCTGCAGCACTTCCACTGTCTAAGCGTCATGACATTGAAATGGGCAGAGTGGACTGCCAGGAACGTGAGATCTTGGATACACTTCATATAGTCCTGAGAACTACAAAGTGGGGCTTGAATTATGAGCATCAGCATGGGACTGATCTGGGAAATATGCAAACAACTCAACACAAAGAACTCACCTGTGTGAGCAGCTTGGACTCAAAGGTACAATCGTACATGGATTCCCATAATCCCTATCACGAGGGAAGCAAGCTTAGTGGTCATAGACTCCAAGCCCTTTCACAAAGGAGCAAAATGAGTTCCGAGGAGTCCTAATGTGTACTTGGGTTCATTTAAGACTGGAGTTTTAGTACAGTGAATTGCAGATGCCAGCCTCGTCATCTCATGAGTAAGTCAAGTCTGGAAACCCTGAAGTGTGTCTGTCAGTCTGGCACTGTTGTTACCACTGCTTATGACACATGCTAAATAACAAATGGTCTTATCAGTCAGAAAGTCTTTGGGAGAACACAACAAAAGAAAACAAAACTCAAAATGAATGGAAACCAAAATGGAAGAAGTTAGTTGAGGGAGAAGTGTTTGTGGTGGAGTTAAGAAATATTATACCAGTCATGTATTCCCCATGGCAAACTGGGTTTTAGATGATGAACATCCCTTTAACCTCCCAGCATCAGTAGCTGTTGTCCTTGGGATTTATCTCATGACTCTCTCCAGCTAGCTGTGTAGAGACTGGGCCACCTATTTAGTTCACCTTATACATAGCTGAAGTCTAGAACCAGTTCTGAGTATGCTCCAAAGGAGGAAGTGAGGGACATGGGAAATTACAACTCGATGTGGAGAATGTTAGTAAACAAAATATGTGCTTTAAGTGTCACTGTGGTTTAAGTGGCCCCATCTTCTCCCTTTTCTGTCAAGTGTTCTTTAAGTGCCCTCATCTTGTCCCTTTTCTGTCAAGTGTTGATGCACACCCAATTGAAATTACATTGCGTCTAAATGGTACAGTCATGGGAATGTGTTTACAGTTCTGCTTAGTGTCCTTACAGAATTCTAGGGATTTGAAGGAGCCTTTTGCCTATGCTAACAAGTCTTGGGCCCGCATTGTAGCACAAAAGCATATTTCAATCTCCAGGTGTGTATGCAGTACCAGTGTTTGGCCTTAAAAAATTTATTGCAGATGTCTGGAACTGAGACTGTTGACTAGGTGCAAACATTACCTCATATGCCACTCGACACTAGCATGCTTGGGGGAGATTATAAAGGTAAATAAAAATGTGCTAAAATGCAAACGTGTGATATTTCTTTAGCAAATTGGGTTTTCTTGTTATAGCCATGTTAGTGTTTTATGAGTCAAATAATAGAAATCCTGAAATTAAGTAGAGATTTACAGCTTGTTAGGAGACCAGCTTCTGCTAATCCCTTGGATTTTTTTGAAAGAATAACTTCTTTTACATCATGTCTCCTTGAGAGCTTTCAGAGGGGATCTGCACAGTTTGATAACGGATAAAAGGTTTAGTGTCCAATGTTTAAAGAGGCAAAGTAACACTGGATGTCTGTCACTGTCCTTTCCTGTGCTCTGCATATCACTTCCCCATATTGCAATTGCCCTAGGTCCCTTACCTGTAGGAGAGAAGTTCTTAGATGTTCAAATATACTTTCAACTTCAGACAGTACTTAACTTCTATATGCCGTGTACATATATGCATTTGTATGTATAAATCTACCTACCTATCAATCTATATATCTATCATCTATCTATGTATCAATATATGTATCTATCATCTATTTATGTATCAAACTATGTATTTATCTATCATCTATCTATCTATAATAAGGTTTAATTGATAAGTTAGATACAATTAAAAATTAACAATAATTAATAATACAATAAATAATTATAACTACATGCTGCGGTAAAAGCTATTTAACATAACAAATTTCTCGCTTCTAGGATTTTCTATTTAGTACTTTTGGAATATAGTTGATCATGGGTATCTGAAATGGTGGGAAGGAAAGTCACAAACACGGGAAAACCACTATGTTTTAGAGTACAAGGAACCTGGAAAATCAGAATAACTTTATCAGAGGCAGTGGAAGTGGCTGCGGAAAATTAAATGCCATGGGACTCTGACACTATTGTTCTGTCACAAAAGCTGAAATGTATCAACTGGTGTGATAGATACCCTAACGGAAATAGAACTTAGATGTTCGTGAAGAAGGAAAGTGATGGAATATTTGGGTCACTTTGGATTTGCACAAAGTATCTGCGAAATAAGTACTTAAATGCTAATAAGGAATGTGGAGAGAGGTGAACCCTTTTTATATTGCTGGTGAGAAGAATTAGTCCAGTAACTATGGAAGTCATTCTGGGTGTTTAAAAGAACCAAACAAAATAATCTAAGGACAGAATTATCATATGACCCACCTCTACTTCTGGGTATTTACAGGAAAGATTCCAAATGAGCTCACCATAGAGATATCTCAAATCTGTGTGTATAGCAACATTATTTACAAATGGCAAGTTGTAGAACCAAACTGTGTGGCCATCAGCAGGTGAATAAAGAAAATGGGTTACAAACACAGATGCAAGTGTGCACACGCGCAAACACACACACACACACACACACACACACACACACACACGCATGCATACAGAAACACACACACAGAGAGAAAGAGAGAGAGAAAGAGAGAGAGAGGGAGAGAGAGAATAAAATAATGTCTTTTCTTGGAAAATAGATGTAGCTACATAGCATATATTAAGCAAAATAAGTTAGATTGAAAAATATTGCATGTTTTCCTCATTTGTGGCTACTAGTTTTATAGAAATATATAAAATATTCACACATATACACATGCCCATACTGGTATGTATGTATGTGTGTGTATGTATGTGTATAAATGTGAGAAATGTACGTGAGAAACTGGAGAGGAAGGAGAATAGCATTAGGGGTAATTAAGAGGAAGGAGATGGGGGATGGGTGGGAGTTGAGATTGTCTTGGTGAAACCCAGCATTCAGAACAATGAAGATACAGCAATTAAGATACTAAAGAAGAGGAAATACGTTAAATGGCCTTTCAGAAAGGGCTGGGCAGCAAAGACTATCTTGACTAATGAAACAAGTTGAAATGTGCCTGCGGAGCGGTTGGTAATGAGAGTGTTGATGAAGCATCAAACCCTTGTTAGCTCTCCCAGCAATATGCATGCACACGCTGCTCCAAGCTTCCTGTTATTGACTGGGAGCCACTAGTCTCATTTCCTGTTTCTCCTCTGAGAGTCAGTAGAGTCGGATCCCCTGTGTTGTTTTACTGCCAGTCAAGTACAGACTGAGCCGCATGGACTGAGACAATGGTGCTCAAGGCCTTCACATTTACTTAATTTTTTTGATACCCTAAAATGTGCAGGTTTGCCTTATCTTAGACCCTGCCCCGGAACACTAGATTACTTTTGTATGTTTCTTTGAATCATGGGGCTGTGCTTTAGCCCAGTAAGACGGCCATTGGAGAAAATCCACTCTTAATTTAGCAATGTGGGTTTTTCCCTGGTGTTGATTGTTATTGCATTATTCTGACATTTATGTCTCTTTTTCATCTTTAAAAGCATATGTGGTGATGTCTGGATGTTGGCATGTGCAAGCAAAGGTGAAGTGATGCTTTATTGCCATTATTCTATTGCATGAAATTCATTTCAGAAGATAAAATTGGCTAAATATTTCAGAAGAAATATTGACTAAATATTAAAACTGTAATGTTCAAGCCAGCTAAACAGAGTCCTGAGTGACCATGTGCCTATCTCATTGGTATAATGTCAAGTGTAATATTAGATTTCAAATATTTATCTGGTAATTTATTTTCTCCCTAATGCAGAATTCATAGTGCCGAGGCCTGAAGGAGCATATTTCAAATGTCCCTGGAGTTTATTTCATTGATGGTGAAAAAAAACCCACAAGAACATTCAGACATAGCCCCATGTGCTAGTGTTTATGCAAGTCTGCTTTATATAAAAATCTCATTTTTATTTAAAAAGAAATCAATTCACTGAAGATGATGGCTAAGAATACTATGATTATAAAGTACAAGCAATGATTTCACTGACCAAGAAGAGGTCTTTTGATAGGAAGGTCTGCTAATGACCATCTGCTAAGTAGGGTCAGAACAAGGTGTGTGTTATATAAAGTCAGGGGAAGTGAGCTCTCAACCCCCTTACAGAAGAAGGCATACAGGGAAAATTTATTAGAATTATCATTTTTAAACAAATTATGATTTTTTTTGTCTCACATGAAAGTTGGTAGCAACACTCTCTCTTGATCAAGTATTGTGTTTCTTTGGCTTTTCTCCATTTTTGCTTTCCAAGGAATTAATTTTTAACCCTTGTTTTAGAACCAAATAATTCTCACCTTTTCCTGTGTGAAATTAAATACTTGTAACTGCATAGGTGTTATATATACTGTCAAAATCCAGCTTTCATCCTTAGTGGGGATTCTGGCAACCATTAAAAATGTATGGTTTGTGTGAGATAAACATACATCCCAAAATAACCTTAAAATTATTTATTAAAACCCTTCATGTTCATTTCCTAACAAGCTAAATGTGAGCAAAAATGAATTACTCTCTTAAGCTCACCCAACTAGATACATAATCCTCAGAAATTCCCTCATAATTGAGTATCCTTGTTTGGTAGTCTACATCACAATCACATTTATTTGTTTAATCAATGGGATGTTTTGACTTCCTTTATTTAATTGCTAGTCAAATCAGTTGATTGATATTCAATAACTATATTGTACAGAGTACAGTTTATGCTCATATTGTTCCTGACCAAGACCTCCTCCTTCTCCACACTAGGGACCTCAAAGCTGATGATTGTCAGCATATCTTTCACAATAGTTGTAGTTCAGAATATGTGACTACAAGCTTATTGGTTTTACCTTGAGTTTGAGATTATTATATTTAATTTCTTACTTATCACATTTTATTATGAGTTAAATAATTATTTAATTATCAACAATAGCACAAAGAACTAAGAGACCCAAATGTAACTTTAAAGAAATACCTTGGAGAAGCCACAACTGTTATTTCAGTCTTTCCTAAGCTGAGCTGTGACCCTGGATAATAAATGTTTGCTTTTGCAGTTGTATCTCTGAAGACTAATTACTGACTTGTTCCTGTCCACATCTCTCTGGTGTCAACTTTGACTCTTTGGCTCATGATGTCTATTATGCAAGTTTTGCCTTATACATTTATTAGAGATAAAAAAACAATCACCGTTTATTTGTACTTAGAGTCCTCAGAAACTAAGTATATCATACATTAAAATAGAGAAAATGTGTTTTGGTGGAAGATCCTAAATGTTTCTTAGGTGGAGAATTTAGTGAAGGGATACATAGAGTTTACCTCTAGGGCATGTCTGCTGTCATCAGACACCATGCTAGGCATGTGCTGGGTATGTTTTATCCCTACAATAGTGTGAAAGCTCCCATTTAAAAGATGAGGCAGGGGCTGGAGAGATGGATAAGCAGTTACGAACACTGCCTGATCTTCCCAGGTTAAATTCCCAACACCTACATGGTAGTTTACTCCAGCTCCAAAGTACCTGATTCCTTCTTCCATCCTCTGTGTGTTTTCGGGCACGCACAGGGTACAGAGATACACACAAGCATAAGAACAACCTATACACATGAAATGAAATGAAATGAAATGAAATGAAATGAAATGAAATGAAATAAAATAAAATAAAATATGAAGCAAGTGAAATTAAGAGATGTTTGGTGTCTTGTCAGCTTTATGTACATATTTTGTGGTTGGTTTGGAAGTGGTATTGATGAGGCTAACCCTTTGTCCTTTCTATGTGACAATGGGACCGTAACATTCCCTTCAAAGCAGTGGTCATGATTTCATGATTACAAGTAGGCAGGTGTGTTTGAGAAGAGCCTGGGATGTCGGTAACTGATTCAGGGACAAAGCAATGACCACTTCCAATTCTCAGAAGCCGGTGGAAGATGTCTCTGAACTCTCCGCACCACACATGGTAGCCCGTCCTCGGACTTTGTAAAGACCAGGGCTTCTATGACATTCTATAGATGGCTTCTTTGAATGGACATGCTTGGGTAGTTCCAGTTTCTACTACATTGCCAAAAGATGAAGAAAAGCAAAAACAAAATCCAAAACCCCTCAAAACAAGCAAGTATATTTGCAAACAAAACAACCATAAAACAAAACAAAACAAAAATAAACCAGCTTAAAAATCCTCAATTTTACTTTCATGGAAAGCAGAGTATCCTGTCATTAGCTCCTTCTACATTTTTCAGATTACATGCTTCTATGCATGTGCATGCTTATGTGACTCCTACCATCTAAGCCCCATGACCCACTAACCTCTCAATGTTGCAATCTCTCAACTCTGTAACATTGACAGTTAAATTTTAACATCATGCCAGATCATATTGAATGTGACCCTTTAGTGACTTTGAAAATCAAATGGAATGACAAGTTTCAAGTACTAAGAGAAAAGTATTCATGTATTTGTTAATAAATGTATTAACAGAGTATCCAAGTTGCAAGTTATAAATAATATAACTATCCCTATGTGTATTAAAAGATGACAGAGGCAAGCAGTATGTTCTTGCTTGTATGGGATTCACTTCTCTAGAGATTTAGTATAGCTTTTCATAGAAGGAAGGAAGAATATAAAAATGCTGGTAGGTTATCTTGTCGGGTGGGGTTCTCAGAATTATGAAATCATGCAGAAGGGTGTGGCACCCAGCTGGTCGTTTATGAAGCTAGAGGAAAGTATGACATGTATTCATATTCACGGTGTTAAATTACACTTTTGGTTGTGATTGTTTCTAGCTCACTTGAAGTGTTTTCTTTGTATATATTGTCTAAGAATAAACAGGTATGTTGAACACACCAGTGAGAGTAATAATTAAAATAATGATTAAAGTTTCTGCTTTTAATAGAGTCCACAAACAGTGTAGTAATGATTTTGTTTTGCTCGGATTTGTGCTCAAATAGAAATTATTTGGCTGTTAAAATACATTTGCATTTGTGACTTTTGCTCATAAAATTCCAAATCCTGGAAACCTGTTCAAATCCAACAACAACAACAACAACAAAGACATGATTCCTCTCATTGTTATCAGTCTCAATCTTGGCCTTTCTTAGCCTTTCTTTTCATTGCTTTTGTTACAGAGCTGACATAGATGTTGCCATTGGTGATAAGCTGGGGTAAGGGTGATGACACAATAACTGTGTTGTTTCTCCAGGAACTATAGTAAGTAGTTGGCTCAGCACAATTCAGATATGGGCACACTAAGCCCCATTTTTGTGTTTGTTTTCTTCTGTAAATGCAAGGAGAATTCATTGGTATTTATTCTAAGCATTGTGCAAACTGTTCGAGAGTTAACTACTCTGCCCTTCAGAGGAAGCCAACAAAGAGGAAGACTAAACATGAATCCAGTGTGGCACTTGTGAGCTTAGCCTCAGTGATGAAGGCGAGAGTTCATTTCCAACCTGTTCTTTCACAGCCATTTAAAGTCCATAAATGAACTCTTCAGATGAACAGGATAATTTACTTCAATATTTGGAAGCAATTTATAAATGAAGGCTCACCATTTTTTTTCCTCCATTTTTGAAATGATGACAAATGTCTTGAAAAATGACAGAACTAAGAAGGCAATAGATGAGGTCTAATTTGCCATAGGAACAAAACTCTCCCTGCTTAAAACCATGCTTGGAGAAAGCTATTGATTTTCTTAAAGAGAAATGTGGTCTATTAAAATATATTTCTTTTTTTTTTTCACCTCAGATTCCTTCTCACACCCGGAAGGTGCTTCTTAGCTGTGCCGAGTGAATTTTCTTTTCTTTTCTTTTTTTTCCCCACTTAGTGGCCTTTCTTTTATTTTTATAACTTCATGAGTCACATTTGGTTAATCTTCTAGCAGATTAATTGGTATCTATTTAATGAGCAAACCTTGACGTTAAAGTCCACCTCTGCCATGATATTATGATAAGCTGAGCTTTTACTCTGGGTTTTAAGAACTGTAGTAATTTTAATTTTCTTTTTTCCCCATTTTTATTAAATATTTAGCTCATTTACATTTCCAATGCTAAACCAAAAGTCCCCCATACCCCCCCCCCACTCCCCTACCTACCCACTCCCCCTTTTTGGCCCTGGCGTTCCCCTGTACTGGGGCATATAAAGTTTGCAAGTCCAATGGGCCTCTCTTTGCAGTGATGGCCGACTAGGCCATCTTTTGATACATATGCAGCTAGAGACAAGAGCTCCGGGGTACTGTTTAGTTCATATTGTTGTTCCACCTATAGGGTTGCAGTTCCCTTTAGTTCCTTGGGTGCTTTCTCTAGTTCCTCCATTGGGGGCCCTGTGGTCCATTCAATAGCTGACTGTGAGCATCCACTTCTGTGTTTGCTAGGCCCCAGCATAGTCTCACAAGAGACAGCTATATCAGGGTCCTTTCAGCAAAATCTTGCTAGTGTATGCAATGGTGTCAGCATTTGGAAGCTGGTCATGGGATGGATCTCTGGATATGGCAATCACTAGATGGTCCATCCTTTCGTCACACTTCCAAATTTTGTCTCTGTAACTCCTTCCATGGGTGTTTTGTTTCCTATTCTAAGAAGGGGCAAAGTGTCCACACTTTGGTCTCTGTTCTCTTGAGTTTAATGTGTTTAGCAAATTATATCTTATATCTTGGGTATCCTAAGTTTCTGGGCTAATATCCACTTATCAGTGAGTACATATTGTGAGAGTTCCTTTGTGATTGGGTTACCTCACTCAGGATGATGCCCTCAAGGTCCATCCATTTGGCTAGGAATTTCATAAATTCATTCTTTTTAATAGCTAAGTAGTACTCCATTGTGTAAATGTACCACATTTTCTGTATCCATTCCTCTGTTGAGGGGCATCTGGGTTCTTTCCAGCTTCTGGCTATTATAAATAAGGCTGCTATGAACATAGTGGAGCATGTGTCCTTCTTACCGGTTTGGGCATCTTCTGGATATATGCCCAGAAGAGGTATTGCTGGATCTTCTGGTAGTACTATGTCCAATTTTCTGAGGAACCGCCAGACTGATTTCCAGAGTGGTTGTACAACCTTGCAATCCCAACAACAATGGAGGAGTGTTCCTCTTTCTCCACATCCTCGCCAGCATCTACTGTCACCTGAATTTTTCATCTTAGCCATTCTGACTGGTGTGAGGTGGAATCTCAGGGTTGTTTTGAGTTGCATTTCCCTGATGATTAAGGATGTTGAACATTTTTTTCAGGTGCTTCTCTGCCATTCGGTATTCCTCGGGTGAGAAATCTTTGTTCAGTTCTGAGCCCCATTTTTTAATGGGGTTATTTGATTTTATGGAGTCTACCTTCTTGAGTTCTTTATACATATTGGATATTAGTCCCCTGTCCGATTTGGGATAGGTAAAGATCCTTTCCCAATCTGTTGGTGGTCTTTTTGTTTTATTGACAGTGTCTTTTGCCTTGCAGAAGCTTTGCAATTTTATGAGGTCCCATTTATCAATTCTCGATCTTACAGCACAAGCCATTGCTGTTCTATTCAGGAATTTTTCTCCTGTACCCATATCTTCGAGGCTTTTCCCTACTTTCTCCTCTATAAGTTTTCTTTTCTCCTACAGATGTTAAGGGCCAGTAATGGTTTCCCTCTCAGCTAACCGTTACCTTGGCATTTGCTTCTCCTTTCTGCCTAAATTTAACTTTAGGACCCTTGCTTCCTACTGTCAAGACCAGAGAGAACAGAAAGCAACACTGGCATCCCCTTCTGCATGGACTCCAATCACAGCAGAGAGGTCCTATCTTTTCAAAGCAGTTAAGAGATTTCCACTGTCTAGATAGACTGACGCTACAGGTTGAACGTTCCTGACCCCCAAACCTGGACAAACTCTGCAGGCTGAAACTTCTGATGTGTTACACTGTAAAAGTTTTGTGTTCTGGAACATTTCTCATTTCAGACTTGTATAATTTGGATGCTTAAGCAGCAAGGTCTAGGAAGATATTCTCAAATCAAAACAAACGCACAAACAACAGAAACCTCATAAATCCAAAACACTTTTGATTCCAAGTACTTCGGATTAGGAAAGGCACCCTGCACCGAGAGAATGAGATAGGATTTCTGCTGGCAAAAGGGGAGGCCAGGGAATCTTGAGGTTGGCAGTTTGAAGCAGGACCATGATAAGCTGAGAGGCTCAACAAGGAGGAAATTGCACATTTGGACCCAAGAAAAGAAGTACTCAATTCTTAAGTGCCACAAAATCCTTTTAGTTGGGGTTCACTGGAAACAGTTTTTTTGCGAACTAATGAAAAAACTGAAAAGTAAACTTATAACTCTGTTATTTTCAGAATCCCAGCAATTTGTTTTCATTTGCATCCCCCCACCCCCACTGATTATTGGCCAAGTATTTTCTAATAGAAGGGACACAGGAACGGGTGCTGCCAAGACTATTTAAATAGGAGAGCTATTAAACCAGGAGAGCTGATTTGTAATTACTAATCTTTCTGTAATAGGAGATTGCAGAAGAATGAAACATAGTATATTCTTTGTGGTACAGTAGGTTGGATGCTGGTTCTAATTTAGATTATCTAAATCCAAATCCTGGCTTTGTTCTTTACTGCGACTGGGACACTGACTTACACTCTCTACCTGGGGTTTCTCCTCCAGCTGAGTAAGTCCTTAAAGGGCTCCTAGCTCAAAATAGTGCTTTCCTAAAATGAGAGGATTTTTAAAAATAGTTTTATGGTTTTTCGAGAACACACATGATCACTGCATCTACATTACTCCTCTGCACTTCTCCCTCTTAAACTCCTCCCAAGTCTGCCCTCCCAGATTCCTTATTTCTGTTACGTGTACACACACACACACACACACACACACACACACACACACACACACGTATATTTGCACACATATATGCATGTGTGTATTACTTATTTTATTGAGTCCATTTAGCTTTTCTCATATGTGTGTGTATCTGTGTGTGTGTGTGTATTTGTGTGTGCATGCATGGGTGTATGTGTATGTGTGTGCCCACTTACAAGTGAATATTCTATTTTGAGCTTGTCCCTAGAAAAAACTGATTCTCCCTCTCATTGGCCTCTGACCATCTTTAGCTTTTAATCTAGGGGAAGAACCATGCCAAATTTCCTGTCAATCTTGGCAATTTTACTGGTGTTGTCATTCTGCTGGTCTTGTTCATGTAACAATGTTGTCAAGTGTTCACTGGTACATTTCCCTGTCATGATTAGGGGCACTACATATCAACAGGCCTCTGGCTCTTACAAGTTTTTTGCTCCCTCTTCAATGATTTTTCCCTAGAGCCTTATGCATAGAGATTGAGTTACAAGCATATCAGTTGGTATTGGGCACCCCACAGTAACATAATCTATACATTTTGACCAGTTGCCATTCTCCATAATAGTATCTGTCTGTGGCAAAAATAAAAAAAAAATTAAAAAAATTAAAAAAAAGCTTCTTTGAGCAAGGCTGTGCTGATACATGCTTGTAATCCCAGAATAGGCAAATGTATCTCTGTGAGTTCAAGGCCAGCCTGATTTCCCACAATAACCTGGGTTATACAAAGAAACCCCATCTCAAAAGCTAAAAACAAAAAAGCTTCTTTGGTGAGTGATGAGAGTGCCTATCTGTAGATATATTTGGGTATAATGATAGGCATTTATAAAACAGTTAGAAATTATATTGATTCAAGAAACCGAGAGTAGCAATCTCTTCTCTCCATTCTTGGTTATCTGGCTAGGTTTATAGTTCCAGACAAGAATTCTTCTCTGTTGAATCATCCTTAAGTCCAACTAAATAGTTATTGGTTACTCCAAGACAGACGTGCCAATAATATACCTTTATGGCTGTCTTTCCATCACAGTTGTCATTATTGTTCATAGGGTAGGTGCTTTCATACAGCTGGGGAGGCCTGCTGATCCTCTCCTTCTTAGCAGCTGGTATAGCACCTTCTGATTCTGTGAGATCCACTCCTTAGGGAGAAGCTTGCTGTGTCATGATATTGAAAGGCCAGCAGTGTGCTCCTTAATGTGTCTAATGCACAGGGTGTTGTTTCCCATGCTGAATCCCAAAGTCTTTACCCATTGTCAGCTGCTAATGCAACTGAAGTTTCTGAAGCAGTTTTCTTTTTCTGTCCCTTCCTCAAGTCCCCTGGCCTCTATCCTCTATGACTCTAGCTTTTTGTGTTTCATATTTAATTACTTATAACCCCATCTCACAACTACCTCCTTTTGCATTTTATGGTAAATAATTGAATGATACATGCCAACTGGGGTGGTCACATTTGTTTTTGCATCTTTTTTTGTAACATCAGCCACAGAGGAATGATGAATGTTCCTTTGTTTACAAACGATATAGCAACAATTCCACTCTACTGGAGATGATAGCTGAAGTTGCTTTCTGATGTAATCCCCTTGCTATTTCAGATAAGACCCAATGTACACTTTCATTTGAACAGGCATCTTGCCTAAAATTTGACCTTTTCATAATGAAGGTCTTGGGGCACTCTGCATTCCACTGGCACCATTAACGATCAGCGTACATGCTCAGAGGTAGAATATAGAGCTGGCAGTCTCCCAATCAGTTTGGAATCCAGCTAAAATGGGGAAAAGAAACCAGTTGAATCAAGCCAATTGGTCTAAAATTGGTTCTCCAATTAGATTGTGAACATTGGGGTTAAGAGCCTTTCAATTTGATATTAATTGTAGCAAACTAGGGTGTTGTTGCAATTTTAGAATGCCCAAATATTTTGCTGAATAAAACCTGAAGCAGCACTGGTTGTGATTAAAATTTACTGTGTCTTATATATGGGTGAGAGAATAGACATATATTTTATTCTAAATGTAACAATTGTTCTTCATAAATAAGCCAGTCAGGAAATTAATTAATTGTAAGTCTGATCTACATATATGATCATAACATTTATTACTTATTAATGCTAAATAGATTAAATGTGACCCCACACTTAACAACACACCTTTGGGAATGAAATTGTATCCCATCTGGGGTCCTCAGAAGAGCAAAACTGTAACCTCCTGAATTCCTGTGCTCAAATCTACATAGGAATGAAAGAAGTCATGGTACCTACCACAAAGCATTCTTTTGAGGGTCTTGTGTGTAATGCATTCAGTATAGAGTGCTTGCAAGCATTTAATAAATAGCAATTAGTATTATTGTAAGAAAACAAAAATGTCTAAAATTTTTGATTGAATACCCTGGCAAAATCTCCTGTTTCTTATTGGATCCTCGTCTCCAATACTCTAAGTGAGATTTAAGCTAGGTAATACGTCCAACTACGGTGCCCAACAAAAGCATAATGGAAGCTATGCTTTATGTTATGTGTAATAATCAGCCCTACTATAGATTCATTAATTAAAATTCAAGTAGTATTCTCCAGTAATAGGATTTGATTAAATCTATTAATCAATAAAGATTTAAAAAATAAAGATCCATTGGGGCATGCTAGAGATGTGAGTTAAGAGTGGGTGAGTGGGTGGAGGAGCACACTCATAGAGGCAATGGGGAAGGGGGATAGGGTGGAGGAAGTTGGGGGTGTAACCAGGAAGGGGGATATGATTTGAAATGTAAATGACTAAATGATTAATAAAATAAAATTAATATCTCTATAAAACATTTCTATTAATAATAATTATATCACTCTTTAATTCATATAGTCCTAGCTTTTCATTCTTTTCAAAAAAGGTTGTGTGTGTGCGTGTAAGAGAGAGAGAGAGAGAGAGAGAGAGAGAGAGAGGACACATGTGGTGGTCAGAAGACAAGGTGGTCAGAAGACAATTCACAGGACTGTGTTCTTCATCCACCATTTGGGTTCAGGGCATCAACCTCAGATTGCTGGCGAGCATCTGTACTAGGTGGATAGGTGTGCCATCTTACTGGCCAGGCTTTTCCTTTTTTAAAAAAATTTATTTATTTATTTATTTATGGTTTTTTTTTTTTTTTTTTTTGGAACAAAACACCCATAGAAGGAGTTACAGAGACAAAATTTGGAGCTGTGATGAAAGGATGGACCATCTAGTGATTGCCATATCCAGGGATCCATCCCATAATCAGCTTCCAAACGCTGACACCATTGCATACACTAGCAAGATTTTGCTGAAAGGAACCAGATATAGCTGTCTCTTGTGAGACTATGCCGGGGCCTAACAAACACAGAAGTGGATGCTCACAGTCAGATATTGGATGGGTCACACGGCCCCCAATGGAGGAGCTAGAGAAATTACCCAAGGAGCTAAAGGGAACTGCAACCCCATAGGTGGAACAACATTATGAACTAACCAGTACCCCTGAGCTCTTGTCTCTAGCTGCATATGTATCAAAAGATGGCCTAGTCGGCCATCACTGGAAAGAGAGGCTCTTTGGACTTGCAAACTTTATATGCCCCAGTACAGGGGAACGTCAGGGCCAAAAAGGGGGAGTGGGTGGGTAGGGGATTGGGGGGGTGGGTATGGGGGACTTTTGGGATAGCATTAGAAATGTAAACGAGGAAAATACCTAATTTAAAAAAAATTATTTATTTTTTTATTTTTTATTTTTTCTGAGACAGGGTTTCTCTGTGTAGCCCTGGCTGTCCTGGAACTCACTTTATAGACCAGGCTGGCCTCCAACTCAGAAATCCACCTGCCTCTGCCTCCCAAGTGCTGGGATTAAAGGCATGCACCACCAACTTGGCTTTTCCATTCTTAACATTCTAAACAAAGGAGAATAGCCAGTTTAGCCCAGTAAGGAAGTGGCTTCATATATATATATATATATATATATATATATATATTCGTACTTGTTCACACACTCATTTAGTCGTGGGAATCCAAGCACTATGCCATCTATGCCATTCTCTAATAAAAGCCAGCACCCATAGAGAACACAAGGCATGGTACTCCAAAGAAAGGAGAGAAGTGAGAGAAGCTATGACAAACATATGGTCAGAATATATCAGGAGATAGGAGACTTAGGGGCTGGGAAACAGTGTTCGCAGCAAGAGAATAGTGAGGAAGAGGAGTGCTTGATAGTAAAGCAACCTTAGCAAGCAAGGTTGAAATAACCAAGATCATATAGAGCTGACAGTAGTTCATAGTGTCACACTGACTGACCTTTCTTGGAGGAAAGAAGATAATATCTGCACAGCTTTAAGGATTTGTGTAATGCTGAACTGAGTTTAGCTATGTAGGCTTTTTTCTTTTCATATTAATATGATATTATGTAGTAATCTAGGAAAAGAGAGAGGAAGCAGCAATGAGGGGAAAGTCTTAGACGTCAGACTGTGGCCTGGGTTGGTGAGTTCTCTCTAAGTACTTAATTTCCTGTCTGGAAGGTAGGTTTCTGACTTTGTGTCTTATTAGTGAGGCAACCTATCAAACTATTTGCTGTGCTGTTGGCCACTTTCCTGTCTGTTTTATCTCCTGCATGTCTAGAACAATCTGAGAGAAGGCAGCAGAGAGCAAGCATATGTTCGACACAAAGGCAGCATGAAATCTGCGAGCCTGCTGTGCATCAAACCCATGTAATTCATTTATTTTTTAAAGCAGTGATGATACACGCTTTCCTCTGGATGACAAATTACAGAGCCCATCTGAAAAACCCTCTCTTAAGGGAAAGCATTCTGTCTCATTTTTTTTTTCTGCTTGCAATCTTTATTATGTAGGATGGAGAGAGGAAAAATGATCTTCATTGAATAGCTGTAAAGAGCAAACTGAACATCTGACTATATTAATGAGCAGGAAGATATGATACACAATGCATACACAGATCTAAATTAGGAAAATATCCAGTGAGTTAGGAGAGAATGGCTGATACCTTCCCAACAAATATGCCAGTAGGATGGGTTTCCATTTTCTCAAAGAGTACTTTCCCCAGTAATCAGTGAGGTTTTCATGAAGCATTGTTGATCTTTAATGGCTTTGCATTGTATGTTTGCAGTAAAGGGTTTTCTAGTGTATTGATAATTGTTTTCAAGCCTCCCAGTCACCCTCAAGATCCTTTCCTTCTCTCCTAAAGTCTCTTTTGTTCTTCCTTCCCCCAACTGCATTTCCTAATAAAAGCCTGCTCATCCTTCCATGCTCCATCATTTCTTCTTCTCTTTATCTTGACTCTTCTGTCTTGTAGCCTAGATGCAGGAGACTATACTGTGACAATTATCTGGCTGCCTAGAGCACATATTTCTTTCCCCAAAATTTTTTGCTTTTAGGAATCTTTGTTCCCTTTTACCCAGAAAACATTTTCCCTTTGATGTTCTCTTGTCATCAATTCTTCAGCAGACACTTGTTAAATGTGTGTGCATCACTCAGCCTTTGGGGGGGGTGGTTTACAAAGGACAGAAACAGATTTTATAGTTTCCATAAAGTGGAGAAGTGTCTGAAGGCCCAGAGGTGATGTGTGACATGCATAGAAAAGACTGTGGCTCTGGATTTGGTGATGATAATAGACCATCGTGTCTCAGGATAACCCTGGTGACGATAACTCAAGACTTTCTTCTGAATGAAATCGCTACTCTCATTCTCTGCACCATTCTTTTTCAAATAAAAACCATAGGGAGTGACTTCCTGTCACCATGCCTTTGCTCTATCATCATGGATTCTAATTTTCTGAAACCATAAGTTCAATCAAATGCTTTTTTTTATAAGCTACCTTGGTCATGATAGTTTGTCCTAGCAAAAGAAAAGTAGCTAATGAAATCTCCTGTTTCTACACCTAGAAGTATAAATACTATAAATTGATATACTTACCATTATTTTAGCTAGTGAAGGAATTATGGTTTCCACAAAGAAAATCAAGATAACATTGTTGCTAGAAAGAGAACGAATATTAGGAAAGCAAGGTATACCTACAGTATACCATAAGTAACTTTCCATCCTGGCAGCTGAAAGAGAAACCTGAACAGAGGCAACAAATCAATTCTTGCAAAAAAAAAAAAAAAAAAAAAAAAAAAAAAAAAAAAGAAAAAAAAGAAAAAAAGAAAAGGAAAGAAAGAAAAAAGGAAACTGGGAGGGGGAGTCTTGAGAGATATTTCAGTTGGTGACATGTTGCTTTGTAAGTATAATGACCTATTTTTGAACCTCAGTGCAATATAAGTTTCAAAGCATATGAATTATAGAAAAATTACTTGAACAATGCTTAGACATACATGGGAATTGGTACTGTATTCACAAGACAGTGAGGATCATCATGTAGCTTATGGGGACAGCCTGATGTAGAATTATGTAACTGAGGAAGAACTAAAGTTGAGAGCTACTGATACTACAAGGAACAGAGAATGGAAAGACAACTTAGAACGATGCTTTGATTCTTTCTTTTTGAAATTTTTTTGTTCACTTTTTATTATTTTTTAAGTTATTTTTATTTTTTACACTCCATATTTTATTCCCCTGACTGTCCCACATCTCATACCTGTCTCCACAATGGTTGTCCCCACCCCGTGGAGAGGATGTGGAGAAAGAGGAACATTTCTCCATTGCTGGTGGGATTGAAAACTGGTACAAATACTCTGGAAATCAATCTGGAGATTCCTCAGAAAATTGGAAATAGATCTACCCAGCCATACCCCTCTTGGGAACATACCCAAAAGATGCCCCACCATGCCACATGTTCCACTATGCTCATAGCAGCCTTATTTGTGATAGCCAGTAGTTGGAAACAACCCAGTTGTCCCAGTACAGAAGAGTGGATACAGAAAATGTTGTTCATTTACACAATGGAATGCTACTTATTTATTAAGAATGAGGGAATACTGAGTTTTGCAGGCAAATGGATGGAACTAGAAAATATTATCCTGAGTGAGGTAACTCAGACCCAAAATGACATGCATGGTATATACTCACTAATAAATGGATATTAGCGAAGAAGAAGAAGAAGAAGAAGAAGAAGAAGAAGAAGAAGAAGAAGAAGAAGAAGAAGAAGAAGAAGAAGAAGAAGAATTAGAAGAAGGAGGAGGAGGAGGAGGAGGAGGAGGAGGAGGAGGAGGAAGAGAAGACCCAAGATACAGCCTACAGAACTCAAAAAGTTCAACAAGCTGAAGGGCCCAAGTGAGGACACTTCAGTCCCACTTGGGAGAGAGAAGAAAGCAATCACAAGGAGGGAGGGAGAGAGGGAAGGAGGGAGGGAGGGACGGATGGATATGGGAGGGAAAGTGGATGGGACTGGTGGGTAGAGGGGAACCTGATCTAGTATTGGGTGAGGGGAAAGGACTGAAGCTCTGAGGGCCAGCAGAAAGAATGGAAACATGCAACCTTGGGATGTTTTGATTAAAGTGTTTCCAGGAACACGGTAATAATGGTAGAACCTAAGTTGTGTAAGTTGGAAGGATTGTATGCAGTAAGGAGAGGCAGTCTAGGAAGAGAGAAGAAATAGAAGACAGACAGACAAATGACACAAGTATAAAATATATTTTCTCACTGTCACCACATTGAATAAACTCTTCTGTTATTATGACTTGTGTCTTTAATTCTCTTCTTGAGGGAGGGTTGCTGAACCTTCCTTGCTTATGGTTGCCAGGGCCCAGAGGTGGCCCTAAAATTTCCAGTGATGATTGTATAGACTGAATTGGAGGGAGCAGAGGCTGGGTTTGGAAAAGCTATGGCACTGTGAGCTTGCCAGGAACCTGACATGGGGCGAGAAAACAACAGGGAAAAAAAGACCTTAGCTTTGACAGGTTGGATGCTGGAAAATCTGGGGAAGAGAAAAGAAAGTCGAGGTAGGTTTTTTTCTTTTTCTTATAAAGGAAAACATTTAATCAGGGCTGGCTTACAGTTTCAGAGGTTCAGTCTCTTGTCATCATGGCAGGAAGCATAACAGCTTGCAGATAGTCATGGTGCTGGAGAAGGAGCTGAGCATTTTACATCTTGATCTGCAGGCAGCCAGGGGAAGACAATGGAGGAAGTGAAGGTTCTTGCTCTGAGGTTCATGAGAGCTCTGAGGTTCATGAGATATTGACTCAACACTGGAGCGACTGAGGAATGGAGGCTAAAACAATAAAGTCATGACACAGGGAAAGATTAAGGAGCCTGAAGGGGGCAAAGAAGGGTCACAGTGAGAGGAGGGGTTTGGACTTGAGATGGAGACTATTACTGTTGGGTACTACAGATAAAGATATAAGAGCAGCAGAAAACATGGGAATCGGTGTTAGGAGATGGGGGATGTTGATGGAGGCTATTACAGACAGCATCAAATTTGTCAAAGAACAAAAAGATCAAGCATACTTTGGAGTAAAGAATTTACCTGACTTCACAATTTGTGTCTGGAGTCAAGGAGCTGGGCGACCTTAAGCAGTCTCTGCTTCCCTTTTGTGGAATGGTGATGTCATAGAAATAACTTGAAAGCACCGTGATGATTGGAAGTAGTACAATGTATGCTAAATAATGACTGCTGTTTCTAATGCTGAATGCATATATTGTCTATCATCAATCATAAAACTATATGGAAACATAGAACTACTTTATCATATGCATGACCTCATTCATGTTTCCTGAGTGTAGTCTATGGGTAGAATTCTATGGGTCCAAGACCTGTCAACTGTCAGCTTTTTAACCTTGGGGGACAATCATAGTACCTACCCTACAGTAATACCATGATGATTAAGTGAGCTCATTCATACAAGATGCTGAGTGAAAATTCTATAAATATTAACATTTTTATTTTTATCCAAGGCAAAGAAGAACACTAGTCAGCATACATTTTCTGTTTTTTAGGAGGAGTCACATAGCAGCAGAGTCCAAAGACTTATCCAAAACATGACTAAGAAAGGACATAGCTGAGCTCTCACTCGTCTTTTGTGTTTCCAAAATTCTTTTTCCATATCCTTAATCAATATGACTTCTGACCCATGGCTAGCTTTGACCTTTCACCCAGGCTCTGAACTTCCTCTGCAAACTCCTGTTGACCACCTGCTTTAAGCTTCTTCCTCGAGGTCAGCCCATGCTTTCTATGACTTCTTGTACTGCTTTTGTGACCTTGTCCAGCTACAGGGGGAGTGATCAGTCCTACCCCAGAGGTGGTCTGTAAGTATGTGATGGAGCTCTCCAGAAATAGTCACCGTCTCCAACAGTAAAGCCCGGTGCATTTGTTTCTGTGCATATAGTGAAGGAAGTCTGTTCTGGTCAGTTCTGACAAAGCTGCATATCTGGGCCTGGTCTGTCTATATGACTATGTGCATGGTCTGCTTATATGACTATGTGCATGGTCTGCCTATATGACTATGTGCACGGTCTGCCTATGTGCCTGTGTACCTGTCTACTTCTCTCTCTTATCAACGCAAATAGTTACTTTCTCACAGCATGGATATGGGCTTTGGAAAATGGCTGAAGATATAATGCTTTGATTGAAGTATTGATAGTTAATGAAAAAAAATCTGGTGATATGTTTATTCCTGTGGAAAACCTTGTGGAGTTTTAGTCCCCACTGCTGTGGCATCATGTCCTTTCCTGGAGTGTCATGGTATAGCTAACAGATGTACTTAAATATATACATTTAAAATATTTCAACCTAGCCTTGGTTTTAAAAATAGTCCAGGAGATAGAATGAGCCTTCTTTGTAACTCAGCTTTAGTACATGAAAGAAAAATTACATAAAAATGAAGTCTATATTTAAAAGTGATGGTTTTTGAGCCTTTTAAAAATTTAAATGCATTTAGGGTTTCCCTAGCCCATGATACTATAATTTAAATATTAAAATTGGAAAAGAATTCCAATAGCGCTTTAAAACAGCTAAGTGGTACAATGTCACTGCTTGGATAACACACACGCACACACACACACACACACACACACACACACACACCAAAACAATGGCAACAAAACCAAAAATCAGTAATTTTAATGATTGTTACAATTTTTAAACAAAAGAAAAGGCCCATCAAATTCACTGGTGCTTTAATAAAAATTTGTTTTCATCTAACTGTAGAGGAAATGTTTATTGCAGCTAGAAATAAAATAGTTTTATAAAGAAATGAAATTGTTTTATAATATGAGATGACGCACACATACTCATAATGAGAGAGAGAGAGAGAGAGAGAGAGAGAGAGAGAGAGGGATTACATCCTTGAAGAGTAGACCTGTAGACCTGTGAAATAAAGATGGTGAAGGTGAACAGGATAAGGGAGGGCAAGGCTGAGGGATGCTGTCAGGAGAAAGTTGGGGCTTACCAGAGCTCTAGCTGCTTCCATGGGGGGAGCAGGGCTAAGTGGGAGAAGGTGATTCTATAAGCAGCAAAGAAACACCTATACACGTAAAGAGCCCAAGGTCATTCACAGATGCTGATGTGAACCTGAAAAACAGGATAAGCAAAAGTCCAAATAGTGAATAGAGAGTGGACAAAGCAAGGAAGAGCCATGGGAAGAGCGCAGTGTTCACAAGTGTCTGCAGCCTAAGTTCTCTTACAGGCTTTTGGCAGACACCCACTTTAAGCCAAGTCCACTGACTTTAAGACCTGGAATCCCTGATATCCTTCTATCACCAGTAGAGACTAAGGATCCGGACTTTTGATATGTCACATAGTGGACTAAGGTTACAATCTTTCCATTTGCAATGTTGGAAGATAGGAGGGACTAAGTATCATTTGCTACAAATATTGAGACAACAGAGCTAACAAGAGTATTACTGGAAGGGGGAATGTTTGAATAGCAGTCTAGGTGACAAAATATTAGCAATATGCTAAATGTAATAAACAGACTAAAAACACACCAGATCATTCATTATTTAACATGTATTTGAAAAGCACCCACTTTTCAAATTAGTTTTCAAATTCAAATAGTTTTAAGCACTATCTCTGGGCCCTTTGTTGATGGTAGAAAATAAAATGGACACAGTTCCTGCCTTCCTGGAGTGTTCAGATCAAGAGACAGCAATGACAATGAGTTTTGAATTGTGTCATTGGATGATATGGTGATCTGAATAGGTATGGCCCCATAGATACATGTGTTTGAGTGCTTGGCCTATGAGGAGTGGCAATGTTAGGAGATGTGGCCATATTGGAGCAGGTGTTGGAATTGTGTCACTGTGGAGGCAGGCTTTGAGTTATATATGCTCAAGATATACCCCGTATTGTTCACAGGCCTTGCTGCCTGCAGATCAATATGTAGAGCTCCCAGCTCTTTCTCCAGCACCATATCTTCCTGCATGCTGCATTCTTCCCGTCATGATGATGATGAATTAAACTGAAACTGTAAGCCAGCCCCTATTAAATGTTTTCCTTTTTACGAGTTGCCTTGGTCATGGTGTCTTTTCACAGCAATGTAACCCTAACTCCACTGAGGGCAAAGACACAAGAATTCCTAACCAAGTCACAGTGTATGACAGGCAGGCCTCCCAGAAGAGGACATGGTGACTGAAGACAACAAAAAGCCTGGCAGGAGGTGGGAGAAAAACCTATTAGGAAGACTGCCTATCAGAAGCTTCGAGAGCTCTTGAAGACTGTCCAGTCCCTTAGAAAAGTTTTCAGAATGGGAAACCACTGTGCAGAGCAAAACTGGAGGCTGGGGAGTGCCATCTTTTACTGAGTATTTGTACAGGCCATGTACTGTGAATACTGTATCAGGCTTAATTTTCCTCAAACAGTGTTTGTCGATATCCCATGGATAGAAAGGAAGCACAGAAGAAATTACAGCACACAGCTTAGAATCAGGCTGTCTAAAACCAGCCTCAACCGACCTCTCTCCTTTCCATGCTACTTCCCTTGACTTTAAGGAAGTAACACTCTGTATTTGGATTGTTGTGTCAAAGTTAGTATTTAGATTACAAAGTACATCTTTACTTTTAACCAATAACTTGGATGTTTCCTTTTGAGACTTTATGTGTGGTTCCAATGAGGGATTGTCTATGGAGCACAATGACTAGAGTGTGTTAGAAGCATACCTACATGCAGTTTGTTGCATTTAAAACACACTGCTTGCATTTAAATGAATATAGAAAATTCAAACATCTGTTCTCTGCTTTCTTTTTTTTAAATTTATTTATTTTTATTAGGTATTTTCTTCATTTACATTTCCAATGCTATCCCAAATGTCCCCCATACCCTCCCCTACCCACTCACTCCCACTTCTTGGCCCTGGCATTCCCCTGTACTGAGGCATATAAAGTTTGCAATACCAATGGGCCTCTCTTTCCAATGATGGCCGACTAGGCCATCTTCTGATACATATGCAGCTAGAGACAGGAGCTCTTGGGGGGTACTGGTTAGTTCATATTGTTGTTCCACCTATAGGGTTGCAGACCCCTTTAGCTCCGTGGGTACTTTCTCTAGCTCCTCCACTGGGGGCCCTGTGATCCATCCAATAACTGACTGTGAGCATCCACTTCTGTGTTTGCTAGGCCCCAGCATAGCCTCACAAGAGAGAGCTATATCAGGATCCTTTCAGCAAAATCTTGCTAGTGTATGCAATGGTGTCAGCGTTTGGAGACTGATTATGGGATGGATCCCTGGGTATGGCAGTCTCTAGATGGTCCATCCTTTTGTCTCAGCTCCAAACTTTGTCTCTGTAACTCCTTCCATGGGTGTTTTGTTCCCAATTCTAAGAAGGGGCAAAGCGTCCACACTTGTTCTCTGCTTTCTTAACTGCCATTCAGAATCCACTGCTTCTCCAATTCACTGCCTGCTCCTAGAACTTTTTGAATCATGCCTACTTTGTACAGGTCTGTGTCTTCTTGCAGACAGAAAGTCTGCTCAAAGACTAGAGGCAGGGAGAAAATGGGTGTGTGAGTGTGCTGTGCACTTAGCATTTAAGCTCCAATTGAAGTAGTTATGATGTTGTCACCACAGTGCGCATACACAGCTAAGAAAACAGAAACATAACCACAGGGTGTGCTTCTGGCCAACAGAACATACAGAATGAGAAAGCTAGAGTTAGAATTTGCCAGTCAGATCTACCCAAGGCCCTCACCTTACAAATGGGGAAACTGGGGCCACAGAAGGACACAGGATAGACCCAAGACCTTCATATGCACAAAAATCTGGGTTTTCTTTGTTCATCTTTTAAATCATCTATTTATTAAAATGATTTAGATGGGGCACTTAGAACTGATGACCATTATCTTTAGCAGTGCTGAAATAGTAAAACGTTGGTCTCTGCTTGGTGGAACAGGTCACCATTGCATACTCTTATATATTAGGATATAATCAAATATTCAGCTATTTTAAATGTTATTCAAAATGAAATAGACACAGGAATTTCCCCAATTTCAAATATTTAGGGCTTAAGATTAATTTTGCAAAGAATTTTCTTTTAAGATGGTTTCAGAATAAATCATAAAAGTTTATTTTTCAATCATAGTATTTATTAATCTGGCCTCTTCAAACCCATAGACTCTCCATCTATGGGTAGTGTGGCAGTTTGTGCACACTAGTGTTTTCCGTCCATTTTGTGGCAGTTCATGCACATTAGTGTTTTGGGAAACACAGTTTTGAAGATGCTGGTGTGGTTAGGCTCTCTGAGAAACAACCATGAGGTGAATGAGAAATGACCTCGAGAGTTTCTTGTAATATCTGTTGGTGTCATCCCTTTTTAGGTCATGTTCAAGAAGCCACATGGTTGAGATTCAATGGGTGTAGCTTCTGTGTAATTTCTATTAGGTGCAATCTCAAAGTAGTCTTCTGGTTCCTTTGACTGCTAAAATCTTCCAACATCCTCTTTTGAGATGTTCTCTGAGCATCAGGTGCAGGAATAAATATCTCATGTGACCCTAGACACAGAAACAGAAGCGACTAAGGAATGCAGAAATGGAAAGACCCTGCCAGTTGGTTAGCTAATACCAAATGATGATATCATATACAGACAATTAACATATGGGCTGAGCAGGTTGTATTCATTTACTTAGGAAAGTGTCTGTATGCATTCACACAAACACAATTGTGCATGTATATATATATGGATGTAAAAGAAGATTTAAAGAAAAAGAGGCCATAAACTTGACAAAAAGTTTAGGAACATGGTAAGAGTTAGAGGAAGGAAAGAGTTGCTTGTTTCAGTAAAAGAGTTTGTAGTTTCCCACAGTGTAATGTCTTCAGATGTATTGTGGAATCTGCCTTGCTGGGTACCATATGTTTTCACACTAGTGTAACCTACTTTAGGGTGAAAGGCAGAAACATTTGACATGTTAGACCCACCTCAGACTAAAGGCAGAGGGACAGGGAACATCTTCCATGCTCATTTTGATTGATGATTTTCGTGTACTGTACCACATCAGTCCCTTCCCTTTTTAAAAGCTAAGTGGGTTAAGTAAGCTCAGGGCTCATGACTTAGCCCTTTATATTCTTCTATATTCCAAGTTCTAGGGTCTAAACTTGCAGGGGAAACGCTGGCAATGACGAGGATTGTGCTCCTGAAACCTTAAACACAGTTACAGAATTGAGCTGGGAACTGGAGAGGAGCTTAATTAAGCTAAATGTTCTGATGTTTGAATGTTGACACACTGGACCATACTTAAATCCAAGAGAATTTTTAAAAAAAACATTCCCCTGGGGAGAACAGACTTGATTTACACGGTACTTCTTTCATTAAATTCAGTGAAGCCTGCAAAACTCGCTAATGAAGGAAAATTATGAAGTATTTGGACTCAATTTACTTGCTCTTTCCACAATAATTTGGCCTTGGACCATCTGACACAGAATCTGAAGTAATCAGGTTTCGAAGGCATTACTTCCTCATGCCTTAACATAAATCTGTAAGAAACATGTTCTATGCTTATCAGAAAGAAGAAGATATGGTCAAAGTGGCCTGGTGGCTTTGTGTCCTAAAAGGGACATTGAAATGATATGAGGCATGAGATTTTAAAATTATTTTCCATGCCTCTTCAGAAGCAAACTAGTGCCAAGCTCAAGGACAAGGGACTAGAAGAGACATTTAGCCATGAGATGAAATAAATAGACCATTGGGGTTCAGGAATTTGTCATTTTCTTGGTGCCACTTCTGATCTACTCTAAACTTTACAGCCAGAGTTATGATCAGTATCAGCATGCACACCTGATTAAACCTCTAGTTAAACCCCTCTGATGGGATCCCGTGGCCTCGGCCTGAGATGCAGCTCTTCAGCATGGCTCTGGGGCTCTGCATACATAGGAAATATTGTCATCGCTATAGTCTTCTTTTCTGGGCTGACCTGTTTCTCATGTTTAGTAAGCTGGAACATTTGGGTAATTAGGGGATGATCCCTAGTATCCACAGCCCCAAATGTCAAAAGTTCAACATAGCCTGCTCAGCAGCAAGGCTTTGCCAGGCCTGTAGCAGGGACTCATTCTCAGTGGTCCACTCAGAGAATCAAGTGCACTCTGCATCTTAACCTTGAGTCCTGCTGCTTGTTAGAGCCTAGGTCCAAAGCTCTGTAAGGTCCCTTCCCAAGAGTTAGGTGATCTGACCTGGACACAAGATCTTCACTCAGACCTCAGAGATGTCACTGGTCACATGACAATATCTAACCATGGCCAGGAAGACACCTCAGAGATGGAGAAGGAGTCTGTAGCCATCACAGACCTATGTCTCTACCACAGACCTGTGTCTCTTACGGCTTCCACACAGCTCTACTTTCTGGTTCCACTTACATTGTTCTTTTGATCACTTGGCCACTTTTTTGTTCTCATCCTTTATCATGTCATTTCCTGAGATCTGTTACCCAAACAAACTACTGTTCTATTTCTCTCTTGTATTTTTTTTTCTTTTCCATATTTGCAATGTCACATTTTCTTCCTCTTTTCTTTAACATGTTGGTTTCACCCTCTTGGCTCTTTTACAGTTTCTCCATCACTTCACTTCAAAGCCCCCTCTGATTACACATAAAGAACCAAAGGTCTTCCCTTTCTCTGGACTCGGGAACACCTGGCACTTGCTTTTCAAGAAGAGCTTAACCATTGCACTGCTAATGTATATTTAACCTCTTTTGTCTCACAGTAGTGTGCAAAGCTTACACATTCACTCTATATTCCAAGTAACTCGAGGAGTGCCTGGGAAAGAGCCAGTTAACAAACATTTAATCACATTTATCTATTTGAGTGAATTAGTTATACAAGAGATCCATTGTAATAACAAAAAAATGTAGCATTCTAGTGGACACAAGAAACTCCTTGTCTCTTGTTTTCAGACTACTATGTTAATTAAAAACTTACTCTAGGCTGTGTAGATGGCTCTCTGGTTAGAGCATTTGTCACATAAACAAGAGAATGATAGTTTGGATCCTGAGGACCCATGTAAATGCTGGATGTGTGTGTCGGCTCTTTTGGATTCCAGTTATAGAAGGCAGAGGCAAGTGATCCCCAGAGAAAGCTAGCTAGCCAAACTTGCTGTATCAGCAATATCTGGGCTTGGTGAGGAGACCATGCAGGAAGGGATAAGAAAGAAGAGCAATTGTGGAATAATCCTGATGTCAGGCTTGAGCCTCTATGCATTCATGCGTTCATGCATATGCATACCATACATGTCCTCCCCCACACATGTAAACACCCACAGACACACATGAAAAGACTAGTAAAAAATCTAATCCAGCACACGTCATGGGTTTTATTTTGGTAACTGCAAATATAAACCTGTCTTAGAAGCCAGTGGTGCAGGGAATGAGGTTGGATGGTAGCAGGTAAAATTGAATTTAAAATCAAAGACTATGTGAACTTAATGGACCTTATAAAGCTGAAACAAATGATCACCAAGCATTTCCTCTTGTTCTTAGTCTCCAACCTTGCAGATACAAAAATTCAACCACAAATCCACTAGTTTTCTTAAACACATATTTTTCCAACTCTTAACATTTAGAAAATAGTACGGAGCAGAGCTAAACTAAACATTACTTGACTTTTAACTTCACAAACTTCAGGAGGAACTTCCAGTGCATGCATCCATGATATGGGGAATTTAAACTCAATCTAAGAATGATGCTTGCTCATTCCACAACTGATACAGTGTGTGGAAAATTACCCTCCGGGGCAGTTTGGAATATCAAGTGCTGTATACTGGCCTGCATTTCAAATTCAACCTCATGACTTGCCAAGTTTCTCAGATGAGGGCTCATAGAGGCCTGAGAATTGACAAAGATTGTCATGGTCTCAGAGTATGAGAAGCAGCGGATAGAATTGATCTCTGTGTAGCATAAACGTTGTCATAAAGTTAGAAGTACATTAGCAGGAAAGAATTACATATCCCACATATATGTAGTGTGTGTGTGTGTGTGTGTGTGTGTGTGTGTGTGTGTGTGTGTGTGTGTAATCTGAAGATATCCTTACAGGAGCACTGAACACTAGGGAAAACAGTTTTATGGAAAAGGAACATGTCCAAGTTTTAAAAATTAAACAACAAATAGCTGAACTCTGGAAAATACTTCCCTCAATTCTGAGGACTAGTCTTAGTTCATTCACAGTCAAAATTGGAAGTCACAGTGAACCAGAGTAAGACTTGGACCCAAGCTTGACACCTGCTGGAGGATGGGTGCCAATTCCATGGGATGCAGAGGGGGAAGAGACTGCTGGGAATCTGAGGCACTGCTGCCTTCCTTGCATCACCTCAGGAATGGAAACAGACTCAGCAGAGTGGGGACAGTGCCCAGGAAGGCAAACCTGAGTCCCTAGCTTAGACGTGTTCCACTGAGTCAGTCTTACACCTAAGGGTATTCTTCATATAACCACCCAAGCCAAAGACCACTTTGCAATGCACTCTGATAATCTTAACTTTGTCACAGCTTTCATTTGTATTCTTAATTTTGATTGTACATTTTATGTGATCATTGTATTTGAATATATTATATCTACATTTTTTTAGGTGGTTAGTTCTTTTGAAGACAAGGAGAAAGTAAAATTCCAAGTTATAAAATTCTTTGAGATCTTATGGATGACACAGTTTGTATCTTAAAATAATGAAGACAGGGAAAAACTGCTCATAAAATGATATAGGACTGGAGAAATGGCTCAAAGGATAAGAGTGCTGCTTGTCTAGAAAGCACAAGAGATGGAGGTTGGATTCCCAGCACTCATATCACAGTAAAGAGGTAGATGTGGCAGCTGCCTGTAACCCCAGCACCCAGGAGGCAGAGACAGGGATCCACGTGGTAGGAAGCTAGACATCTAAACTAGCAAAAATGAACAGGTTCTAGGTTCAGTGAGACCGTGTCTCAAAAAAAAAAAACAAACAAACAAACAAATAAAGAGTGATCCAAGAAGATACCAGAAGTCAGTGTAGAGTCTTCACATAAATACGCACACATGTGCACCTGTGCAAGCACACATAGCCACACACATGCAAACTCATATACACACGTGTATATACTGTATACACATCTAAAATGATGGTATAAAGATGATTAAAATTTTATTGATCATCTAGAATTCAGGTCTGATATTGGAACAAAGCAGATGTGTCAGAAAAGTCCTTTTGGTAACTATGGAAGTAAGTCTAAGGTGATTACAGAACTGAAAATTACCAAGATTTTTATCTAAATAATTGTCATACTTCTAGATTCAGTCAGATGTTACCTAAATATTTTAGTAAGAGACACGTTTAACATCTTAAGTGAATTCTTTTAAGTGAATTCTTTTTGGTCATAAGGTAGGTCAGGCAAACAATTATTGTACATTGTGGCCAGGAATGGCGTCTTTACTCCTGCATACGTACAGATGTCCCACACATATGAAAGGAAGATGCAGGATGGCACATAGCGTCCTCAACCTGACAGCTCAGACTCCTACATTGTGGAGAGGTGGGTGCAATGAGGACCCCGAGTCTTTACTCTTTCATGAATTTTTTTTCCATTTTTATTAGGTATTTAGCTCATTTACATTTCCAATGCTATACCAAAAGTCCCCCATACCCACCCACCCCCACTCCCCTACCCCCCCACTCCCCCTATTTGGCCCTGGCGTTCCCCTATACTGGGGCATATAAAGTTTGCGTGTCCCATGGGCCTCTCTTTCCAGTGATGGCCGACTAGGCCATCTTTTGATACATATGCAGCTAGAGTCAAGAGCTCCGGGGTACTGGTTAGTTCATAATGTTGTTCCACCTATAGGGTTACAGATCCCTTTAGCTCCTTGGGTACTTTCTCTAGCTCCTCCATTGGGAGCCCTGTGATCCATCCATTAGCTGACTGTGAGCATCCACTTCTGTGTTTGCTAGGCCCCGGCATAGTCTCACAAGAGACAGCTACATCTGGGTCCTTTCAATAAAATCTTGCTAGTATATGCAATGGTGTCAGCGTTTGGATGCTGATTATGGGGTGGATCCCTGGATATGGCAGTCTCTACATGGTCCATCCTTTCATCTCAGCTCCAAACTTTGTCTTTGTAACCCCTTCCATGGGTGTTGTGTTCCCAATTCTAAGGAGGGGCATAGTGTCCACACTTCAGTTTTCATTCTTCTTGAGTTTCATGTGTTTAGCAAATTGTATCTTATATCTTGGATATCCTAGGTTTGGGGCTAATATCCACTTATCAGTGAGTACATATTGTGTGAGTTCCTTGTGAATGTGTTACCTCACTCAGGATGATGCCCTCCAGGTCCATCCATTTGGCTAGGAATTTCATAAATTCATTCTTTTTAATAGCTGAGTAGTACTCCATTGTGTAGATGTACCACATTTTCTGTATCCATTCCTCTGTTGAGGGGCATCTGGGTTCTTTCCAGCTTCTGGCTATTATAAATAAGGCTGCTATGAACATAGTGGAGCATGTGTTTTACTAAAGTGTTCTTGAGTTTGTAGGATCTGGGTCTGGCCTGAAAGCTATCAAAGAATAGAAAACTACACAACAAAACATTTAAAACCCAGAGCAGTAGATATCAAAGCAACTCATACCTTCATTTTTTTTAAATATGGGAAGCCAACAGCTAACAAGGATCCTTTCTGTGACTTTCCCATGTCTCCAGAACAACGAACTCAGAAGCCATATTTTTGATGTCTAGCCCAACTTAGGTACTTTCCATGACACAATACACCGCATGAGTCATCTGGAGAAAGGAACCTAGAATTACGAGGGTGTGACAGCAATTGAGAGCTTTCGGTGTAGAGCTTTGAAAGAATGCTCTCTCATAGTCAAAGAGGCCATTCTAGAGAAAATGCCTACATTAAACACATAGTATAAAGAGTTCCGTTAAGAACTTTAGCCATGAGAATAAGAAGGTTCCTTCTTTTTTTTTTTTTTTTATTTTGGGTTTTTTTGAGACAGGGTTCCTCCTTTTCTACAAAAACAGCTTGCTCTGGGGAAAATCCAAAACTTGCAGGTGACCTCAGTTTAAACATATCCATAACTACTTACCTAGGATTGCCAGAGATAATTCCACTGTAGAAGAGTCTTCCCAAGAAATCTGACCTCTGGACCCCTGTAGCTAGTAAGAAAGGTGGCTTTGAGATGGGTGGTGGCTTCCAACAGATGGCTCCCATCTGACCACCAAGTCAGAATTGCTTTTCTGAAAAGGCTGCTGCTTTCCAGGGTTTCTGGCATGTGTATTCCAAATAGGATCAAGAACATCTGGAGAACTTGGACCTAGCAATGCACTTAGGTCATGGCCTCTAGGCAAGTGATCAGCCAACTGAGTCACTAAAATTGCTTTTCACGAAGCATTAGCTGTGTCTGGAAGCAGCACCCAGGCAAGTCTGTGTAAGTGGAATCTGCCTCCACCCATTGCCCTTTGTTGGGCTAGTACCAAAACCCAGGTCTCTTCTGCGAACGTTGCTTTCCGATGAAAGCATTTAAGAGCACGAGGAAGGAGAAGAGTCACAGGGCTGTTTGTAGAGAACTGCTGAAATAGATGCAGAAGCCTCAATCTTGAATTCTTACAGGTATCTGTGATTTTTGGCTAGTATTAGAAAATATGTGGATGGGCTTCTCCTACAACATCCAAAGTTCTCTGGGGGTATTTCAGCTCTCTGCATCTTTTTGGGTAGCTGATTAAAAATCGTGAACTGGAGGCGTTATCTGTTTGCTCCTCCTTGTATATTTTGTGCCCTTCTAATAATGACTGGAAACTTAGGCATAAATACAAAGTTTGCCCAATAGCATATGTAGAAAAATATTTATAGTTAAGATCTGAATCTATGATCATCTCTTTTCATTTTAACCTTGTTCCTACCATAATTTACACACATAGGAGCTGTTGTAGCACATACTTTGTTTTAATTCTTTATTTCCCTGTCCCTTTATAGTTCTAAGTAATTTAAAGGCATTATTTAACAATTATTTAGCAATGATTTATTCTATCATCTCACCATCTAGAATTGTACTTTTCAAAATTTACAGATAAGGAAAATAAGAAAAAATGCCAGTGCTGATGATTTTAATAACTATATCAATACATGTAGAACATTCTCTCTCTCTCTCTCTCTCTCTCTCTCTCTCTCTCTCTCTCTCTCTCTCTCTCTCTCTCTCTCTCCCCTCTCTCTCTCCTCTCATTTATCTGCATTGTTTATTTTTTTGGTTAAGCTAAGTAGAACTTAGAATCCTGTCCAATACCAAACCAGGTGTTCATTAAGTTTTAAGAAATTTATTCATGTGTTACTTATTTTCTTGTCACTCTCAGAATACCTGGCAGAAAGAACTTAAAAGAAGTAGGAATAACTTGGGCTCACAGTTTGAGGTGATACAGTCTTTCATGGGAGAGAAAGCACAGTGGTGGGCGTGTCTACAGCCATGGAAGTGGAAGCATGGGATGACTGGTTACTTTTCATAGTAAGGAAGCAGAGGGGCCTCATCCTAGAACCAGAGCTAATCTATAAATTGTAACATCTGATACAATGACAATTGTTCATCAATTACACTCTAAAGGCTCCACAATCTCTCAGACAGTGCCTCCAACTGGGGATCAAGCATCCAAACACATGAGACTGTGGGTGGCATTTCACATCTAAACTATTATGTCTAAGATATGTACTATGAAGTCATCAGAGATTGACCAATAATAATCCTTCATATGTGTATAGCATGAGAGATGTAGGCATGGGTAGAACTCCATAGTTTAAGCAAAATATTTGAAAAACAAATTTTTGTAAATTTTTGAATGAAGGACTTTTATATTAGCCTAGACTCCAATGGCTAAGCCATCTCCCCAACTCATGAGAGACTTTTATAATAATAGAACCAGTTCATCAACAAAACCTTAAAATGAAAATGTTCTCAAGTGAGATAATAATAATAGTAATAATAATAGAAGCCCATATTAGTTGTCTTTGTAGCATTTAAGCTAGCATCCTCATCTGAAAATATATTGTATCAAATCAAATGGTGCCCTGCCATTTCCTATGATGAGTTTATCCCATGATCTAGTTTATCTAGTGAAGATTTGGAAGTTTAGCATTTAGTCAAGTTATGCCCTGCTTTGCAACAATTAGTCAGTGATGTACTCTTCATACCATGGTGGCCTTGGGCGATTATTTGGACTTATGACATAGTTGTCATTTTAGTTTGTGTTAGCACACTTTGTGGTGCTCATACTGTGAAAGGCCACTTAAAATTAATTCCCCAGAACACCATCTGTCATTAAGCAACACATGTCTTCATAAATGCATGGGTTTCCCGTGATACACAAAGTTATTAGATGCAGTGTTATTTATGTCCTACGTGTAGAAAATTACTAAGAATTATAGATGAAATTTGAGGTCATTTTTAATTACATTATAACTACAAGAAAATAGAGCATGTGTCTGAATGTGAGGAGCAGGGTTGCCGGTTAGGCTTCGGAAGTTTGAGCTCCTTTAAGGCTCTATCTTGTTTCCTTGCACAGATTACCAACAGTCAAGAACAGAGCGAACCATCACTGGTGAAACTTTCGAATATTCTCAAAATAAATGCTCATTAAGTAGAACAATGCCTTTATTGAGTCCCAGGACCTTGCTCCTTACAGCAGTCACTGCTTGGACGCTAAGTGCCATCAGTGCTCTGCAGTGAAGATGCAGTCCTGATGAACACTTGTCCTGAAGGACACAAATGTCACTGAAAGCCCAGTCCTGTCTGAGCAGCTTTGTAGGTAGGATTTCCAGTCACAACAGGGTGTAGTTAGAGAATAGAAACCACGATTGTCTAGGACTTGCATAGCTGTGAAACTTATTTACTTATAAGAATCCTTAAAGGACACTTACTTATCTGTTGAGATACTCCGAACTTCGAATTATTTCAGTGATAAAATCAAGTAAGACTTATGATTCATATCTGTAAATTTGTACTGATATCTAATCCCTGTTGGAATATTACATGGGTAGAAATATAGTTGTTTTAAAGTCCTGGAAGGTTAGCTGTCTTTGCAGGAGTGGACATGATTAGAGTTAGATGAGGCAATTCTATTGGAAGATGCATAATTGATGCTTTGTAGGTTTATATGAAGGAGAAAGACCAGAAACACACGGTGCATGTTTCTTACCTTTCACAATAGAGTACTCATCCACCACTTGGGATTCTACCAGCAAGAATTAGCTGTGGTCCAATGACCTTGGGCCTCCAGAGTAGTAAGGTGAAATAAATGCCTTTTATTTATAACTTACCTAGTCTTTGGAATTGTGTTATTGACAACAGGAAGAAAAAAGTAAAACTAAAACAATACACCAGTGAAAAAGGAATTCACTGAGGGCTTACACTTCAAGCACTGAAAACCGAAATGATTTCAAAGCAAGCTGAATACATGTGAATGGCCCAGAAAACTGCAAAGTATTTTAACTGCGCTTCGAAGCTGAGTTGTTAATGCTGGAGGATCATGCTGGATCAGTGGGAACTGCCTGTAGAGGGATTAGATGGAGGCCAAGACAGGGGAGGCTGATGACAGCTTGAGTCTGAATCATTTAGTATGGCATCAGTTGCTGGACCAAAAAGTATCCAAACCATTTTCTCTGAGATCAGAGACCTTTCTTGGAGTGTATGTAGCTCATGGAAAATCACTCACTCTATGAAGTCTTCCCTTTCTATTCACATTTTGCAATGGAGAAAACCCAAATTTAGTGAACATCAAAAGATAACAGATAAAACTGATATGCAGTGTAGATACGGACAGTATGAGAATTGTAATGGGAACTGTGGTAACAATACACTGTGGAGCATATGTAATATTCACAGTGCTGAGATGCAGTCTTACAGCCACCACTTGTGGTAGCTCCTAATATCCTTAACATGTCAAAGGGGAAATTAAGATTGGAAGAAGAGCAGTAGTAGGACCCGGTACTCAGGTGTGCATCTATCTCCTTGTGTACTTCTCCTGGGAGAGTCTACACAAGGATGGTCAATGGCCTCAGTAAGGTTCTGGAAAAAGAAAATGGGGAGGTATGTGAAAGCAACTATCTACCTTCCTATCCTGATGAACTTTGAATTAAACTTTAGCTTCTAGATGTGCGAGGCTCCACACAAAAGTGCCACATATTTCTGTATATGCATGCAGTCATGCCCAGCTGGAAAATGGTTTCTTGCTTCTATCACTTGTATGTTTTGCATTACTCCTTCAGACCTTATGGTGGTCTAAGGACTTACTTTGCGTGCACCATAGTCTTTAGCCTCAGGATGGCTTAGTGCAGTGGGTGTGGTGGGTGTTCTTCTCACTTATGATCGGTGTTTTGGCCTTTCAGTGTGTCAGTAATTATCTCAATGCATCTGCTTTGATGGAGCAGAATATGACACAAGGGCTGACTGCCATGGAGATTCTTTCTCTTGTATTGTGGTTTTCTCATTCAAAGCCACTTATTGAAAATACCTAGGACTTGTCAAAAAGAAAGATCCCTAGAGCCTGCAACGTATCCATCAAGTTGGAACTATGCTAAGGATGGACCTGGGCCTCAGTCTCACAAATGCATAGTCAGGACCAAGGACTATTTCTATATGTAGCCTCCAACCTTCCTCTAGAACATCCATGTTCCTCCAAATGCACAGTTATTGGATGATTAGCTTTCTTTGGCTACTATGATAGATCTAGTCTTTCTTGCTTATCCTTTTATGCCAGCTAAACAGTATTTATGTCTTGATGTAGATCTATTTAATTCTTCCAGGATTTGAGAGTCAGGATTGTTCCTGATACAGAGTAAACATCAGAGAATCATAAAACATGTCCCAAAGAGCTGCTATTTCTTGTTGGTGCTTCATATTTCTAGTAGAGGTACACATGGTGTTAGTAATCTTTGATTTTAGGACTTAGGTTGCCAGAGTACCAGCTCATAGGTATTCTTACAGAACCTTAAGTAGATGAACAAATTTCATCCCAGTGTCTTGAGTATTCAAGTCATTGGAACTTGATTCTTTGTGTTGGGAGATACAGGGAACTCTTGTCATGGATTTTAGTATCACCCAACTTTCTACAAAGTAATGTTTTACATGGCAGGGTGTAATAGTAATGACTTGAGTGACTTCCTATACATGATACTCAGAAGCCTGGGGTCAAGAGTCCTGGAATATTTTCCCTAACACTCTTAAAGGAACATTGCATGGCTGTAGAGATTGATATATGTGGCTTTCTAAAATTCTTTTTCTGGACTTCTAATCTCTTCTCCAACCCTAGGTATAGAGTAAATAGTTATGAAATTGAATAAAAGTTGTGGGAATAATCTGTTTCAGAATAAAGGCATTTCCTGAGGTGATTATCCTGTGTTACATCAAAATGTAATGTGAACCCCATACCTAATGATTTTTGTCAGTAACTGAGTAGACCATTTAACCTCTAATTTGTGAACCACCAGAAGAATATTATCTGAGGATTTAAGAGATTCATATTTTGTGTTAAAATGATGTCTTCTACTTAACATAAACATGGTCGTATAATATGTATTCACAATGGATTTATTGTATATATTGTATCAGTATTCATAAACTGTGAAAGCTGTTTTGTAGTAGATATTTTTTACTCACATGAAATTATCTGTCAATAAGTTTGAGATGATAAAAATGCACATTTGCATACTAGAGGAGTGGTAGGTTTCTGCCGTGTACACTCCTCCACCCTGGAAGCTACTAATTATTTGCCATTGTAAATCTTCTCCTCATTCTGGCTCAGCAAAGACGTGGATTCAGAAAGAAATGTTTTTAACACCAAGGTACGGTGTAGAAAGTACTAATAGATCACAGTTTAGAAATAACATTCATGCCCAATACCTTGTTCCTGTTGCCCTTTTCCAAGTTCAATTCTCTACAAAGATTGAGTAAGATGATTATAGGGGAAACACTACTTCTTTTGAATATTAGGTATATGCTAACACGGCTTTCCATGTTCCAAAGTCCAACATGAGGCATAACCTGCTCTTGTAGACCCATTTCTAATACCTATTTAGCTTCAACATGATGATTTGTTTTATAATGTTGGAGAATCTAGTTTGGAAAAACTGTGTTCAAGTCTGACTGGATAGATATATTAATAAGTTTGGGCTCAATTTCCCACCAGTTGAAACTTCCTATCTGTGGCAGCTCTTACTAGTCTAAAAGACTTGGAATCCAAGCTAACAATATGATCCACATGCATTTTTTCCTGGAAATTGTATCTTAGACTTGAACATGCAATCATGATCAAATTTTCTCTTGAGTGTAATAGATCACATTATTTTTCCCTGTATGCAGCAGCTATGAATTGGCTACATATCAACTTAGGTAATTCTACCCAGCTTTTTAGATTCCTTCTTAGATTCTGTGGTCTACTTTCTCTACTTGCATCTATTAAAATTGTTTTGGTAAAGGAAAATTGTGGCATTTTCACAGGAAGGGAGAGGTCATCCCTCCCTGGTATTTGAAGCACTGCTGATATGCTAGATGCCACCCTCTCTCTCCCATCAATACACAAGCAATGGGGTAGTGGATGGTCTAACATGGTCATTTCTTTGTTGCCCTCAAACTTGTGTCTTAATGACAGGAATTAGCAAGCTAAGACCTGTGGGTTCTTTTGGTAAACTTCTTATAGTTGAGAATCAATTTTTCATTCTTAAAGGATTTAAAACTATCAAATTCCCCCAACTGCACACATAAAATGAATATGTAAAAGAGATGCTAAGCATATCACAAAGCTTACAATTTTTCATCTGTTTCTGGAATGGTTGATGTCTTCTACTTAACATAAACATGGTAGTATAATATGTATTCACAGTGGATTTATTGTATATATTGTACATTTTTTGCAATCTTTATATTTTAACTCAGTTAATCTTTACAGAGACTGTAATACATTGTGGTAGGCCATCTTTATGATTAGCACCAATAATTCTTTTCTGTGGCATTTACACCCATTTTAACCTCTTCCTTTTGGATGCAGGTTCCTCTGATTAATCATTAATTCCTTCTAATAAGATGGAACATGGTGGATAATATGCAGAATATGATTGTGCAATGCCATCAAGATTAGATTATTTGAGACTGGATTTCTTCTAGAGTGTGTCTTTGTTCTTCCACTGATCAATTGCTATGGAAGAATCTAGCTGCCATGTAGAGCTGTCCATGTAGAAGGGACCAAAACTTCCCATGTAATCTCAGATGTGAGTCAAGAATTAATTTCATTGCTCGTTTCCTTCATCTGAGCCTTTGGGTAAGACTACAGGCCACTCGTCAACTTGACCACAGTTACTTTCGAATGCTGGTACTAACAGCACCCAGCAAAGCTGTACAGTACTCAGATTCTCAACCCAGAGAACCCATGATGTTACTGTTTAAAGTCACGGTTCAGAAACATATTGTTAGGTATCAACTTAGATATAGACTTTGGTAAATAAAGGCAGGAGTATTGACAATAACAAAGGAAGCATTGAGTTGGATTTTGAACCCGAAAATAGTCAAAGACGAAAAGGAATTGAACTTCTAGGAGTGTTGTGCCTTACTTAATGTACTTGAAACCCAGTGGCCACAAACCTTTGAGCTTTGCAGAGAGTGTTAAATGCAGAAGACTGAGGAAACCATTACTGATCACTGGGAGGCTGCGGCTCAGTGTTTCAGTAGTAGCAGGAAGTCTAGCCACACTGTGGCGGGTGGTTATGGAGGAAGTGAAGAACATACCTAACACATGGGGAGGGTTGCAAGCTATGTGTTGAAGATGCCGGCTTGTTTCCTTGAGAATACTAACAGTAAAGGAGTGAGAGAAACTGGGGAAGAACTATTAAACAGAAGGCAACCAACACGTGATTGCTTTGAAAAGTCTTTGGTTCTTACATGGCAAAGATGATAAAGTTAAGAAACATTTTAAGCAAGCATAAACTATAGAACAGTCAAGAGCTTCAGCAAACTTAAGGCTTAATCTTTAAACCATGTCAGTAGGCATCCCAGGTAGCAAAGGACTTAGCTAGCAGAGTCTAAAGGATGTGACTTATGTAGATTAGTTCTAGTAGACTCAGAGAGATTGAGGTCTTGCAACAATGACACACACAGATGATGCAGTTGAACTTAAGGGACGGGGCATTGTATAGGATGAGATCTTTAGATCCTCACAGTTCTGTCAGGAATAAGTGTGGGAAAACTATAGCCAAGGCTTGCCTTATACTCTGGCAATCCTCCTGCCTCAGCCTCCTGAAGAGTGGAATACTAGGTATTACATTCTATGCCCTGCAATGCTACATTTTATTTAATTACAATACATATTTTTAAAAAAACAGAAAAATAATGTCAAGAAGGTGTGTCTAAACTTTAAGATCACCACACAATGTTGTTCATGCTCAAAATGTTACAACAAGATCTTGAATAACTTCATAAAGTTTTGGGGGAAGTTTATGGTTTTGTGTTTGGCTACTACCCTTCCATATTCTTTGGACATCTTTAAAATACAGTGAATGTCTTTGCAAAATTTATAGGATTTTTTAGCTGCTCCTAGGCACATAGCACCCATTTTTCTGTGGCCCCTTGATTTAAGCTATACTTGCTTAAAGCCCAATTAGCTTTCCACTATAACCTGGGACTTGCAGAGCAGCTCTGGCCCCAAGCACTGACTATGTAGGGAGAGTATATGGGGAAAAGTGAGTTTTAAATAATCAACCAGGTCCTATACTCAGGCTCTCCCTTCCCTGCCTTTAATGTTTATGCTAATGTCTCCAACATGAATGAAGTGTGGACTGCAAGATGTTAAGTGATCATTTGGCACAAAGGGAAGCTGTTGAGAGGTTCTGGGTTGTATGGAGAGGAGAGTCACATCAGTCACATTTTTGTTTATATTAAACACACATTTTAAGATATTTTACTTTAGTTTACATACACAGCAAAACTGAGTGAGAGTTAAGGATGTCCCATATAACCCTTGCCTCTTCACAGCAGTCCCTCTGAATACACCTTATAAAGGAGGAGAGTCACTAGGTTGCCTCTATGGGATCTCCATTGTCCTACAAGTAAGTGTGTATCAATATGCAGGGCACATGGAATCCCTTGGCTTAGGACTGTAATAACTTCTAAGTGATACCTTTATTTTCAATAATTTGGTAAAAAATCTTTTTTAGTCCTCTATTTTAAGTATTTCTCTTTTAGTACAAGATGCTACCATAAGACCAAGGTTTTGTAGACATCCCAGTGAAGAGGCACACAGCTCCACTTTCGTACCCTTTCTCATTATAAAAGAGGGGTGCTTGTGTATGTGTGTGTATGCACCCATGCACATAGTGGTACTCGTATCCGACAAGGGACATGTAACTTTTAATAAGAACAGGCTTTACCTGTGACACTATAGAAGTTTTAGAGATGTTAATTACCGGCTTGTTTCTTTTCCTGAGTTCCTAAGAATAGAGGAATTCCTGATATAGAGGGATGCTGTGAAATATGTATCTACCTTGATGGTAGGACTGATCGTCAGATTTCTTTGTGTTTTGATTGGCTACTTTTATGCAAGTGAATGGTTTGAAAATCAGGGTTATTATCAAGGAGAAAGGTGCTGATGTCCATCTTGCAGTGTGTACCTCAGAGGTGGAAGGCTTGGCTGTGTCTGACTATAGAATATCAGTACTATCTTTCTTTTGTTCTGACAAGTCTGAGTGAGCAAGCCTTGCTAATTCCAGTACCATTCAAATGTATCTGCACACAATTGATCTAGTATTACCTGATATCTTGTTAAAAAATACTCATGTTAGGGTCCCATTGCAGGTGCACTGGAGCAGGCCGTCTGGGGATGGGCCACGGAATCTGTGCTTTGAGAAACTTTTGTGAGCCTGTACTGCAGTCAGATTAAGTTGGTTACAGGTTTCTGAAATCTTAATATACAGTTTTGGCAAGAGTTACTTTGTTCACAGTGAATTTCTCTCTTCACACTTCATTTTTCTCTCTCGCTGAGTAGTGGGTTTTGAAACGTGGTTTGTAACAAATCACTTAAAAAGTGGCGACTCCTTAGCAACATAGATCCATGCTCACTTACAGCTGTACTCTCCCTTCTGGACCTTCCTAAGATTTTTGATTGCTTGGACATTGCTTTCTCTTTCCATTTGAAAACTGCATTAATGTTGCGAATCATAGCAGGTTTAGAATTTAAGGTTGTTATTGAAACAGAAGTGTCTGTTCTTAAATCTCATCTTTATAAGATAGGTGGTTGTTGTCACGGTTCCACATGGCAAGCCTAAGTTCTTTGTCCCGCTAGAAAACAATGGTTGGCAAGTTCTCAGAACTGCTGGTGGTAGATTAAAAAGTTAGTTATGTAACTTCTCAGAGGGTCCTGTTTGAAAGAAGATAGCTATCTCCTCATCTATCCGGGCCTTCTTATTGCCTGCTTAACCATGCCAGGCAATTATTAGGCCATTTGTGTACTATTTTAAGCTTACGGCAGACGTGGCGCCTCACGTCAAGACTGGAACATTCCTATCTTTCCTGTCTCTTAAAACAAGAAGATAATAAACACTCTGACAGACTGTAATCAGGAACTGGCTTGGTATTAATGAATAAGTCAGAGGTGGCCACCAGGGATATTTCTGAAGAATGTTCCCAGGAACGGCTAAAGCTCCCTCAGAGATGATAAAGGGCATTGGTAAAGGAAGGGACGATTAAAAGGAAGAAACCCACTTGTTCTACTTTTCCTCCTGCTTCCCTAAAACCTGGAGACTCTCTAACACTGCCTGTGAACTCATTGCCTCTTTAGAGAGTGAGACCTGTTACAGTATCCTTTCTATTATCGACAGGAAAGACAGTCTCAAAGAAGGTGGAGAGTATTTGAAGTCCAATTCCCCTTCTTCCCATTAGCTCCAAGGAAGTTACAGTTGTCAGTGCAGTTGCCATGGAAAGATACAGCACTTAGGGGCCTCAGAAAGTAAAAGAGACAGCAAGCTGGGTAATGCCGTTCTACAATCTCAGCTACTCCAGGAGGCCAAGACTAGACTATCTCAGTTCCAGGCCTGCCTGAGCTATAGCTATACATTTGAGGATGCTGACTTAGAGAACCTCGTGAGGAACAGCCTGAGAGTAAAAGTAAGAAGAGGCCTGGAGATGGAGCTGTGATAGCGAAGCCTCAGATGTAGCTCATATCTGAGGATGGGAGGTGCTAACAACCTATGTCTTCTGCTCCCTCCCCTTTCTCTTTAGAGCTGCTCTGCTCAGCAGAGGGATGTTCACTTGGCATTTCTGGCCTGCTGGCTGTCCTTCCCACACCCACCCACCACCACTGACCGAGGAAGCAGAGTGGAAAATCAAAATCCAACCCTCAAAGAAGTATGGTCCCTTTTCTTATCTCTTCCCGGTCCTACCATAGATACAAGAGTTATTTGCAGCAGAAGATGCATGGTTATGTAACCAAAGCCAAACACACATGGAACCTGATTTTTACGAGTATAAGTCAAGTTCAGGAGCAGCAAGCTTATCAGAATACTTATCAGAGTATCCATGCACTAAGAGGGGGCATGAAGCTGAGCTGTTTACAGAGTTAACCGGCTTAACACCACAAGGATATACAAGATAGTTGAGGCAGGAAATGCTGGGGAGCCCACCTACCTGTACAGTCACATGTTAACTGGGAATTTGAGATTCCTTTCTCAGGGCTCTTAGTCTTGTTAATAAAAGAATTTAAGAATAAACTCAGAAGAAAGCCCAAGGACAGTTTTACTAGAGTGAAAGCAAGTATTAAATTTGCTAGATGATTTAGACAATATGTAATGATGTGGAGACTTCAGGAGAAAATAGCTCGATAAAACTAAATTGCTAAAGAATTTCAGTCTATTAAACTGTCACAGGAAGAAAAATGAAATTACTTTCTTCTGGTGAAACATTTAATTATATGCGTTTTCTTTGTAAGTGTTTAAATGTTTCCCATCCTCTGAAGGTGATGCCAATCTCCCTTTTATCTATCTTTTTCTTAGTTATCATTTTATCTGGCTACATCTTAAGTTGGTCAAATACTTTCAAATAATGTTCAGCTTCATTTTCAAGTGTGGGAACACAAATAGCACTGTTGTTTGTTTGACGATAGTAAGTGTTCTTACTATTCAAGTATTCAAAAAAAGCAGCCTTATAAATTCATCACAAATGGATAATGTTGTTTTAATATTGTATAAAAAATACTTCATTATTATTGCCCCTATAGCTTGGGGTTAGTAGGTCTCTACATTTTTCTTTTAATCCTCAACATTGAGGACAAATATGAATTGCTTTGCAAAATCAGTAGTAGTCTTTCAGATTGAGTTGTCTGGAACCTTGAAATGAGCTAAAACAGGTTCAGACAGAAAAGTATAATTTTATTATTCCATTTTAGTAAAACACATATCTAGGCCTAAATAAATGATAAGTATCTGATTTAATTATATGTTAATTGGATTAGCTTGATTTAATCACCGAACAGTGTATACATAGATCTAAAGTTTTTTCAATTAAAAATAAATGGCTTTTTAAAGCTATAATGTTGCAAATGAAATTTTATGAATAGCACAATCCTCCTTTGTGAAGACCCTCTGATTGTTGAAAGTCTAAACAGGAATTCTTATTTATGGTGAAAAAATGGGGATGTTTCCAGGTTTCAAGATTAGATTCATGACTGAATGAGAGTATGGACAACCCCTCAGCTTGGTGTCCTAGTTTGGAACTATTGAACAACCATATTTCATATCCAGTCCTCAGTTATCTTTTTAAGCTCATCAGCCTCTCAAGTGGTATCTTATGATAAGCATCTACTGTTTGGTACTTTTGAGCCCATCCATTGCCTAAGTCCTTCTGAGGGCAGAGACCTCTTGTATAGGTGTACATCCTACATATAAGCCATTAAGTAGCCATTCAGTATGTTTTCAATGCTTACTTTCTTCTTCTGACTTCTATAACACTTTCCCCCAGCCTTCCTCTGCAGCTCTGTACCTTCACTTGTGGTATTTCCTCTCCCTTAGCTCCTTTCTCAAAGCAAAAGCTAGAACTTCAGGTGAGGGCTCACACTCTCCTCTCTGAGTCTTCTGGCCGTTCTGTACTCCTTCTCTTCTTTAAGTTGTTTTCTGTTCTCATGGTTTTCTATTTATTTTAAAAAGATTTATCTGTTTATTTTTATGGTTATGAGTGCTTTATTTGCAAGTATCTAAGTCCAACATGTATGTTTGGCTCTCACAAAAGTTAAAAGAGTGGACTAGATCCCTTAGAACCGGAATTAAGATTGTGAGCTATGATGTGGCCTGGAGTAACTGAACCTAGGTCCTCTAAAAGATCCACATGTGCTCTTCACTACTGAGTCAACCCTGCATTACTCATGACTTTTTCAAATATATTTTTATCTTTTCTACTTGTAAATAATCACAAAAACATTTTATTAACCTTTTTATTAATCATTCCATTTGTTTATATCACAAATGATATTCCCCTTCCCTGTTACCCCTCCAAAACCCCCTCCCATCCCATCTTCTCTCTCTCCCTCCCTTTTGCCTCTATGAGGATGGTCTTCCACCTACCTACTCACACATCACCACCTTTGATGCTGGGGCATCAAACCTCCAGAGGACCAAGGGCCTTCCCTCCTACTGATGTCAGACAAAGCCATCCTCTGCTACATATGTATCTAGAACCATGAATCCCTCCCTGTACAGTCCTTGGTTGGTGGTCTAGTATCTGGGATCTCTAACTCCTTGGCTTAACACTCTATTTCCCAGTCTTTTAATTAATATTCTAGAGAGAAACAGCTTCCATCCATCTATCATCTATCTTTCTCTTCCAGATCTTCTTATTGCTGAGCATTTCCCACATGTCCCCCCAGAAGCCATTATCTTCATACGGAGACTGAATGCTGTGATTCCTAAACAGTGCAGCTTCATCCCTCCTCTATTCCTATTAATATTCAGCTTCTGATTTTAAGTTGGTTGTTCTGTCCTTTTCTTGTAATTTAGGTGTGGGTGTCCTCCATGCTTCAGCCTCTTATCCCTTTCTCTTATTCCTTTCCTATTCCTTTCCATCCATTTTATCTGCTCCCTTACTTCAGTTTTCATGTAAACCATCCTTCAGACTATCTCAGATTTCTGCAAAACTCTGTTCCATGTTTTTCTCTAACTCCTGATAATATCCATTGGCTTTCCTTTGGAATCTCAAGTTGAGATCATATAAAAACAAGCTCATTCCTTTCTTTCCTTCTTCCTTTTTTTTCTTTTTTAAAAAAAATTTTTATTAGATATTTTCTTCATTTACAGTTCCAATGTTATACCAAAAGTCCCTCCCCCCACTCTGCTCCCCTACCCACTCACTCCCACTTCTTGGCCCTGGTGTTCCCCTATACTAGGGCATATAAAGTTTGCAATATCAAGAGGCCTCTCTTCCCAATGATGGCCGACTAGGCCATCTTCTGCTACATATGCAGCTAGAGACATGAGCTCTGGTTAGTTCATATTATTGTTCCACCTATAGGGTTGCAGACCCCTATAGCTCCTTGGGTACTTTATCTAGCTCCTCCATTGGGGGCCCTGTGTTCCATCCAATAGGTGACTGTGAGCATCTACTTCTGTATTTGCCAGGCACTACATAGCCTCACAAGAGACAGCTATATCAGGGTCCTTTCAGCAAAATCTTGCTGGCATATGCTATAATGTCTGCGATTGGTGACTGATTATGGGATGGATCTGGATGGTCCATCCTTTCATCTCAGCACCAAACTTTGACTCTGTAAATCCTTCCACGGGTATTTTGTTACCTCTTCTAAGGAGGAATGAAGTATCTTCGTTCTTGGTTTTCTTGTCTTTTGCAAATTGTATCTTGGGTATTCTAAGTTTCTGGGCTAATATTCACTTATCAGTGAGTGCATATCAAGTGAGTTATTTTGTGATTGGGTTACCTCACTCAGGATGATATCCTCCAGATACATCCATTTGCCTACGAATTTCATAAATTCATTGTTTTATTTATAGCTGAGTAGTACTCCATCGTGTAAATGTGGAAGATCCAACAATACCTCTCTTGTGCATATACCCAGAAGATGTTCCAACTGGTAATAAGGACACATGCTCCACTATACTCATAGCAGCCTTATTTATAATAGCCAGAAGCTGGAAGAACACAGATGTCCCTCAACAGAGGAATGGATACAGAAAATGTGGTACATCTTTTCTTCTTTCAAACCATGTTTTCTTTTCAGTTCCTTACGTTTGAAGATAGCATGAAAATAAAACAAAATTTAGCATTCTTATGGTGACTTAGCCACTAAACAGTAGTCCATCTTTGAGAGTGTTGCTTTTATTCTTTATACAAATCTTCAAATTCCAGTGGCTCTTTTCCTGTCATTCTTGCATACACTAAATTTGTCCTTATGTCACAGCTCAGATTTGAATCACTGAGGTCCAGATGCTATAAATGGCTTCCCCCATTTGTGACTTTCTTTTCTCTGCTCTAAATGCTTGTCTTTTCTCATATCCCAACAAAAAACTTCTGAACTCTTTGTCTAATGGTAAAAATACTTTAACCATAGTCAAATGTAATAATACATATCTATCTGAAATATTGGTACTTAGGAGTCTGAGGCAAGAGGATCTTCAATTTAAGACAATTCTGAGTTACATAGAAGCATGCTACCTAAAACATGAAATATAACCAAAGACAAAAAAAAAAAAAAAACCAAGTTCTTGTATTTGCTTGTTGTCTTCTGTGAAATCTAGCCTACATCCTATATTTTAATCATTTCCTTTTTAATGACTGAAGTTTGATCCTATGTCCTATTTAGTTAACTATAACTGTGGATAACTCTTCCAACATGAAATCATACTAGTCAAAATTAGTAATTGTTGTTTTAATAGTTAAAATTATTTAACTTCTCCTTAAACAGTATATATTGTGTTAAATTATGTCCTTAATAAGAGATTGTAAATTGAGAGTTTGAAATAAAGGCAACATTCTCACGTCCAAGGGTCTCAGCACAGACAGAGAATGGCAAGCAAAACAGGTGAGAAACTTCAGCACATTTAGGCTGCATTCTTCTTAGACATGCATGGTGGTAGTGGTGGTGGTGATAGTTGCTTGTTGATTTAAGGAACAAATTAACTCTTTTAATTATTGATTTTTAAAAAAAATATGACAGTTTGCTTGCATGGATCATGGAGCTCAAGAGGGCAGGAAGGCATCAGATTTCTAGGAACTGGAGTTAGAGTTGGTTGTAAGCTGAAATATAGGTGTTGAGCATCAAACCTGGCCCCAGGAAGAGCAGTCAATGCTTTCAACAACTGAGCCATCTCTCCAGCCCACCAATGATTCATTTTTCCTTGTTCTGCACATGCCAAGAGCTGTACTAGAGAAAGGATTAAAACAAACATAATTTGTCATTGCTTTCTCTCAATGTGTGCTTTACCCTCCAGGAATAACTATACCATTATTACAATAAAATGAATGGTTTGTCATGAGGAGTTGAATAAACATGGGACCTATGTTGGAGGCCAGTGAGCCTTTCATGAATACAAATGACTACACTGAAATATGAAGAGTCAACTAGATAAAGAATGGCAGAAGGAAGAAGCCTTTTCCATGGGCCAAATGTTACCAATTCGATGAATTGCAAAAATGGGTCTGGGCAACAATAAATAGAAGGAAGTCTAATTCTAAGAAGAGACACAGAAAGAGGCTGGAAGGGCCTTCCTGTGTCTAGAGAAGGCTTCATTTCCTTAAAAGCCTCATATCTCAGTGTGCTGCTCACACTGTCCCACTGTCCCTGTAATAATATGCATTTCAGAACATGAACATCACTGGGTGTATGAAGATGACTCAGTTGTAGTGTTCAATATAACAACATGGGCACCTGAGTTGAAATTCCCTTTACCCATGTTAAAATCTGTGTGTCATTAAGTTCCAGTACTGAGAGACTAAGCTAGGGAGAAACTGGGGCTCATTGGCCAGCCAATCTAGCAAACTAGTGAATTCCAGAATCCATGAAAGATACTGTCTCAAAATATAGTGTTAAGAGCAATAGTAGATGGCACTGATGTTCACACACACACACACACACACACACACACACACACACACACACACAGGCACTCGTACATGCACACATGAAAACTCACTGTGATGTAAAAAGAATATGAGCATCCCTCTCCTGAATCTGCTCTTGAATGGCCTGGAAACGTACTTATTTAAAAATAAACATACAAAGAGCCCAAGGAATTCTAGGTCTAACAGCACATTTTTATTTTTAGCATTAGTGGTTGTGGAGCAATGTCAATTCTTACGATAGTGTGTTTGACTTGGCTTTAGCCAACAGCTTGTTATTTAATCATCATTTAGATAATTGCCACAAACAGTATAGTGCCTTTTAGCACTAATTAGATCACTGGGATGTATTAGGGAAATTAAAAAAAAATAGTTTTAGGGGATATTAAATGTCTTGTTTTGTTAGGGCCTAGAGCCATACAGGACTCCTCTAGCTAATTGTATGTGAGGATCCCCCCAATTTAGTGTAAAAGTCATGGTTGAGAGTACATTGTGAAGATGAGTACAGATTTGCTTAAGATTTTAACTTACTATTCCTTCTTTCTTCCCCCCATTTGCTTTCAGAGTTCCCTGATGGAAATAATAGTGTCCTCCACTTTCTGCTTCCCTATCGAGAAAGAGAGAGCTCCTCATGGCTTTGCATCCTCTTTTTGGTTCTCTAGTGAGACACCTACCAACGACTGTGCATCAGTACTGGACTCATGTCTATTAATTTGGGCATGAGCAACCTCAAATGTCACCTCTTTTAGCCCAGACCCCTTAAGTCTTCCTAGGTGGTTGGCTTGTTGAATCTCTAGCAATACTAATTTAGTATGTGCTCAAGATTTCTAACCTTTTAGAAGTGTTTGCATTCTAATTAATGAAGGTGGCAACACACCAATCTATGTTCACAAATCTTCATACCTCGGTTGAGTTAGGAAAAGCTTATTTCTGCGCAACAGGGCAGAATATGAGGTTGGTTCTCGATGCCTCATTAATTGGATCCTTTCTAGAGGTCCTATGTCCTTTTGGGATCTTCATTGTCTATTTAGATGATAAAATGTCATATAATCCTTAGACACCTGTTTGTAGCTCATGGCTAATTTGGCTAAAACTGCTTAGTCCTTTAAGGTAAAGTCACAGAGCTCTACTTCAGGGCAATCACAGGAACTACCACGTGGTAGGACTTTCTGCTTGTTCATGCAAATCACCTCCTTTGTAAAATACACCTCTTTCTGTGGAATGTCAAATGAGTATAAGACAGTTGTGAAAATGTTGCAAAGCTATGTAGAATTAGCGAAACAAGAGTTATCACTTAGACATTTCTTTTTAGAGATTTACATTTTTGATTTGAATAAAATTTAGGGGAGTCCCTCTAACTGATTCCAAGCTATCAGAACTAGAATGATTTCTTGGTCTAGCTGTCTCTCTCTCTGTTTCTGTCTCTGCCTCTGTCTCTGTCTGTCTCTGTCTCTGTCTCAGTCTTTCACATGAGCACATGCTCACACGCGTACACACACACACACACACACACACACACACACACACACTCACTCACACACACACACCTAAAAGTCCATGTATTGAATGAGAACTCAGAATTATAACTGCTGGTGAAATTATTCTTTGTAAGAGAAATACATCATCTTCAAATAGAACATGCAGAAATAGCATCTAAAGATTTAGTAAAGAAAGAAAACAAATGGCACACAATTAAAATAGACATATTCTCCAGGAATTTAGTCCTTAGGCATCACAATATGACTTCACTTTTGGTTTTGTCTAGCCTACCTTATATACCACGAATCTGAAGTATTTTTGGATGATGCAGTTTTTTATTTTCATTTTTTAATTTTATGATACAAAATGGCCAAAGATCACTGGGAGTCATATGATTTAAGCCTTGCTACGAGATGCAGTATCCATGGATACCATTGATATGTCCTAACTCAGCCTCTCACTGTGGCCATTATGACCATCATTTTATATGTCTGTCTATTACTGACAGTGTTAACCATACTCATCACCAGGTATACCACCTACTTATGCTATAGGTCCAAGGGAAAATCCTGGTTTCTTCACACGAATATGACTATTAATCAAAGCAGTGGATTGGGGATGTTTCAAAGTGGCAGATTTGGCTAGTACCCATTTCTGGGCCTCTGGGGATCACAGAGTAGTCACTTATCCATACATTCCAAAGCCAAACCAGAACCATTCCTGCCAGCATTTCAATTAATTAGGAAATCAAGAAGCCCCAATCTCTCAGAAAGATCAGTTTGCAAAAGCTTTTTTTTTTCATTCTAAATCAATGTCTGATTTTGGAAGCACTACAGACATTGGCAATCATAAGTTTTCAACCTAATAGCAATTTGATATTAAAACTTCTGTAGTTAGTATTATGCATGCAAGATTACCAAGTGGGACTACAGACACGACAGAAAATAGAGAAGTCAGCTATATGAAGTAGTATGGCTGGGGGAAAAATCATGTTCAGCAAGCCTGACTTGGGTTGCAGCCCAGTTCCACTAGCTTTCCTCTCCATCTGACTTGGAACGACATACCACCAAGCTTTCATGTGGCACGTTGGAGAGGTTGGGTCGATAATAAACACATCAGCAAGGTGCAGAGCATGTGTTAGTTTCACTTCTCTCTAACAAGGAATCCTGACAGAGAAGACATTACATAACATTCACCGATTTCTGATGGTGAGCCCACAGTTGCAAACATATGATTTCAAAAAAAGAGAGAACTGCCTGCTATAAGATTGCTATTTCTTTGGATACAGAAAATGTGGTACATGTACACTATGGAGTACTACTCAGCTATTAAAAACAATAAATTTATGGATGGACCTGGAGAATATCATCCTGAGTGAGGTAACCCAATAACAAAAGCACTCACATGATATGCACTCACTGATAAGTGGCTATTAGCCCAGAAACTTAGAATATCTAACATATAATTTGCAAAACACATGAAACTAAAGAAGAAGGAAGACCAAAGTGTGGATACTTCATTCCTCCATAGAATGTGGAATAAAATACCCATGGAGGGAGTTACAAAGACAAAGTTTGGAGCTGAGACAGTAGGAAGGACCATCCAGAGACTGCTCCACCCGGGGATCCATCCCATAATCAGCCACCAAACCCAGACACTAGTGCATATATGAGCAAGATTTTGCTGACAGGACCCTGATATAGCTGTCTCTTGTGAGGCTATGCCAGTTCCTGGCAAATACAGAAGTGGATGCTCACAGTCATCTATTGGATGGAACACAGGGCCTCCAATGGAGGAGCTAGAGAAATTACCCAAGGAGCTGAAGGGGTCTGCAACCCTATAGGAGGAACAACAATATGAACTAACCAATACCCTCAGAGCTTGTGTCTCTAGCTGCATATGTAGCAGAAGATGGCCTAGTCAGCCATCATTGGGAGGAGAGGCCCTTGGTCTTGCGAAGATTATATGTCCTAGTAAAGGGGAATGCCAGGGCCAGGAAGCTGGAGTGGATGGGTTGGGGAACAGGGCAGGGGAAGGGTATTGAAATGTAAATGAAGAAAATATCTAATAATCATAATAAATAGATTAGCAAAAAATGATAGCTATTTCTTTTTATAGGCATAATAAAGTACTAACTCCAAATCTAGTTTTGATGTTTATGTAACAAGTATGGCAGTCTAGGATTGTGTGGATAGTAGTATTCAAAGCAAAATCTCTGACCCTATCTTAGAATTTTATAAGGGGAAATCATGCAAAATAGTCCATTATTTTAGGAACAAACTGTTGCAGTGGAATGATTTGCTGTGCTGTTAAGAGGAGTCTGACTAATGTTTGGTACATTTATTTTATGCTATTAAGTGACTAATATATGAGCACATTGTTATTTTGTTTGGAAAATGCCATCTTGTTCAATACCACATGACAGGTGAAGGACATTTTTTTAATACTTTTGGATGATAATATCTTCCTATATAATATGAAAATAATTCACTTCTCTAAGACCTATAGTAATCTGATCCTTTCAGTATGGAAGAATAAGAGGAAGGATTTCAGCCCCTAAGGGCATGGGAACTCTATAGGAAAACCAACAGAATCAGCTAACTTGGACCCTTGGGGAATCTCAGAGACTGAACCACCAACCAAAAAACATACAGAGGCTGGACCTAGACCTCCCCACACAAATGAAACAGATGTGCAGCTTTGTCTTCATGTGGGTCCCAAACAATTGGTCCCAAAAGCTATTCCCTGTATGAGAGATATGTTCTTATAGTTGGGCTGCCTTGTCTGGCCTCAGTGGGAGAGGAAGTGCCTAGCCTCTCAGAGACTTGGAGTGCCAGGGTGAGGGATACCAAGAGGGGTTCCTCACCTTATCAGAGGAGGAAAGGGGGGTTTGGGGGCAGGATTGTAGGAGGGGTTGTCCAGGAAGGGGACAGTGAGCAGGATGTAAGGTGAATACAAAATAAATAAATAAATTACTAATGATAGTTAAAAAGAAAACCCAGGTCTGCATTCAGTCCCTCTGCCCTTGACACAGAGAGTTTAGCATATGTCCTCTTAAGGACTAACATTCTATATATTTCTATTCATGTTTGTCTGCATGCCGATGTTTCTTATTTATCCTGGCTTTCCAAGGACAATCCTGTTATGTGCCTAAATCTTGGAATTTTTTCTGATTTATTTATTTATTTATAAACAATTGTCACTAATGTTCTTTAAAGAATAAATTATATTGGCTTGTACATGATCTTGCTCAGAGGTGTGAGCTGCCAATGCAGTGAGCTCAGTCCTGTAACTAACGAGTGAAGCTGAAGAATAAAATGTGATTACTTGCTTCCGTTTTCCCAGCCTTTCCTGATCTTTTGTAAATGCCATTCTTCCAGGGTTTGAAAGAATGGGCAGTGCTAAAGGCCGTAGTGCTAAACACTGTGTGCTAAAGCTGTGTGCATACGTAGAGGAAGTGCTTGACTCAGCTGTCGCTCCCGGACACGTGATTTTTCCAGTTAGCTGACCTGTGACTGTGATCCAAGTATTCAAGATGTACAAACCAGCAGGCTCCACATTTTCTGGGCATATGTAAACTAAATATCAGGTACAGATAAGATAGGGTGTGGGGAATTCTGAGACAGTATATGTCAATCTTACTCCAAATGGTGTAAAGTTCTAGTGTGCTGATTTTGTTATTTCCTGAAGATAGAAACTACAGCTGAGCACTTGTCGGATTCCCTTACAGTTATTTCAGAGAAAGCAGAGAAAACCTCCTTGAGCCTGAATGGTCCATGGTCACAGACATTGTTTATGTTTCTTTTAATTTACAGACATAAACACAAACACGCACAGAGAGAAAGACAGACAGAGATAGGGGTCAGAGAGAGACAGAAAGAGGGAGAGGGAGGAAGGGAGGAAAGGGGTGAGAGAGAGAGAGAGAGAGAGAGAGAGAGAGAGAGAGAGAGAGAGAGAGAATGTCAGTCATGCTCATACTTTTGTTTTGTTTTGTTTTTTGGTTTTTCTAGACAGGGTTTCTCTGTATAGCCCTGGCTGTCTTGGAACTCACTTTGTAGACCAGGCTGGCCTCGAACTCAGAGATCCACCTGCCTCTGCCTCCCTAGTGCTGGGATTAAAGGCGTGCGCCACCACGCCCGGCTAGTCATGCTCATACTTAAGACTCATTTTAAAACTTGCAAATCTTGTTCTGATGTCATGGGAGTATCTATTTAGACAATGCAAAAGTCTTAGTTTCACCTACCTTAGTCTTTGTTTTTAACACTTAAAATATTTTAAATAAGCCTGCCACATACCAATGAGCTTTAAAAGCTTCTCTCTCTTCTTCTTCCTCCTTCTTTCTTTCTTCTTTCTTTCTTTCTTTCTTTCTTTCTTTCTTTCTTTCTTTCTTTCTTTCTTTCTTTCTTTCTTTCTTCTTTTTTTTTTTAGATGTAGTCTCACTTTATGGCCCAGTCTACCATGAACTTGCTTTCATTCTCTGCCTTAGCCTCCCAAGTACTAGGATTGTCGGTGAGCTACTACTCATGACTTGAAAGCAATTTTTATGGACTCTTTCACTTCTCTAGTGACTGAAAATTAGGGGGAGACATACAAAATATTTATTGATATTTGCTGTCTACTGAGTGGATTGCAATGGTACCAGAAACCATATGCACATACAAATGTGATGATGGAACATCAGAAATGAGTTGAGAAGTGAGCAGTTATTTCAGAATCCAGGAGGGGTTCGAGATGATGTCATACAAGCAGCTATAGAAAGCACTTGGAGGTTACTCTGTGGGGCCTGCCTTCTTATTCATTCGTTCATTTCATTACTTCTTGTGCAAAACATGAAGCTAGAACTAATAATGTGTTAATTCTGTTAGCAGTAGAAATTTATAAATATTCACTGGCTCTGTTTTAGATGTCGTTAGCTGATTCAAGTAGGAAAAAAAAAATCAGTTGGTTATTTATCCACTCTGGGGATAAAGGGAAAAGTGAAAATTAATTTAGTTGAAGTTGAAATAATCAACAGAATTGTAAATGTGGTAGTTGTAGATTTGTTGAAAATTCAAACTCATGGGTGGGATTGTTTGCTTTGGCTATAGTAGAGTTACACTAGTTGGTAGACGGCAGAATCATTCAAAATCAGTTGAGGCTTTGGGAGATGCCAGCAGTGTAGCCACATCCTGCCCTTGCAGAACGCCTGAGATAATTTGCTAGTCCCCAGCATTCTGAGTGGCTTAAAACTATCTATAACCCTAGATCAAGGAGGCTACAATGCCTCTGGCCCTGTTAACTCATGTGAATGTACAATCCACCTACCTACTCCAGCATCCACACACACTTATAATTTAAATTAATAAAAATAAAATAAACCTTTAGAAATTTAGAAAATCCATCTTACCTAAGAAATTTGTGGTACAAACTTAACTTGAATTGGGTAGGGTGGGTGTAGAACACATCATTATATCTAGGGAAGCTGAGGGTCTACCAAGAATAACATTTTACCACTGATATAATGGCCAAAGAAGATAGCAGCTTTTGCTCTCTGTCTTCCACACAGTACATCTCACAAGATATAAGTCAGACCATGAAAACCACTCCTCTAATTTTCATTTTTTAAAAATTGAGTTCAAGGTCAAATTTTTTATATAATTTTCTCCATACACACCATTTCATTAACTCTTAGAATTTTCAAACTGTATAAAGATTTGCTACATATAGATTTCCAATAATCTATAGCAAAAAAAATGTCCCAATAACATTGAAAACTCCAGCATGCAAACACATGCTTTTGCTTTTTATTTGGGCATGTTGAAGCTTTGGAAGGCGTTTTCTAGTGTCCTATAATCACATTGAGTTCTCTGTAACTGTATGCTCTAAGTTTTGATAAGATTTTGTTCAGAATCAGTTCAATGGTGACATTGTTGAATTTAACCAATGTATGAAAAGCCAAAACTTTTAATTTTGAAGGTTTTGGTGAATTGCACTTACTGGGGAAATGAAAAGGTTATAAACAGTGAGGGGTTGAGATTCTTTCTCCATTGCATGGGAGGTAGCAGGTAAATGAATTCAGGGTGCTTAACTGATGAGCAAATTGCAAAGCAAAGAAATAAGTATAGTTTGGATTTTTAAAAAGTCTTATGTAGCTTGATTTAAAGTTTGTTTGGCTATTTATAAAATACAATTCTAATGCTGGTTGAAACGGAAAAACAAGTCAGTGAATTTCTATCTGAAGGAAACTAGGTCTTGTTGGTTAGCTGTTCAGTAGATGGATGAGGCATTTTAGGAATCATTTCACTAAATTCTTATCTGCACTCTTGTAGATGGGTGAAAATGATGTTTTCTTGAGGAAGATGGGAGGGATTTTAGACAGAGCATCTTGTTGGAAACCGCTGTGAGAAGAAAGGCTCGGAGAGTAGGTGTGCTTGTTAGCAAATTCCCCTCAAGTGGCTTTTCATAGCACAGTTCTTGTTGCACTTGCCATAAAATGGTCCAGTCTTCTTCTGTATACACTGTATCTCCATTAGAGCTACCAGGGCTGCTCTAATAACCAGAGTGGGCTGATTCTCAGAGATTCCATTTCACCTATGTTTCTTTATGGACACAAGTTTCAATGTCAGTTATAATTTGTGAAGCTTAAGAGTCACGAAAGCAGGGAGTTATATTTTACCTATCTGTCTATGGGATGCCAGCAAGATGGCCTCTAAATGTCTTGTGCCTCGCTGAAGCAATATCCTCCCCAATTCATACTCATTAGTAAATCTTAAACATTACAAATTTGCCAGTTAGGAGAATATCTATAGAACAACCCTTGTAAATGTTTCTGTGACAGGGAGTGACTAAATTTAGCCTCGTAGTTGGGTAATTCAATGAGGATTCCCTTCGAGAGTCAATTCTAAGGAAACAAGCCATCTGTACTAGAATGCCTGAGAAATAAAATTACGGTGATCCAGACCATTCTTCGCTAAATGTGCCACTCACCACAGTCACCTGGCACATGCGCATACACCCCTCTTAAACAATAGCGTGTGAATCTCTGTGATGTGTTTCTGTGTATGTGTCTCCGCGTTTCTAAGGAAATTGTCTGAGTTGCGAAACATCATGCCAAATTCTTCCCAATGACTGGAAGCTACTGTCATTTCATTAGATGGGGAAAGTTAACCCAAGAAAATAACTGGACCTCTTAGAAGTTTGTGTTTTAGGAAGTATTTATATCAGAACAGAGAAAAGTTCCGAAATAATTAGACAATATGACTACTCATGTTAGAGCAAATAAAACAGACTATGTGCTCTCAGCCTCTCCACTCCCGAGTCTATGGTAAGAAAGAGGCCCCTGACTTGTGGAAGGAAGACCTGCTCAGCAGCAAAACCAGATTGAAAATTTATTTTTATAAATACTTGAAAATTACAGTAAAAGTTACCAGGAATGCATTTATAAATTTATTATCGATCCATATGTGATTACTTATTCTCAGTAAATCATTTTGTATAATAAAAATATATTCTAGATTTTAGGAAAATTTCCAAAATTATACATTAAGGTCATGGGGAAACAAATAAATGCAATTCATCACCATTTTTATTATTACCCTTATCCAATTTCTACGGTCAGATCATATTATTCCCCCTCTTTATGGTTGCATGTTCTCCTAATCAATAACTCCTCATATTTTCTTCCCTTTGTCATCCCTAGGAACCATTGTCATAATCAACAGCAAATATTTATTGAGCACCTGCTATGTGTAGGCTATCACACTAGGTGTAAAAATAGGTCTGTCCTACTTCCTGTAGGGAATAGCCTTTGATCTAGTTTCGATAGTGGGCATTCACCGAAGTTACATGCCAAGGGGTTATGGATCAAACAGAAGTAAGAGTGGGCAGCTGCTGTGTTACACAGCTGGAGTTCAAGTTGAGCCCTGAAGGGAAAAGTAAGACTTCAGAGGATAGAAATAAAGAGGATACTGACACATCAGCAAATGTCTAACAACAGTGACTAAACATTGGGCCTTTCAGTGTGACATTGTCATCTACTGATGTGTTGGGCTATGTTCATGATTATCTTGTACCCTTGACTGACTGGACATATCTAGAAGGCTTAGGGAATTGTATATGCTTCTAAGAAACAGTGAATAGACTGGGTGGAGGAAAGAGTGTTTGCTTGTCATTCTTAGAAGGGCATCTGAGCTAGGTTAGGACTGCACTTCATGGCTCTTGACTTAGATTTAAATGTGGGAGTTTCAAATGGAATACATGACTAATGAGTCAGTCATCTGGTTGGGATGGTTTTCTGTTTCTATACTATTTTTTTAATATCTAACTAGCAGGTAGTATAATGATGGGAAAACAAAAAAGATCATGCTTATGGATAAACTTCAGTTCAAACTGCCAAGCAAAGGTCGAGATATTCAGGGATCTAGCTGTTTGGTACCCTTGAGAGTATTATTCAGTCCCTGAACCCTTTAGCTTTTAAATTGCCTAGATTACCTAAGTCAACAGTAAACCACTGTCAGAGTTAAGGCTACAGTGTAGATTACTGGTTCTGTAGTCTGAAACTTTCCCTTTGCCAAGTGTGGCTTTTCTGGCTACACAATATTACAATGTTTTATTATTTTTCATAGCAAAGGACATATAATTTGAAATAATTCAACATGTTAGTAGTGATTTTCCATGCTATTGAGTAGAAACTAGAGGGAAGTGCCCTGTAGAGACAATTAGGGTCCTGAATTATGCAATCTTGACCATATATTAGCCCATTCCAACATTAGTATACTTGATTTACCTCTTTGGGCTTCTAGTTCCATGTCAGCCAAAAATTATGTTATATTAGAATATTTACATGCCGCAAGGCTTTGAAAAATCAATTTATTATGTTCTGTGTCAAAATGTTGCTGATCAGAAAGTATAACATCACCACTGAGAATGTGTAGTGTGAAATTTGAGTCATCACTGCTTTGTAAGTGAACCCTGATGTTTCTGGTTTTTCTATGACTATTTAAATACCAATTAAATCAGTGGTTGGAGTCCCTAGTGTACGTGGCACCAATAAGTATAAGCCTGAAGTAGTCACACAAAGAAAGTGATTTTGAGCTTTTTTGCCAACTCTGGACAAATTCAGAAAGAAGGAAGAAATCTGGAGAGATGGTTTTGACTAAAACTTGGCACTATGCTTTAAGCCTGTCCACAAAGATGCCCATTCTTGATCAATGAATGCCTAATAAATTAGATGAATGGGTGGATCCCAGAGGGAATTTCATTGTCCAAACACAAAAACATTGCCGTATTGTAAAAATCCATACATATGGTGAGAGGCCATAACTCTCTGTAGAGAATTTAACTCTATTTTACCCTCATGTGTACTAGTCATTATCTACTCTGAGTCAGACTTCATACTTTTGTTTTGCTTTGTTTGGTTTAATTTAGCCTAGAATTTCTCCTTTAAGGAAGAGTTGTATGGCCCCTTATATCCTTGAGTATCTTTGTTTTCTGTGTGATGTGACATGACTAACCTCGGTATTTACATTTCACTCAACTTTGTTGGAAGAAGAAACCTCATTTTTTGAAATAAAAGGTGAAAGGGAACAATGTACATGTAGACAAAGTAGATGGGGAGATGTTGGGTAAACCATTTGTAATTAAAATTAGTATCCTAGGGTGGGGCCGGTATTGCTATATTTCTGACTACTATGGAGAGAACAGTCCTGTTTCTGGTGCTGTGCATCATTATTTTTTTTTAATTTCCAGTTCTTAAATACAAATACACACACACACACACACACACACACACACACACAAAACTTTAAAATATGACAAGCTGTGGCTACATTATAAAATATTCATATAATAAAGGTAAATTGTTAGCTAAAATTATTAGTGGACTGCTGCAATGGAGAGATTCACAAAAAAGTGGTTTGAGACCAAAAATAAAACAGTTATTCATTTCCATCACATAGAATCTAGCTTGCATGTGGGTGGAGGTGAGCGTGGGAGGGGTCTTAGTCTCTGAAGTGGCTCTACAGTGCTAAGAACATGACCCCTGTGTTGCTTGTTGATCTGTATCCTCAATGCATGACTTCCATCTTGTCATTCAAGTTAATAATTCTAGTTGGTGATCATGACATAAACATGTTAGCAACAGGAAGGAGAGGAAAGAAAAATGTAAACTCTTTCATCTTATAGGATCAAGCCAAAGGTCCAACTTGCATCCAGTTGCCTGAATCAGTTATGCCTGTTTATGTATGTGAGGTGTATACTGTATAGATTCAAGGCCATGTGTCCAGCCAAACCCCGTTAACTTGTTAGAATGAATGAAACTGGAATCCCTGTTGCAGAAAATAAAATTTACTAAGACCTTAATTTGTTCTGAAGACAGTTTGTATCAGTAAAGATGGAAACCATAATGAGAGCAATATAGTTGTCTAATTGTTGCGTATGATAACCTAACAGCCTCAATATGTGATGTAAACTATTACCTGACATAGAAGAAACCTAAAGCAAAGGCACGATAAATCAGCTGTCCCATGAAACATAGTAATTGGTATCTCTAGAATTATAGAAAACTCATTTTCTTGGAGGTTTTAATGACCAAAATAGAGGCCAGAATTTCTTTGGGGGATGCTCACAACTATGTTAAAGAAAACATAATAATGATTACAATAAGTTAGCAGTGGAGGATGGAGATAAAAAAGGATTGTATTTTAGAAACATTGAAGGCAGAGTCATAATTTAGGAAGAGAGTATACATAATCCTAGGGCCTCTAGAAAGACCTAAATGTGATAGATAGGCAAATGTGGGTGTAAGCACAGAGCTCTGATGAGGTCTCGAAACGGCAGACACCATAGCAGTTGTTTGAACAGAGAGTTAATATGGAGAACTGCCAATTGGGTTTAAAAAATAGGCAATGAAAAATGAAATCTGAGGTCTTGGTTTTCAATCAGTGAGATTTTGCCACCCTAGGGACCAGTGTCTTGGTTATCATAACATAGTAGGGAGGTGTTATTGGCATTTAGTTGGATAAAATTCAGGAATGCTGCAATACTCAAATAGCCAAAAAATGGCAATGTTGCTGATCTCTGAATGCCTTCTCTGAGGTGTGCAAAGGCAATAACCACAGACAGCAACAGCTCTTGATGATGGGGGTGAGAAGGGAGGGGCTTGTGATGAAGCTGAGGCTCTAGGCATGGGTGCTGATTGGCTGGTCCTGATGTTTGTGGGATAAGGGTTCAATGTGAAGATTAATGCAGTGAGATTTTTTTCAAGTACATACAGCAGATCCAGGAGACTTTAAATTGACACCTCCATACATAGTCAGATTTATGGGTAGGCAGAGAAAAGTAAAGATGGACTTGGAAATATAATATTTGATATTACTGAGAGAAAAATTCCTCAACTACTTGGTTTGGGAGAAAAGGATGAATTCTGTTTTCAGTTGTTGACCTTCCTTTGGTTCAGAAAGCAGGGTCTATAATGAGAGGCAGACTTGAGTTCTCCACTCCACACCTGCTGAGGTTGGAGCCTCATAAGAAAGGATCAGCAAGGAAGTGTATGTACTTCCTTGCATGTGTGTATACACACAGACACAGACACACACACAGACACACAGACACACACACACACACACACACACACACACACACACACACACACACACACACACACAGATAACATACTGCATGTGGGCCAGGATGTAAAACTCCTCCTTTCAGAATCATCCTGACCTGAGAAGGAAACATACATTTTAGATGATACCATTGGCATCTTTGCCTTGGAGGAGTTGCTGGGTTGGATTTTGATTTAACAATGTTACAGTTTTGATGGTATCATAGTGTTTGCAGAGCCATTTGGAATACTCTAGAAGAAAAGTTTTTATTATTGTTTGTTTTATCAACACATTCTGGGCATGTTTCCTTTATAACAAAATATATTGCTACACAAATCTTTGATATTACTTCATTCTGTATATATTACAAATGTAGTACAGAACAAAAAAAATCTGTGAAATGTAAGAAGATATGAAGAGGTCATTAATTTTATTGAGTAATAAACTGATTAATTATTTATGACATAGTTATCAGAAATGTAAGATGCATAATCTAAAATTTATAAATACAATGTAAACTGTTGCTACAGGAATGCAAGAATTTGGGTAAGAAAGTACTGTATTTTCCTTGATTTTTGTTTGAAAATGTCAAACTATTGAAAAATAAAGTTCATTTTTTACAGTTGGATTTTGAGGGAGATGAAACAGGAAAATGATAATCAGCAGGTTCAAAGTTAAACTTAGATAGAAAATTTTGTGCTGCTGAAAAGAACAACTACAGAGAACAACAATGTACTGTAGTAAAAAAAAAAACATAAAAACAGAATCGGAATATCTCCTCAAGAAATGCCACGTTTGAAGGAAATGGATGGGGCAGCCTCAATGAAAGGTATTGAAACATCACATGGTTCCCCCATAAACATAGCCAATTTTTGTGTTATCAGCTAAAATAGTCTTATATTTTAAAGGAGAATTTTATGGGTGACCCAGGGCTGAACCAGTGCCCTCACTCCGTCTTTGCCTCCTTACCCTCAGCTGCAGTGCTCCTGTTCCCTTAGCCCCACACAGTACTTTCTGTGCTTCAGATAATGCATCCAGAAAGAGAGCAGACCCACACCCATCGGATTCCTAAGGCCACTGTATCAATGTGCCACAGACTGGACAACAAATCTCACAGAAATTTATTCTTTGACAGTTTGAGAGGGCAGAATTCTATTTTCCAAATGTCATCATGCTTGGTTCTGGTGGTGACTCTGGGGGTTGTCTAGTTCCATCTCATGTTTATCTCCTACTTTCTAGAAGTTGGTGGCAATGCTTGGCTTCCCAGTTTATAGATGGATGTAGCTCTCCAACAGCCGCCACCTTCTTGCTCTCATTTCTCTTACAAAATCACCAGGGGTTTAATCTAGGGCTCATTCTAAGCCCAACACAAACCCAAGGATCTTCAACTCGATTATATATGAACCCCCCACTGCAAGCACTGTCACACTGATAGTTACTATGAGTTTGGACTTGGGTTTTAAGAAATGTAATGTAGACTGCTATGTACTGATAGTAGTTGTGTGAGTGTGTGCTCTCCTTTGCCCTCACTCATTATCAGAATGAAAATGTGTCACTGTTCTGGCTAATGAGACAGAAAGGGACATTCACTTGGTGTTATCTGAAGAAAAAGTTTTCTTGCTCTTGAAAAGTAGCCAAAGGCAAAGACATCCTTTTTCCCTCTAGATCCTTATATTTATTAATATCAAACCTGAGGAGGCACAGCCCTCTTATGATCCTGTGGAGACTATGTCACGTAATAAAGTCACTATGTGGACAAGGGACAGGGCAGAGCCAAGAACTAGAAAGAAAGGGACGTGGGGCCTAGAAGGCACAGTCTCTGAGGCTGCCTGATTTCACATTTTTGTGACATGAAAATGCCTTGATCATGTAAGGTAACTGAGTTCTGAAGGTCACTTGAAGCCACAGGAAGCAACGCAGATGCATTCTCCATGTTCCTGTTTCTGGAGAGGAAATTAACAACCTCTGACTTGTAAGGAAAAGTTTTAAACAGAATTTGACTTTTCCCACAGCCTAGGATGACAATGAGCAAAACTTAAAGTGTATGGAGTTTTAAATCTTACTATATAGAAGACAAGGTATCTTTCTTAAACTATTTGAAATTCAAGTATTTGGCTTCAATGTAACAAATGCTTTACATTGACTTTCAGTTTTATCAGCGGCAATCCTCCCTAAGGGCAAGTACAGAGGAGACGAGAAAGCCAGGCTTTCACAGGCTTATACCAAGTTATTGAAACCTGTATCGGGAGTCTACAATCTGTTGCCTTCTGCGAATGAGTCTTTAGAATTAGCCTTTCTCTTGACAAAGCTTGAATTTATATGTTCTTTATGCCAGACTATTGTAGCAATTAAAAATAAAAAAGGCCTGTTATAAATAAAGTCAGTTTTCTGTCCACATTAGCTGGTCTTTTATATCTGATGAAGTATGCTCGTCTTGTGATACATCACTCAAATGAAGCCTAGGGTAAATCTAAATGACCAGTGTCTACAGAGACACAGACCAAAGCAGGATTATGGATGAGATGGGGCTGGCAAGGGGTGGTGATCTTTGAGGTGGTTTCTCCTGTGTGGAATGGCTACAGTGCCACACTTCCACATTGAGCCACTGGTTTGATGAAACAAGGAAGCTCTTCTACCATCATGGTGCTGCTAAGGTGATGTTGCATGCCAACTATGAGATTCCATGTTTCCATACAAACTCAGCAACATTAGTTGCTCCTCAGAGTTAATTCTGGTCAGCTGAGTCCTGTATTCACAGTTAAAATAAGCACCCTATAAAACTTGGTGTTCCAATACTTTATGTGTTCTCCCAGCCTGGAGCTGATGCAACCTGGCAGATGGTGTTACTGGATAAGACTGTAGAAGGTATTCTTGAAATGAGGCTAGGGTACTAAAGCTGTGTTTGCTATTTAAGTGGAACATATATGCATTTTATATCATATAAGTAGTCTATCCTGTGGGGATACAGGAATAAACTTTAAAAAGATATGTGTTGTGAAGCTTAGCCAAGAAAGCTGGATTTGTCAGAACTTTAGCAGTCTTCTGTATTTTCTAATTTGGCTTTGCTGCTTCTCTCTGATTGTACCTTGTACTCTCAGACACTGAGTGACATCAGTGGCTTTGTCTTTGTCTCACTGATCCTCTGTGAGGTTGATGGAGGGTACATGATCAGCATCTCCAGTTGTCAGGAGAATGCTCCAAGTGGTTGGTCACTACCAACCCACCCCCAAATCCAGAAGGAGGCCCAAGGCCCTGAATTCTTAGGTCACATGATATGTACTGCAGAGCCAAATTATAAGAATTTGTAAATTCTTTTAATTTCCAAAAATCATAAGAAAATTGTTTCATATGTGACACTGTTGTGTACCTTTAAATTTTCAAATTACTCTTTTGATATCTAAGTGGGAAGTTTAACATATAAAGAGATGAAAGTAGAGTTTCTCTTTTTTTCAGATTAAGCAGAATGTTCATGTTTATACAACAGAACCAGTGGCTTTTCACTCCTACCCTGGAAGTTCATATACTTATCCCATCAGCCAGTCAGCAAGCATTAATCTTAATAATTACATTTATTTATGTTTGCAGACATGGCCCTTCCCAGCTTAAAGCTTCCAGTCTGGACCACAAAGAGGTGCACACACACACACACACACACACTGCAGAATTGCATGCTGCAAGAAATGCCTGATGAAAAAGAAGTACTGTGCAAGAAAGGGGCATGTGTTTTCTTGACCCACGTGGAATGGCTGAGTGGCAGAAAACGCTGCTTGGAAGCCCAGATAGTCACACTGTGTTAGAAGAAATGAGTGGGACTTGATCTCTTGACACAGAGAAGCATGTCTGAGAAAACATTCCCAGGATTTGTAATGTCACAGAGGGGCATGGGTTTATTCATGCTGCGATACTCAGGGTCAGTCTAGCCTAGCCAAGTCCTCTTGCCATGGGCTTGGTGGCTCTGTGATACACACCATGTTACATCAGGCCTTCTTTGAGGGATTCTAAAGTTGCTAGTGATGGATATCTTGAAGCATTGTTCTGACATCCAAAGATGCTGACAGTGACCAGTAAGCATAGCAAATACTGTGCCAGCAATAACAACAGTTTTTTTTCCTTTTAAAAAGTCTTTCTGATCTTCTTCTTGAGCTTCATGTGGTCTGTGAATTGTGTCTTGGGTATGCTGAGATTTGGGGCTAATATCCACTTGATCAGTGAGTGCATACCATGTATACTCTTTTGTGATTAGGTTGCCTCACTCAGGATGATATTTTCTAGTTCTATCCACTTACCTGAGAATTTCATAAATTTATTGTTTTAATAGCTGAGTAGTACTCCATTGTATAAATGTACCACATTTTCTGTATCCATTCCTCTGTTGAAGGACATATGTGTTCTTTCCAGCTTCTGGCTATTATAAATAATGCTGCTATGAACATCAGGGAGCATGTGTCCTTGTTATGTTGGGGCATCCTTTGGGTATAGCCCAGGAGTGGTATAGCTGGGTCGTCAGGTATTACTATGTCCAGTTCTGTGAGGTACTACAAGACTGATTTCCAGAGTGGTTGTACAAGCTTACAATCCTACCAACAATGGAGGAGTATTCCTCTTTCTCCACATCCTTGCCAGCATCTGTTGTCCCCTGAGTTTTTGATTTTCGCCATTCTGACTGGTGTGAGGTATTATCTCAGGGTTGTTTTGATTTGCATTTCCTTAATGACTGAGGATGTTGAAAATTTCTTTAGGTGCTTCTTGACCATTTGTTTTTCTTCAGTTGAGAATTCCTTGTTTACCTCTGAACTCCATTTTTAACAGGGTTATTTGATTGTGTGGAGTCTAATTTCTTGAGTACTTTGTACATATTGGATGTAGGATAGGTGAATATCTTTTCCCAACCTGTGGGTTGCCATTTTGTCATATTGACATTTTCCTTTGCCTTACAGAAGCTTTGCAATTTTATGAAGTCCCAGTTGTCAATTCTTGATCTTGGAGCATAAGCTGTTGGTGTTCTGTTCAGGAAAATTTCCCCTATGCTCATGTATTTGAGGCTTCTCCCCATTTTCTCTTCTATTGGTTTCAGTGTATCTGGTCTTATGTGGAGGTCCTTGATCCACTTGGACTTGAGCTAAGAATGGATCAATTTGCATTCTTCTACATGTTGATCACCAGTTGAGCTAGCACCATTTGTTAAAAATGCTGTCTGTTTTCCCCCCTGGATGGATTTATCTCCTTTGTCAACAATCAAATGACCATAGGTATGTGGGTTCATTTCTGGGTTTTCAATTCTTTTTCATTGTTCTACCTGCCTGTCTCTGTACCAGTACCATGAAGTTTTTAAATCACCATTGCTCTGTAATACAGCTTGAGGTCAGGGATGGTGATTCCCCCAGAAATTCTTTTATTGTTGAGAATAGTTTTCGCTATCCTGGGTTTTTTGTTATTCCAAATGAATTTGAGAATTTCTCTTTCTAACTTTATAAAGAATTGAGTTGAAATTTTCATGGGGATTGCATTGAATCTGTAGATTGCTTTCATCAAGATGGTCATTTTTAATATATTAATCCTGCCAATCCATGAGCATGGAAGATCTTTCCATCAGGTGCTTTGAACCTTCTTAGAAGGGGTTACAAAATACTCATAGGAACAAATATGGAGAAAAAAGTGTGGAGCAGAGACTGAAGGAAAGGACTACCCCACTTGGGGATCCAACCCATATACAGTCACCAAATGCAGACACTATTGTGGATACCAAGAAGTCCATGCTGACAGAAGCCAGATATAGCTGTCTTCTGAAAGACTCTGACAGAGTCTGACATATATAGAAGCAGATGCTCACGGCTAACAATTGAACTGATCACAGGGTCCTCAAAAGAGGAGTTAGAGAAAGGACTGAAGTAGCTGAAGGAGTTTGCAGTCCCATAGGAAGAACAATATCAACCAGCCAGAGCTCCCAGTGTCTAAAGCACCAAACAAGGAGTCCACATGGAGGGACCCATGGCTCCATCTGTATATATAGCAGAGGATCACCTTGTCTGACATCAATGGGAGTAGAGGCCCTTTATCCTATAAAGGCTCAATGCTTCAGTGTAGGGGAATGCAAGGGTGGGGAGGCAGCAATGAGTGGTTGTGTGCACACCCTTATAAAAGCAGGAAGAGGGGGGATGGGATAGGAGGTTTCTGGGGGTGGGCAGAAATCAGGAAAGGGCATAACATTTGAAATGTAAATAAATAAAATATCCATTTTTTTTTAAAAAAGAAAATGTACCTATTTTTAAAAAAGTCTTTCTGGTATCTTGTTTCTAAATTACTCCAGATATACTTTTATATGTGGGCTGGGGGACATTCTTGGAAATTAGAGCTACATGAGTCCTAAATATTTAGAAAAATATTATCATCAATAGAAATGAAAATAAAATAATCTCCACTGCCTTATGGTGGCTGCCAAGTGTTCAGGAGTCAATGGTCTTGAATATGATATTCTGATTCAGAACTTGATTGTTCTTCTTCAGATTTTATCCTTCTGATTATTCTAATTTTTTGACACTTGTCTTGGCCAAACAGGGTCAAAATAAAACCCCACAAGGTGAAGGAGCAGCGGACATGCCATTCTATTTCAGAGCTTCTGCAGGAGACGAGCTGAAAGGCAGGGTTGAGGTTCAGGCTGTGCTCTAATCAAGGGTCCTTGCATGGAGAGGTCAGGCTTTGGGGTCTGCACAGTCTCACACATGCTTTCTGCTCTGGGTCTCATCCTTGGTCTTATAATAAGACAAAGAAGACAGGATGGAGGCTGCATCTCTGTCATTGCTCATCATAGTGCTCTTTTATTTTCTTAAGAAGGGGAAAAAAATGTCCAATTGGGAATTAAATTTTTTTCATGCTCTTCCACAGTGAACAGATGAATTTATTTCCAAAAATTATAAGAAAATTGTTTCAGCATGTTTCGTACGTGACACTCTCTTAATTTTTGAAAAGAAGAGACATAGTCTGATCTCATGTAAAATTGTATATTGTAATAATATAATGTGCTCCACCTTCTTAATTATCAACCATTCTTGCCTCATTCTGAATATATTCAGTTGACTGTTGCATGCTCAAGTCTTTCCTTAACAAACTGATCCAAACAGAATCCTTCAGACCACTGTCATCTCCTACCACTCCCATGTTAATTTCTTTATTAATTATTTGTACAAATATTTCTGAACAGTTACAGTGTACCAGGTTCTGGCGAGGCTCTGGAATGAGCAAGTCTTGATTTTCTGCCCTACATCTTCAAAGCCCTAGTGGTTATCAGACAAGGGCTATTTAGAGGAAGAGTCTTAATTTCGTTAAACACAACGTGTAGCGTTTATCATTCATGACATTAAGGTGGTAAAAGCACTATGGGCTGGAACAACGGCTCAGTGGTCAAGGACACTTGCTGTCAAGCCTGACAACCTGAGTTTGATCCCAGGAGTCACAGGGTGGAAAATGAGAAGTGATTCCTACAAGTTTTTCTCTACCCCACATATGTGCTGTGTACTATTACATACCAACAAATAAATAATAGTGTAAAGGAAAAATACTTAGTGATGATGTACCAAGTGTCATAGTATTTCAGTGCCCTCTGTAGTCTTTGTACCATCAGAGGGCAGGGAGCAGATTTGTGGCTACTGGACAGCACTGTGAATCTAGTTTGGGGCAGCTCCTCACACTCAGGGTGAATGCAGCACTCCACAGCATGGGATGGGCTATGCATATGGCACATGGCCTCTGGTGAACAGTTCTAAAAAGCCAGATAAAGTTACAGGACTTAGTATCTTAACCAAAATACTAAAGTAATGCCAATGGGATTTTAGCACCTACTCAGCATTAGTTAAGAGCAGTTATGTAGCTGCCCTGATAGACTGAGTTATAAAACACAAGACTTTGGGCCTCACAGACCCAGGCCAGTTTTACTGTCTCTGTTTGCAAAGCATTTGTTTGTAATCATCTTACTTGTATTGCAGTTGCTCCTTGTAATACGTGCTGCCACAGGTCCATCAAAGGAAGTGTATAAAAAAGGGTCAACCTCATCATGCTTTGGCAGATTCAAGTTTTCTCATGGAAACTATAAAGACTAGTCTAAAAACCCTTCTACAAACTATAAATAAGCCCATAAGACTACTCGAATGTCAGTATGCTAAACGTTTAATACACATACAAAGAGCATAATGGTTGTTGATTTTCTCTGGTTCCTTCCTGAAGTCTCAGAGTCTTTTCAAAGTTAAGAACAACAAGGAGTCAGAAGCTCATGCATCATGTAGATGTCACTTAATTGTTGGGGGGGGGGGTCGTCTGGTGAATTCTGCATTATGCCGTTTATTTTGCACATGCCCATGGCAGTGGGGATATTCCTGATGGAGAAAAACAATGAGGTAAATTAAGAAAGAGCTCTGGCTTTGGTTAAATCCCCAAGGTTTTACAAGTCCACACCATCCGTTTGCAATCCCTGCAAGGCTTAATACTCCAGATATAGGATTGAAACCCCTTTGTGAGCCATCTGCTAATAGCAAAGCTTTCATGTTTTGTTTTGTATTTTTTTATGCTTAAAAATACACCATTAACTTGAATGGCTACTATTGCAACATTAAAAGAAACACCGTCTAAGCTATTGTCCAGAAAACTATAAGCAAAAGTATGTTCCTAGGATCTCCTGCACAAATCCCAGGCTTCTGGAACATATTTCAGACAATTAGCAGTGAAGCATGTTATTTCAATATTGTCAATTATTGATATGAAAGGAAATTTTGTTAAGGCAGTCTGAACAACCTCTCTGGTGGCTGTGGAGGCAGATCTGGGTTCAGGTGGTCTGTGATGGCCTTGGTGAAGGTTTGGCCATATTCTGACCCTGCAGATGTAGGCTTGGCTCAGAGGCTGTTTCCCATAGGTTCTCCTGGATAGCAACTGAGTTATTCTCTCTTCAGAGAGCAACCTATTGGCACATCCTCACACATTCTCCACATACACAACATATAGGCAGAGGGTTGCTTTCTGGCAAGGTATCATCCCTGGGTGGTAAAGAGCAAAAGAACAGGCAATAAAAAGAGACTTAGATAGTAGGAACCTCCAAATCTTCCCATGGCAGCAGTTCAGAGTGTAGGAAATGGCCAAGGGGAGGGAAGGTAAGTGTAAAAACACATGTCTGAGTTCTGAGACCCTTTAGGTAGAGCCACTGTGGGGCAATGCTCAGCTGCACTGCATCTAGTATGCTCCCTAGGTTCCGGCAGAGACAGCTCTGGCTTTGAGCTACATCTCTCGGCCCTCTCTTCATGCTTCTTCTCTGTATTGCTTTTGTCTCCTGTTACATGTTTCCTTAAAGAACAAACCCTTAAAATATTAATGTTTGGCAGGATGACAAAGGAAAACAAGCACACAATTTTGTTTGATTCTCTTTATTATCAACTGGGGATCTCTCAGGGAGTTTCTAGATACCTGGGAGTAGCCAGCTAGATTTCCATGGTCCTGGTAGAGGTGAGGACATATTCTTGGAAGGTGAACTATTCTACAGGCAGAATTGGCCTTCCTACAACATATTCTATTTAAAGACATTGTATTTTCCTGTTTGAAGAATAACTCTGCACTTTTTTTTTATGTGTGTAGGATTTGTATATAGCCATACGTTAGGTAACTTTCTCTTCATAAAAGAAATACTTTTATAAATAGCCCAATAGGAAACTTTTCCCCCAATAAGGCATTTTGGGGTGCAAATTAGTTATGTGATGTCTGGCTAAGAAATTTTTTTTTGCAATCACTTACCAAATGCTTTCTGTTTGAAAAAAATAGTGCAGAAATTGTTTTTAAGCATGTTTGTTAAGCTCCTGTGAAGACCAGGAAAGCTGGCTACAGTAGAGTTGCAAGCTGCTTCAACCTACCTGAGCAGCCTTTGTGTCTGCAGTGCAGAAACGAAAGGTAAATTATCTATGAAGATTCACAAGTTTCCTTAGTATTGCAATTGGAGTGGGCTTTTGAAAAATGATGTCAAGATATGACCTATCCATACATGGTCCTGCTTCATCTGGGCATAGTGAACTGTCATGTCTTGCCACCAGTATCCACCCATTTTCTCTACCAGCTCTACATACTGAAAATGCCAAGTCTTCACATATTCTGTCCACCTCCCAGGATTTGGTCTTCCTAGCATTTTTATATGGCTAATTCTTATTCTTTTGGATTAAGTTTTAACATCACCCTTTCAAGAAGATCATCATCTGTGAAGCATTGGTCTTATTTAGGTCCCCATATGTATGCATTTCCATTGCCTCTATCACTCCTTTCAGCAGGAGCTTATACCAACCAGGATTAGATAACTTTCTCATGGTTTATCAATATCTTCCTTACTAGACTCCCAATTATAAGGGTGGAAAGAAGTGTTCACTATTTATTGTTTCTTAAATAACTAGCCCAGAATATAGAACATGGGCACACCTCAATAAACATTTGCCATAGGTATGAGTAGAGGACTGGAAAAATGGAAGATTAGATGGTTAGAAGAATAAATATGAATCTAGAACATTCCTTTGGTTTCTATGTAGTTGGCAATCCAAGTTTAATTATCTTATTGAAAAATCAGAGAAACTCTTTCATTCCCTAAAGAATGTGCGTCCAGATGTTGGATGAATCTGTCTGCTCGATTCTTGAAAATAAGATGTTTACCAAGAGGCGGAGACAGATGGATGGGTTAGCTTCCTTCAGATCTTTGTTTAAGATTACCCATCGAAGACAAACTATTGCGTTTCACTGGTATGGATACCACTTGTTATGTTTCAGAATACGATGTCAGAACATTGTAAATGTTGTGAACATGTTCCTTTTAATGACCATAACTGTAAGGGAGAGTTTAGGGATCCATAGAACATGACTAAGACAGTATGAATACTGGCATGGCTCATCTAGGGGAAATCATGTAAAACCTGACACTGTTGACCATGGAATGAATCTCACTGAGGTTTTCCCAGAGCAAGAACCCCCTTGTTCTTCTGTTGCGAATGCCCAAAAAAGACTATATTAAAACATCTTTTACATCTGTACATCATTTTCTTTCATGAATACACCAAGGAGGAACGTTTGCCTCTCATAAATCCTTAACAAGAATAATTCAAGCAAAAGAGACTGCAGATGGAACTGTCAGCTCTAAGTTCCTAACAAATTACTCTTCTAGCCCCCATGAGCATCTACATCGAAAGCTTGGGATGCTTGGAAACATGATGGGGATCTCTGCATTTCTGTGTGGGAACAAAGTTTGTCAGTGATGAGGGCAGTTGTATTTAGGCCTGAGCCACCATATGGTGTTTAATGTTTCCTCAAGATTATCTCTTCCTGCATGGATCTTCTTGTTATTTTCTTCACTTTCTTATTTGCAAATATCTCAAATTTTCCAACATGACACATAGTGAGTCCCCAGCAAGAAGATGGTTTTACTTATACACTGAAGGTTCTTTGAAGTGATAGGACTTAGGTCATCCTTACAACTGCCACAGTTATACCTGTCATCATTACGCCCCGTCAATATGTATAGAGTTAAGGTAAATTTTGCACCATTTTTCCAAAACCAATGTTTTGCATTTATCTCAATAGTTTAGCAAACACACACACACACACACACACACACACACACACACACACACACGCGCGCGCGCGCGCGCGCGCGCGCACGTACATGTACATACATGTACTATATACATCCATGAAGATTTAGACACAAAGAAAACATAGTAAAACACTAATCTTGGGAACCTTGGGAAATTCATTGTACCACCTGGGCTACTTTTATGAACCTTTGGGGTTTTTAAACACAAGCACACAATTTCAATAATCACATAAATCTAACTTATATAGTTTACAAGTAGAAACACGGGTAATAAAATAACAATTCAGGATGATAGAATTCTCGGAAGGATAAACTTATGAAAGAGAGCCTTATAAGAGGTTCTGATACAGCGTATATCTGCATTCAAGTACGAATGTTGGATTATCCTATCTAGTTATTAATTATATAGTCTACACATTTTCCCAAGTATATATTTCCAAATATATATACCTGAGTATATATTATCAAAAGGAAAAAAATGAATGAATCATATAAACATTTTAAAAACATTTTATTGATTCTTGTGAATTTCACACCACTCTAATCCCACTCATCCCCCCAGTCCCTTTGTATCCACTCTCCACACTTGCAACCTCCCATGCAAGAGAAAAGAGAAAAATATAGAATTTTTAAAAAGCAAGCAAACAGAAAATAACAAACAAAAACAAAAAATAGAAACCGTTTTGTCATGGAAACTGCAGTGTGTCACACAGTATACATTTTGTCTACACATCTTTACTTCCAAATGTTCATGATAGTGAGTCATTGGTGTGTTCAAGGCCCCTGGATTCTGACACACTTTCAATACTGGATCCTTGTGGCGTCTCTTCTTGTATATTCTGTTGTTGCCCTTGTGTCATGGAGATTTTGAGATTCGGCGCTGCTGTGGGGTGGAGTGGGTGAGGGAGAGATGAACCCCTCCCCTGCCATCTGAAGCAGACTGGAGAGCTGACCCTGCCCTTGCTGGCTGTGGCACTGGGTGAGCTAACCGGGGCAGTGCTGGTGAGCTTACCCTGGGGTATGGGAGCAGGAGAGCTCGTAGACTGACCAACTCAGCTACCTCGCAGGTTCAGATCCAGTGCTTTCAGGAGGTCCACCCCAACATCTGCCCCATCTGTGACCTGCTGGAGAATGTGAAAGGGCCAGTCCTGCAGATCCAAAGCTTTCAGGATCTCTGTGAACACCATTTTAAAAAGTAATTTTAGTATCATATATTTAATAACATTTGTTGTCTTTTATTTTGTATCATGTATATTTAAATGATGGAATGTGTACAAAATTGACATTTATGGTGGGATAGCATCAATGGTTGTGGGAAAATTACACTTAACAACAGTAACGTTTTGACATACCTGATCTGTATTGGAGTAAAACTTATGACACCATATCAAAAGACACTGTAGAAAAATGACATTTGAGGAAGGGTAGGGGGAAAAAGAAAAAAAGAAAGAAAAATGACATTTTTCATACAAAATAATCACAAAGAATTAGGTGGTTTCATACCCACACAACCTGTACATGCACATACATGTAATAACATGCCATTTGTTTCAAGTCTATGTGGGAAAGCAAGTCCAAGATCTGCTCTTGAGCTGATTTTCCTTGTTCTTGTTAAATATTGCCTAAGAGTATCATGCAGACCACAGTTTCATTATTTTCTTTTGAAATTATAAAATATATATTTTTTCTTGACCTCATTAGATTTGAAGTCATAATATATTATTAAAAACAAAGCATAACTTGATCTTCAGTCCATCATCCTTTGGATTCTCTCTATCCATCTCTCTCTTTTGCATAGAAAGATTAATAACACCCTAAGTGTGCCTTCCACTTTAGACACTGAGGCTGTTCAGTGCCTTAACTGAGATAAGTGTTTATGTTTGCAATAACTTTTTACCCATGAGTTCACGTGAATGGTTGTTTCATGTCTGTTCAGTGGCTGTTAGATGTAATTTAGCTAATCCATAAAATGACCCTCTGAGCTAAGCCACCTGAAGTATTTTGTTTTCTTCATTTCAGAAATGCATAAGAGTCTGGCTTCTGTCCAGCGAGGGTCACAGTCTTTACGATTATCTTTATTAGCTGTGTCAGCTTCTGACATGCTGGGCAAGACCGAACACACAGCTACTTAGGTAAACTGCCTATAGACATCTGGCAGAGTAACAGGATTGCCTGTCACTTATTTCTTATTATACTCAGACTCAACAACAATCTTATTTCTCTTTTGACATGTCTATCCTGCTGATTTTAGTCAGGTTTACTTTATAATCTTCTCATATTCCCTATCCCCAACTTCTGGGAATTCTTAGGTTTTCTTAGTTTCTTTTAGTTAGGATATACACACACGATCTTATTCAGCTTTTGGCGTGTCCTTTCTGAACCTGAAAATCATGGCAAGCTTTTTTTTTTCCTTTGAACTTATTACAGTGACCATAAAACAGTTACCACATCATTTAATTAAAAAAAAAATAAAAACAGAACTTGAACATAATTCTGAGATTAAAAATGGCAGTTTTCTGTAACTCAAACCCTTTTTTACGGTGAGAGTGTTAGTGTCATGTGCCCTATATCTTCTGCTCGTTGATCAGGAAAATCTGAATTCTGGACATCTCAAGGCAGAGAGAGAGAGTTGGGGGAAGAGAAAAAAGTCTCTTTTCCCAAGTCCAATCAGTTACACACCCAAATATCTGTGTGACATTGAGGGCATTGCCTCCCTAACAATCACCAAATTTAAGTATTTATGAAGTGCTCTGATGCGTATGATCAAGTAGGGCTTTTCCCTTATTCTCATTCATGCGTCACTTTTCTGAACCCTTCACAGTAGTTATTTGCTTTGACCAAAGCCCTGTGTAGCCTCAGTTTATTCCATAAGTTGATAGTACTTTTTTTTTTTCCAGATCACAACATTAGCTCACTGCAGGGAAAATTTCCTGTGACTGCCCTGAAATGTAGGGTTCTCTGCAGATAAAAACATGCCCCTTACATGTGATCCAAAAGTAGACTTCATGTTCCCTCTGCAGGGATCAAGGTTGGTGCCTAGAAGAGATGGATTGCACTGTGTGTGGAATGTCACTGCACCGGACAGTCATGGAATCCATCAAACACTGCATCTGATAGTCACTGCATCCATCAATCACTGCATCTGACAGTCACTGCATCTCTCAGATACTGGAATATAATTTTCTAAAATTGTTGTTGAGTCATTTGAAACAAGTTTAATTTCTTCGTCTTTTATAAATCCTTTTCTTTTTGTCTTTCAAAAAGATCCATTGGTGGTTGGTTTAATTCAGTCCATGTAACAGATTAAGTACATTGGCAGCTTCAGAATTGGCAACAGCAATACTTCCACTTAAGAAGTGGCATCTTGAGTTTTCTGTAGAACAAGAAGTGAGCATTCATATACAATCTGAAGATGTGCAAGAGACACCAGAGTGTTTGCTTCATTGTAAACATGGAGATAAAACTTAGAAAATGGTGCAGTGATTGGAGGAAGCCACAAACTACAGGCAACCAACTAACCAGTTGTTTTAGAGGGCAATGATGGTTAGTGCTATGTTTTTAAAAGAGAAAACACAATGTTTCCTGGAATGCCTGGTTCCTCTGAAGAGACACAGCTAAGGTTAGCCTAGAAAGAAGTTGATAGAGCAATGGAAAAATTGTGCTTGCGATGTTTCAGCTTAACAGTTTTATTCATGAAACATTTCAGGTTCAAAGGATATTCAGACTGAAAGTGAAATGATTAACTTCTGTATACAAATAAATGACCATATGTTCATTTTTTCAAGTGTTTAAACAACAGAGTTAAAGTTTGGTGTTTAATTAAAGCTGTTGAGTAGCTGAGCATTGAAAGATGGATAGAGTGTCACAGAGAATATTTGAATGCTGTTGTAAAAGGTACTGAGTATACTTAATAAATATGATACATGTAAATAAAATATAATAGAAAATATACATACTAATAGTAAAGTGATGAGATGTTCTTTGATTTAGCAAACATTTATTTCACATTTACCTACGTTAGGTGGTTTAATCTACTTTAATCACTATACCATTAATTTTAAGTGAGTTCAAGAAGAAAATGAGACATTTACAAGCAGAATAAAAAACCCTTCTGCATTTGCCTGGGGAGGCTGGCAGGGGGTGGTGGGATTAAAGCTAGGGCCTGTCAGGTTAAGCAGAATGATAACCAGGCTATGCCTCCAGCCCCAAGAAATCACTTTGAAAATATTTTAAGGAGAACACTCATAACATAAGCATTTGGAGATAGGAATTATGCCAGATTTTTAAAAAAAAGTATAGTGTCTTATTGGATAATTGCATTTCATCTGCTCAATCTGTGGCCTAATGTGGTGCCACTGGTGAACAATTCAATAGATGTCATATTCTCAAGCGTGATTTTTACTCTTTTCCTTTTTTTGTTTTTCTTTTCTTCTTGTTGTTGTTGTTGTTTTTCGAGACAGGGTTTCTCTGTGTAGCCCTGGATGTCCTGGAACTCACTTTGTAGACCAGACTGGCCTCCAACTCAGAAATCCACCTGCCTCTGCCTGCCTAGTGCTGGGATTAAAGGTGTGCGCCACCACGCCCGGCTTACTCTTTTTCTTCTGATGTACATTTAGTTCTTTGATGAAACCTTCCATTCAACAAACAGTTGTGAATATTGCCTCTTCCTTAGTTTTTCTAATTTCCTCAAATTTACTTCATTTTGTTCCCTAGATTGTTGAAAGAAACTACTTTTCAATGTATATGCCAAGAAAATAATCACCTTATTAAATTGACTCAAGTATATAATGTATTCCTATTTTATGCTTTTTAAAAAAGGCTGAGTTGGCACTTATATTTACACTAGTTTACCAAGATCAGACATTAGCAACCAGCAAGAAAATACTCTGTGCTTAAGAATTTTGTATTCTTAAATCGATTTTCTCTTTCATTCAAACATGCTCATGAGGTGTTCCTTTTTAGTTTTGCAATGGCCACAGAACAGATGATGTGTTCCAAACAGGCAGGACTCTGCTCCTTGCTTTTATGGAGGCCAAGCTTGAGGAACTGTGCCAGGATAGTGTGAATGCATTTCTTGGGATAGTATAGAACAGTTTAGTTGCTTGGCCACAAAGGAGCGCTCAGGGGTAGTCCACACAGGTGGCATGGACTGACTTCACTCATTTAAACAAAATGATTTGGAAAAGTAGAGCGGAGCTATCTTTAGAGCGACTCCCATGGGCAAAGCCCTTTGGACTCAGAGATCTGGGGTTCACAGAGCAACCTCACTTCTTGCCCCTCGCTCCTCTGTTGTAGAGGCACTTGTGTCTGCATCTCCTTTAGTCTGGGTTTTTCATGCGGGAACTGGGACTTCAGTTTCTCTGCAGGTTCTGTGTCTGAAAATCCGCTGGGAAAAAGTCACCCTCATCACCCGCTGTCCCTGCCTTCAAGCGCAGTGTTTTATGACCTCTTTCTTTTCTAGGGTGAAAAAGGAAACAGGCCAACCAAGATGCTCCAGCTGTAACTCCACGTGGAGATCCATTTTCTAAATAATCAAGCTGTAGATCTGGGAAGTACACTGAGCTGTCTAGAGTGTCTCCCATAGGAATGCGCAGCTGGACAGGACTTTATTTAAACTAGCAAATGAGAAAGGTGTATGTTTTCGTGCGTAGTTTGGTGGAACGATCACTGTACAATGTGGCGATATGAATGAAAATATTTACAAAACATCCATTTTCCCTGTCTCAGATGCTTCTCAGTTGTATGATTTCAGTAGCCATCTAGAACCCCTTGGAATCTGAGACCCAGAGTGTTCATGAACCTTCTGGCTGTGTCTTTTGCAATTCACAATTGATGGGTTTTATTTCAAGAGATTTATTTCCAAAAGGCTATTTGTATGAGCATGAACTGAAATTCCTGCTACATTTATTTTGATGAACAGTTTCTATATTTTATTTGTAATGATCCAATAGATAATTCAAATACCAGGTCTTCAGGGCAGAAACACACTCTCATTTTTATGTGTCTGTAACCTGAACCTAATATCCTGTACATGAACACACGGATGCACTGGAAAAATAATTATTACACAAGGCTTAAAATTAGTGATTTGTGCCTAATTTTGTGAAATCATACTAACCCCCTTGTTTCCTTTAATTTATATATGTCTGTGTGTGTCATAGCCTCTTGGTATCTATAAAGGTTTAGTTAAATTTTTTTTTATGTGTATGTTCATAGAAAACTTTGTGCACATCAGGTAGAATACCATTTTTCTTGAAGAAACTGGAAGAAAATATCAAATATGGCTACAGCCCTTCCCCAACAGAATCACACTGTTGTTCAATAATTGATTCACACAGCAACATTTGCCATAGAATGTTTTTAGTTAGTTCTTAGTCAATCTGAGAACAAGAAGGTTGAAAAGGATGAGGGATTTTATTAAATGTGTGCGAAGCAATTCAGTACCTTAGGGAAAATCAACTGAAATGTCCAAAAACTTCTCTGCAGCTGGGAAAGAAAATTCATATAAACCATCCTCATGGTTAACCCCAAAACACGAAGGCTGGCTCTATACATCAGAATCACGTTCACCCAGAGGGATAAATTCCCATCGCTGTGGGAATGTACAAGGGAAGGATTTCCTGTATGTAGTGAGATGGAGTAAGTTGCTGGCAGTTTCTAGTCACAGAGCAAGAAGACTGAATGCCTTTAAAGGATTTAGGTTTTCATCTTTAATAAGGGTGGATTAACTCACAGTGCTTCATCATCCTCTGCTCAACAATCAATCATTTGCACATTCTCCTTGTAATTATTGCTGTTTTCATGGACTGTGGGACTTTTGATATGTCACTAAATCAGCTTATTTTATAACTCAATCAATTTAAAAGTGAACTTTATGTCACTACTAAACAATGAAGAGTCACTGCCACAGGCCATAGATCAAAAGGAACTGTAAAAACAACACAAAAATAAAACCCAAAAATGATGTCTTTAGCATCTAATTTGGTATTATTGTCTGATCAAGTATCTATGCTTGAAAGTCTGTTCACTCTTTGTGAAATGGGAGGTTTTATTTAAATACTTGAAGTGAGTTAAAAAAAATGGGATGGTGACATAGCTCAGTTTTTTGAAGCGTGCTTCCATACTAGGCATGGATTTCTGGGTTCTTTCCCCACCATTAGCATAAACTGGTGGAACAAGTCTATAATCTCAGTATTTGAGAGGTGGAGGCAGAAGAATTCTAGGATATAGAGCAGTAGAGTTTGAAGCCATCCTGGTTGTATGAACACTGTCTCAAAACCTTCAAATTTATTTAATTAATTATTTTAAAGCAGTTTGAAATTAAAAGGTGTTACTCTTCATCAGGTTGATTAAATAAGTTGAGAAAAGAAACCGGCTGGATAGGGTATCCTTTGCCTATAATTGTAACATTTAGAAGATGAGGCAGGGGGATTGCTTCAAGTATGAGACCAGTCTTCTCTACATGGTGAAGTCACAGGACATTCAGATCCCATATACAAAACGACAAACAATGTTATATGGCATGATATTAGGTAACATGGTGACATCCTGCTCTTTAAAATCAGCTTGCAGAGTCCAAACAATAATTTTAGTGACCCTCAACGTGCCCCATGAACCAACACTGTTGAAGCTTCCCTGACTTGAGATCACTGCTCTGTAATGAAGTAATGATTCAGCACAGATGTAGCAACAATAAAATGACAAAGTTTCTTCATAACTTTTTCATATTGCCTGGATGGTAGCTTCACCAGAGTAATTAGTTCAAAATAGCATAGGGAAAGATAGTTAGAAATGTTCACACAGCCTAGATTCTGAAGATATAACCATTTAAAGCCAGTGAGCTTTAAGTTACTTTTGAAATATCTAGGTTATATTTTCATTATTTTATTAATCACAATCCAGAACTTTGGAAATAAATTTAATACTTTTTATAACAGTGTTTCTAAGTATATCTCATACATGTGGTTATTAGAAATTGACTCTTGACAGAGATGTTACCTGTATATTTTAAGTGGTTAACAACTGCTATTGTACTTATTGCATCTTATAGAAATACTGCATTAGCATTTATTCCATTCATTGCCAGTTCTTAGAGAGACATAAAATTTTTAATGGCTGGGTTGCCCTAATAAATATGATAACATTAGATTCAGCAAGCATGCTATTAAACCGGAAAGCAATGTGGCTTTAGTGGTCCTCAGACCCTTCAGCTTGTAACCCCAGCTCTGTGATTTACCAGGACTATAATCAAATATGAGGCGTGTTGCAAGAGTTAATACAAAGAGTGAATCAAATGTTACCTGGCACAGTATGCATTTAAAAACATCCCTGAGCTGGAGACATCTTTCAGTTGATAGCTAAAATTTCAGAGGACCTACTTTGATTCCCACATGGCAGCTCACAACCACCACAACTCCAACTCAAGGTCACCAATGCCCTTTTCCATATGCACCAGGGACATAATTAGCACATAGGCACAGGTATAGGCAAAACAATTCTCCACATTTAAAAAAAATAGCATGTATTATTCCTGCTGCTACTCAGCTCAGATAGCCCTGGGCCATAACATGAGGCTAGAAATACAAAGCATAATATTACCACATGGTACAGGGAGTTCCAGAAGTGAGAAATAGAAACACCATCTTATTGATTGTGAGCGTTACTACCGTGCTAATTTGTATTCCAGCCTTCTTGAGCACATCAAATGATATTCTGGGATATGCTTCACAGGAAGACTTGAGCGGGGCTCACGAGGAGCCATCGTCAGCCCTGGGCTTTGCTGCAGCAGTTGACTGAGAATCTCAGAGAGGGTCATATGGAGGTGGTGATTAAAAGCTTGTAAAAGAAGATCTATGGAGGAAGGCTGAAGAAATTTGGCTTGTTTATCCTGGAAAAGAGAAGGCTTATGGGTGATTTAGTGCTGCTATTGAAGCATAAGAGGGTTCTTTTCTAGAGCCTTGTGGTAATCTCTTCCATAACTCTCCAGAGAGTCGCTCAGGAGTGTGTGTGGGGGGGATGGGCTGACAGTGCAGTGAAGGATTTACAGTAGGTAGGAAAAGCTTTCAGTGTGGAATTTAAAAAAAGAAAAGAAAAGCAAGACTGAAGTGGAACTGGAAGTTCAGTTGGGGAGGGGTTTATAAGAGTCATTTGAAGTGGTTGGCCACTTCCTGTGTCAAGACAGTGGGGCATGTTTTTGAAGAAAATACTTTCTGCAAATCTGAAGCCCAGCCTACAGGATTCAGAAATAGACATTTTGTTAAGATGACGATTCTTCCAATGACAAACCCTGTGATGGAGGTCCAGGTTTGTTATGTAGAAACCCAAACCTATCAATTCCAATGGTGGAGGCTCTGTAGGTTCTTAGTATAAGCAGTGTTTGTGTGCCCTAACGCTTCCGTACGTTGTCCATGTCATCAATCCAGAAACTTCAGTGTACACGTCAGACTTCCAATGGAAACACTAAAAGTATTGGCAGTTATCCTTAGTCCTAAGGCCATCAAAGCAAACGGAAGTACTGTCTTCCCCTGTAACAAATCACCATCCTAAACAGTCAAATCAACGTATTAAAGAGCAATTTATGTGGAACAGGGTTTCCTTGGAAGCTTTTCACTGGGGCCTTGGGGAAGGGTGTCCAATGTCTTGAAAAACTGGAGAAAAGAGTACAGTGCAGTTGGCCCTTGGGATGAACTTAGATTATAAAGATAAAAATAACTAAGGATTCAAAGGTGTGTTTAGGCTTGAAGAAAACACAGGTAAATTTTCAAAGGTATAAAGGATTGCTCTGATATCTGGTGTGTGCTCAGAACCAAGTTATCAATATGGATTCACTAATGGCTTGTAGCTTTTGGGGACTTGTGACAAATTAAGTGAGACATGTTCTAAGTATAACATACCTACCAAATATCAAAGTCTTAGGACATAATAAGAATGTATCATAGTTTTATAACATATTACAGTTTGAAATGATAATTTGAATTTAATAAATCATAGAAAATGTTAAATTATATTACTTAATTTTTCTTAAGGGTTACTAGAATAATTTAAATTATGTATGTATACATCATGAATAGATCTTCAACATAATTCCTATAACTAAATCTCAGCAAAATTTGTGGAAGAGGGACCAAAAAGATTATAAGAGCCAGAAGACCAAGAATTCTGCGGTGAGATTGAGTCTTAGAAATGGTTGCCTCAACAGGACTTGACAAATGACATTACCAATGAACATGCTAACACAGAAGGGAAAAAATAGCTTGGAGCTATACTCCTGGGCCAAGTATTGCAGGTAACTAATGAGTACTGAGAAAGAAAGAATTAGCCTCTTCTAGGAATGAGCATCCCAATTGGTTATCCAATACACACACACACACACACACACACACACACACACACACACATGTATTCTAGGAACTTTCAAACCAAAAAAGTCACAAATTTATTCTTATGCTTTATAATATTCTCTTATATTGTCTTATTATTTAAGTCCATTTGAGACTACTTATCTTGGTTTCAAAACTTACTAATGTCTCACACTTCTACTTTAAAATTCTGAAATATCATGCTATCTAATAACTGGTTAGTGGTATTTTTCTGCTTTCAGTACATTGACACTGATTTAGCTTTGGAGTCTGTCAGTGTTTAGAATTAAAGAACCAGTGAGATGGAAGTTATGAAGCTTAAAGCCCTGTCATAGCACATAGAGAAGCCAAAGGCAGCTCTGAAGTGTGGCTACTCTCCTGGTGGTGAAGGTAAGGGGGTTAGAGTTAGGGATGCATCAGGTACAGGAGAGATGAGCTATTTACAAGAGATATGGGATTTGGTGAATGGCTGTGAGTAGCAGGACACTGAGAGTCTGTAGTCGAGTCTTTGCTTTCTGGTTTGAATGATATGGCCTGATGAATGTGCTGTTTTCAGTATCAGGATTATGGATGGGGCTACTTTGGGGATATTAGGAATCCAAGTTTAGATACCAGGATGGGGAATGAGGGCATGGCAGCTCCCATGACTGTGGAGTCAAGCCATCAGGATTTATATTCCACAAGAAACTGTAGATATAACTAAAAAAACTCAAGGATAAAGTGGAGAGAGAGAAGAGAGAGAGAGAGATAAACCCAAAGAAATGGGAGCTGTTAGGGATCTCGACAAGCAATAAACAGAACTGGATTGAATAGCATGGTCTAGTGAAGGCAAAGGAAGGAAGCAGCTCAAGAGACAGCGACAGCTACTCATTCGAGGAAACCAGTGCTGCGAGGGGCCCGCCTGACATTGACAGACCATTAAGAGATGGTTATATAACTAAAGATAATACAGCAAAGCCTACCCTTAGACACAGGGTCTTATAGGTAAGCCGGAGCTATAGAATTCACTGTGGCTGGGACATCAGAGAAATGAGAGGCATCTGTAAGGAACCATGAGCAGAACGGGAGGCTGTGTGACAGGTCTTCCTCAACAGCTGGACTGGGGATCAGAGAACAGCTGGCAGCATCAGGCACAGCAGGATTTATTTGTCTTCCACAGCATTGCTGAGTAATTCAGCTCCAAGGGCAGAGAGAAAGGTGATGATCTGAGCAAGGATCCTGTTTATGCCGGAGCTACAAAACATGAGCTAGACAGGGCAAGAGAGAGGGCAAAGCAAGCATAAATAGAAGCCGGGTGAAGGACCTTAAGGAAGCCAAAGGTCAAGTGTACTTGGAGGAAGAAAACAGAAAGGAAAGGAGATTGTATCAGTGTTAAAGGATTTGACATCAGTGTTCACAGACAGACGCATTGTGGGGGAATATCATATACTCAAGTTGATGGCATTCCCATGAAAATACTGGACAGAATCTACCACATTGTATTCCTTGATTTCTGTCAGATATTTTCAGGCTCGGAATGTTTAAAGATTACCCAAGTTGTTTCAAACAATATCCGTGTGCACATGTGAGAAATTCTTTGAAGCAAAGGCTACTTTGTAAATGCCAGAGAAGAGAGGAGAGAAAGAAAGAAGGAAAGAGAGGAACAGAGGAAGAGAAAGAGACACAGAGAGGAGAGGCAGGAGAAGAGAGAAGAGGGAAGAGGGGAAAAGAAGGGAGAGAGAAACAGAAAGACAGAAACAGAGAGAGTCTGATGTGGTGAGGCTGAGGGGGGCAAAGGTAGAGGGAGAATGGGAGGGAGGGAGGGAGGGAGGGAGGGAGGGAGGGAGGGAGGGAAGGAAGGAGGGAGGGAGGGAGAGAGAGAGAGGCTTTACAGTCAAGATGCTTTGGATAGCAAAGTTACTTACCTCATACAAAATACTTCTTTGTAAAAAAAAAGGTAATTTGAAGTTCAAAGGCAGTTGAAACATTAGCAAGTGGCTTGTTTTCTTCTCAAATGTAAAAAATATTTTGTAGCTTATTAAAATATGTTAAAATACAAAAAAGGAGATTAACATACTACAATCTAGTAATGACAGGACTAGTGGTAGATAGTGGGTTTGTAAGGGCTGTCTGCATCTGTGCATGCCTGGCAGAGCAGGGGTGAAGCAGGGAAGGGGGTGTTTGCTCAGAAGCATGGGTGACTGCTATATGCCTGCACCCTGACCCTCAGAGGTCCAGTGTATTGGTGGATCTTGGAAATCAGTGCTGCAGAGAGAGAGGGTGCTGGGCAATGGGATGGATGACTAGCTGCCCTTTCTATGGGTCCTTTGCTACAGCTTGATCTCTAGCTCCATCTCCACTTGCAAAAGGATTCTGAGCTCCAATTTAATATAAGACAGACAATTGTTCCAAGTCTTCCCTGTGCCAGAAACATCCCAAGGCATTCAGAGATGCTGGCAACTGTTGGAGCAGGAACATTGCCCTTCATATGGCCACCATTGCATTCTTCTGGGTGGTCTCACAGCCGTGAGCCATAGGGATTCTACTTTGGACACTATTTGTCACTGTTCTTAGTTTTGGGGGAGGTAATAGTTACAATAGGAGGAGAATCCTGGCTGTAGGCCTCTCTGAATATTTTTCCTTTATTTTCAGTGACAACTGATAGTTTTTTATGCTTCTTACTACTTTTATTTTTTTTAATTTTTACTACTTTTAATGAAAACTGCAATTTCACGCTACAGTCACATTGCTGAATATATCAAAAGAGGCAGAAAATAACTGAGACAAAGCTTAGCTTGCAGCCTTTGCTCTTTGTAGTGGGCCCCAGTTTAAGTTTAGGGGACTAAATCCCAAAAGTCTTAATCTCAATTTTAAAACCAATAAAGTTTACTTTTTACAGTGTGAGTTGCCTGTCAGAACTCATTGTGATTTCTTTCTTTCTTTCTTTCTTTCTTTCTTTCTTTCTTTCTTTCTTTCTTTCTTTCTTTCTTTCTTTCTTTCTGTTTATTTTTCGAGACAGGGTTTCTCTGTGTAGTCCTGGCTGTCCTGGAACTCACTCTGTAGACCAGGCTGGCCTTGAACTCAGAAATCCACCTGCCTCTGCCTCCCAAGTGCTGGGATTAAAGGCGTGCGCCACCTTGCCCAGCTTCTTTCTCTTTTTAAACATTTTTTATTTTATTTTATTTTATTTTATTTTAATTAGGTATTTTCTTCATTTACATTTCCAATGCTATCCCAAAAGTCCCCCATACCCCCCCCCCCACTCCCCTACCCACCCAGGAGTCATCTTGGTTCTTTCTTTTTTTTAAGCAGAAAATATTTTGGAGCATACCAGTTATGTGCCTTAAGTTGTGGTGCTGTTGGAAATAATCACTGTCAGCTCTCTCAGGCCAGCATCATTCAGATATGAAAAGCAAATCCTAGACTACCTGCATTTTTAACCCAGACACTTGTATAGAAACTACTTCTCTTTGGGGGATTTCTCACAATTAGACTGGCAATGGTCATGTTCACGAAAGATGATGAGAAACACTGTTTTACCAGTGACCAGTGTGCGGCACTGTCTTCCCTCTTGGGTGACACTTTGTCTTTTCTAAAAACAAAGAGGCATTTATCCTGTCCAGTAAAGTCAGTCCCTGATACTCATTTGCATAAAGGATGCTTTCCATTCTGCCTTGTGCATGTTGGGTCCACTTAGGAAGCAAGATGATACCTGCAATATCAAGGTATCTACCCTTTGGGTAGATGAATAGGATTGTCATCTTGTAGCTGTCCTCAGCAACAATGCACATTCCATTTTACTCAACTGTCAACTCTTCAAAGTTATCCTTTCTGACACTCAGAAATGCACAAGTTGAACTGTGTGCCATTGAGTTGCTGGGCTTGAATTATTCAGCCAGTGAGGACACTCAGGCTGATAGAAATCCACACTTGAGCTGGCCTTGCTGCTTTCTGCTTGGTCATATGATCTCTTCTGAAAAGCTGCCTTCTAAATCAATCTAGATGATATTTATAGACCCATTAAGGAGCTAAAGGGTCATGAATATTATGAGAGAAGAGAAGAGAGGAAATTTCATGCCACAATAGTATTTGTGACTAGGATTGGTGAAGGCTTTTGGATGGATAGTGTGTGAGTGTGTGTGTGTGTGTCTATGTGTGTGTGTGTGTGTGTGTGTGTGTGTGTGTGTGTGATTATACAGAAGCAACACTGCCCAGAGAGGCTGTGATTATTCCTGGATGATGTATGTACCACATGTGACATGGGAACACTAGGTTCTCTTAGTCACCTGAGTGGTACAGGAGTTAGGCTTAGAGATTTCCTGTACTATGCTGCTTCCTGCATTGAGCTGCTTCCTTCTAAACTTTCCCCAGATTACAGATTTCCCATAAGTTTTCTAAGTTCACCTGGAAAGATTCAAGTATAACTATATGTTACAATAATAGTTAGGGTTTTATTGCTGTTAAGAGTCATTGTAACTGTTGCAACTCTTCCAAAGAATATTGACATGGTGGCATGAATGTGGACATGATGCTGGAGAAGGAGCTAAGAGTTTTACATCTTGATCTGAAGGCAGTAGGAAGAGAACTGACCTGAGTTCCTGAGACCTCAAATCACATCCCTCACTCCTTAGTCACACCCACTCCAAGGCCACACCATCTAACACTTTCACTCCCTATTAGGCCCATGAGAGACATTTTCTTTCAAATCACCACACCATATCTTCCTCCTTCCAGGTACTTTATCTTACCTACCACATTGACAATTACCGATTGATAGAATTAGACATTTGAATGAAGATGTATTTTTGAATTCTTGGAACATATCAAGTTAGGAGACAGGATGCAATATTTGAGGGATGTCTCACGAAGAACAAAAGTCATAGATGTCAACTCTTATAAACTGACTGGCACTGGGGAACTAAGGTAACTTATTGAAACTCAAGAGTTACTACTTGTTAAAGAAGATAGCATTTGGTTGTATCTCAGGGAGTAGGTAGAGATTGGAGATTCTACAGCAGATTCTTCAAATCTTGTTAGGCTAGTGTTGTTAAGATGTGGCTCCAGACAGGAACTCAGCCTGTTTTATGCTTTGCTTTTGCAGAAACTTTAAACGTTAGGCCATCATGTAAGTAAGATGAAGTTATCTTGGAGGCATGCTTGTTTCCAGAAGTGGTTTGTTTCTGTAAGTGGTGTGCCTCTCTAGGTTTGTTTCTTGGAGCATCTCAGAATTCTCTAGTCTTTGAGTACAGGAGACATGAAGTTACAAATCAAGCCTCTACCTTACTTTGGTGTGGGCTCAAGATTCCCAGCAGCTGACTCACACAACAACTTCTCTAATGATAGGCTTCTACTTTACCTACCAAGTGTTTTCTCAGTTTCTGAGGTATTGTTGCTTGAATGAATACTGTTGCCTATAGGTTCATGTATCTAAACACCCTTCCAATAGGTAGTTCTGTTTGGGAAGGTTATAAAGCCTTGAGGAGTGTATTGCCTTGCTGAAGTAAGTAACCTACTAGGGGAGGACTTTGAGGTGTCTATTGATTGTTCTTACTTCCTGTTCTTGCTCTCTACTTCCGGTTTTTGGATAAAAATCTTCCTGTTCCTACTCTTATGCTTTCCCTTCTTATTACCATGGCTTCAATGGCATAATGGGCTCCATCTCTCTGGAACCTAATGCAAAATAAACCCTTTCCTTCTCTACGTTGCTTTTAATCATGATATTTTAAACACAACAACAGAAAAATAGCTAAAACATGAATGTTTATTCTTATTTATTTAGCAAAACCAACAATGCAATTCTGGAAGCACTATACAGGCTCTTCCAACACCCAAGAATTGGTACACAGGATAGATGAGATGCCTGAGCCTGGGGTGATGTATATGCAGAGAGGCCAAGATATTAACTGTTGCCAGGAGATTGTAGAAGAATAAATTTTCAGACGGTGGCTTCTTTTCAATTTTTCTCCATCTTTTCTTTCTTTCTTTCATTCTTTATGTATGAAAGTTTACAGCAAGGAAACAGAACCTACTTTTCTATGAGCCCTGATACAAATTTCTTTCCTATAATGATTATTGATATTTATATTATTTATTTATTGTAATGAGAATAAGGCTATAGTAAGAATTTGACAGAACTTCTATATCATGAGGTCTGTAAGATGCATTTTGTAAGCGTTTTTACAAAGGAGAAAAAAAACCTAAGCACCTAATCTGTGTCAGAGTCGATGTCCAAGTGTATTAGCTGGAGAAAAAAGAAGTCATGGCTGTTAAACATGTGTGGGAGCCACTGAGGATTTGGGGTTCACTCCACCCTATCCCACCCTTCTGAAGCTGTGTGGTTTGGTTGCTGTGTAATAAAATGGGCTTAATGTGTATAGTTTGAAGAAGTCAGTTTCAATCTAAAGGTTTTATAAAAGTCTATTTTGTTTCTTTATAGCACACCAAAATCATTTAGTTCTGGCATGTACCCTAGCTGACTGCATTGATTTATCTAAGTAGAAAAACAGTTTTATTTTACAAGGAAGAAAAGACAGAAATCATAGCCAACATCACAAAGTGGATTAAGAAGTAAAGTAATGATCTTGGCCCAGGTCCACCTTGGAGGGCTTTGCATCCCAGAAAGAGGCTGATCCAGCCTGTGGGGTGTTTCCAATCTGAACACTGAACTAATAGAGGAAATGCCTGGTTGGGACAGGCCTCCCTCTTTACAGGGAGATGACTAATATCTACTGAGGATGCTATTCACGAAGTTCTAAGTAGTTATTCAATCCACCCAAGTCCAAAAGAAGTAGTGCCCTGTCTATCTAAGTATATCTCTTAAAGAACTAGCTGCTAACAATGTCACACAACTTCGACATCACCTCTGGCTGAAACTGCCTCAAGAATGGGACATCAGTTCTTATTTACTGGGTTCCTGTATGGATTCACAAACAATCTGACATTTAACAACTGTGGCTTTCTCAAGTTATTCTAAGCAAAGGCTTGGTTTTGTGGTCTACCCTTTTGCTTTGCTCCTCGACTTGGGTAACTGAGGCCCAATAAAGTCATTGCTCCATGTGGGAAATACCTAGGCTAATTTATGAAATTCAACGTATAGTCATGCTGGTCTTCTGTGATATAAATGCAGCTCTCCTGCTTATGATCAAACAACAAATTTCATCTTCAGGTCCTCACCTATTATCCTTCTCCTCAGGTAGGATCTAATAAAAACCAACCAAAAGACCTTACATTTAAAAAGCTTTTAAAAATTGAGAAAATGACAATTGAGCATGCCAGTGGATAAAAGTAGGTAGCTTGTTAGTGCTGTGATAGGCATACTAAAGATTCAGCAACAAAGACTCATAGTATGGAGTGGTGAAGGCCTCTTCCAGGAGCTGAGCATTACAGGGCAGAGTCTAGAAAGTTATAAGCACTTGTGCTTTGACAGAAGTACCTGACTGAGTGTTCTAGGCCACATCAGCTTATTTAAAAAGATCCTTTGAAGTATGTTTAGTCAGCCCACTGGCTAGGGAACAGAACTTTGTTGAGTGCTTGATGAAGCGTAGGTGAGAAAGGCTATAGATGATACTGACATTGCAATGATAATGGACATTGTTGGAATACCACTTTTGATAAATGTATGGAATGGAGTTTGGGGGGAAAATGGAGGGAAGTGAGGAGGCTTTTACAAAAGTCTAGATGAGACATGGAAGGTCCAGATGGAGAGAGTTGGGCCAATCTAGGATATAGGTGGAATTACAAGCTGGCAGATTATAGAATGAAAGAGAAAGGGAAGGCAGGGGAGAAGAAGAAAGGGGAGCAAACAGGCAGAAGGGAGGGAGACTGGATTTGAGAGAGAGAATGTAAACGCTATGTTAGAGAATCGCGAGAAGACAAGCTTACTTGAAAAATCAAACTAATAGCCCATGGAACTCTCTGAGGGCTCACTGATGTCTTATGAATGTGGCGTCCAGGTGAAACCACTGATGAAATGACTTATGATATAGACTATGAGACAAACTTTTTCCTCCCATTGCTCCTTCCCCTTGTATATTAGGAAATGTTTTCTCTCAACCGCAGAGAAAACTCTGGACTTGTCCCTAGGTCTCCAGCTGTGATGGGAAATCAAAGAAAATTCTTTCCTCAAATATAGGAATGGATTTCCCCATTTGTCAGCACCCCAGCATACACGGTTCTTTCCTATTTGCAGTCAATACTTGAGGCCTCTGCCAGCATCTGTGCTCAGAGAGACAGGAGAAGAGGCACAGGAGCCATGTCAGTGGCACTTTTGAGATAGGTGCTTCAGGGTCTGCAGGTACCATCTTCTCTTGTGTATTTTTGTATTGTTGGATTTTCCCCCGTAGAATTTGTTTCTAAGCCCATCTAGCTGTAACTACTACAATTCAGGTATATCCAGTCTCCTGACCACCGCTCTTAGCTCCTAACTTTCCAGACGTCCAGGCCACAGATCTCTATAGGAATTGGTTCTTACCATAAACCCAAAGGCATCAAGCTGTTGCTCTTCCATTGTGTCCATCTCTGGCTGGAAAGAGAGGCCCATTGGACTTGCAAACTTTATATGCCCCAGTACAGGGGAACACCAGGGCCAAAAAGGGGGAGTGGGTGGGCAGGGGAGTGGGGGTGGGTGGATATGGGGGACTTTTGGTATAGCATTGGAAATGTAAATGAGCTAAATACCTAATAAAAAATGGAAAAAAAAACAAATATGCTTCTGTGCTTCAACACCTACAAATAAAGGATTCTGTATAGCCACTTCTCTTTGCCCTCCATAGTAAAGAAGTTCACTGATGATACAGCTCAAATAAAGACTGTGGGATAAGTTAGCAAGGGAAGACCAGAGAGAATCAAAATCTAGGTTAAAGAGAGAAAAATCAGATGGAAACCTTGTTCATCTTCTGTTCTCATGTGGGTAGAATGGGGACTAGATGATAAGAATAAACTTGAAGCAAAATTATCAGCAAATAAGGAGTAATGGGTAACTCAGAGTTGGTGAAAGCCTGAGGAGATATAGGATTGTGGTTTGGATGTTAAGTGTCTCAGAGGAGCAGTGGGTTTTATAAGTCTTAAGGAAAGCAAATGCACAGAACTAAAATGGATGAGGAGGGATCATGCCCACGGGACACCTCTGAAATAATCTCAAAATGCTCTATGTCCATGAATTGTGACTTTGTGCATGTTATTGTTGTTTTTTCACCATCTTTTGTCGACATGTAAGAAGTTCTCTGAGATTTTTATGCATGTATACAATGACATATGGTCATCATTTGATCCTAATTCCCATCCAACCCTTCCTCTATTGTCCAGTACATCCTCCAACCAACTTCATGTCTTCTTGTTCAGTTTTATTTTTGACAACCAATGAAGTCTAATTACTGCTTCCCATATGTATGTATGTATGTATGCATGTATGTATGTGGCCATCCACTGGAGCATAGAAAACCTTCCAGTAGCCATACCCTCAAAGAAGAGTGATTATCCCTTCCCCAGAAACTATCAACAACCAATAACTCAATAAAAGATAAGGCCCAGAGACCTATGCCAGAATTTTGCCTGGTTTGGTTTAATAGAAATCTGATGAATGTAACCAAAGCTAGTGTAAGTTCATGAGTGCAATAGATAGATCATATCCAGAAGACAATATTTTACAGCTCTCTTCAGCATCCTCTCACCCTTACGTTCTTTCAGCCTCTTCTTCTATGATGTTTCCTGAACCTTAGGAGGCAAAGGATGAAGACTGCTAAAGATGTCATGTAGGTGACATCTAGCACTGAGCACTCATACATGCTTCTCTGGACTTTGTCAAGCTATCTGTCTCTGGATTGACTGCTGCCCACCATAAGGAGGAACTTCTTTGACCAAGGTTGCAAACAGCCCAAGTCCATTATGTACAAACATAAACATCTAGAAGTCAATTTGACCACCTGGTTATTTTTTAGAATCACAACAGTAGGTTCTCCCTTAAGATCTCTGACTTCACCAGCCACTGACTTTTGGTCAGGATTACAGGAAAATGCCTGCTGCGGAGCAGGTCTCCAATCCAATCAGAGAAAGTTAACAGGTGTTATTTTATGCCCTTTCCAAGTGCAAATAAACAGCATCACAGAAAGGGCATGGGCAATAGCCAAGAAGCTAGATTACTGCACATTATGCTATTTCTGCCTGGTCATGGATAAGTCCTAACCAGAACTCTCCATTTAAAGAATGTCTTATAAAACATGGTCAAAATCAACCCAACAACCAGTGAGTAAATGAGCTATTTTTCCTTTTTCTAAGAATACTGGGGTCTAGAGACATAGAATTACTTTCACCATCTAGTAGAATTAGACTGGAATGTAGATTTTCTGGTTTCAACTTGTGTGTCATCTCCTCTTTATAATTATCCTTTTCTCAAACACAGTGTAACTACCTTGACTCATAAAACTTGTAATCTAAATTTTTATAAAGTTCTCTCATAATTATTTCATCACTGAAATATTCTATTTTCATGGGCTAATGTATAAGATAATGAGCCTCAATGCGACATTTTCATGCATGCACATTGAATAATCATTGCATATAGCAAATACATACATATCTAACACATGCAGACAGACAGACAGACACACACACGCACGCACACACTTAATACCATCATTTTCTTCTTCCTGCTCCCCTCAGTCATCATCTACTACCTTGATAAATCCCTTTCCAGGGATGCATCTTTCTCCCTCGTGGCTCCATGTATGGAAGAAAACATTCTATCTTTACCTTTCTAAATCTGCCTTATTGAACATCACAAGGTGACCTCCAATTCCATTCATTTTCCTGCAGGTAAGATAATTTTGTTCTTTTTATGGCTGAACAATACTCCACTGCACATAGGAAAACGAAGGTGGGCTATTATAGCAGATACCACTGGACTCTAAAGTGCTCTTTACTTAGAAAATTTATACTCTGGTTCATTGGGAACACTAGAATAAGCAGATGCAAGCTCTAGATCCACGTCACTTATTAAAAATGAGGCCTCGAGGATATCAATGGCTGTTCCTTTCAATCCTACGTAACCTTTGAGAGACTCAGCTACTTTCCTCAAATCATGCCATTTAATGGGAGGAATAAGGATGGTTTTCAATGTATTCTTGAAGCCAGTATTGCACTAAATCCAAATGCTTTAACTGTAGTTTTGAACTATTAGTATTTAATAGCATTTTATATATTAGAGGGTCAATTTTTAAGATATTAATTATTCATCTGGAGATCACTTAAACCAGAACATTTCTAGTTCTACCTTCCACATAAAGACGACTTGGCATCTCAAGCTAATTAATCTGGAATAAAAGAAAAAAATGCACAACTATGCGATATTTATGTATTTTGAATAATGGCAGACATGGGAAACATGTTCCTTCCAAGAACTTTCCAGAACCTGCAATATGCTGGAGTACTTACAGCTGTGCTACTTATTCCCCTCTTCATGGTGAGCCTTGCATTCTGATGACAGACAACTTCATTCAACCTTCAATACAAAATCATTTCTATTGTTTTCTCTGCCTTATATTACTGTCACTTTATAAAACATTCCCAATCTTTAAGAACAGCTAATTGTCCGACAGCTGACCTTGCATGTAAGAGGCCTCACTAGTCCTGTTAAACATTTAACAAGTGTTCACCAAAATTGTACACAGGTGGATCAGAGTAAAACTTAAATAAACCTATCAGAATGACACGTTTTTCTCATTTTTCCCTACATTCTCCTAAATTAAATACTTGTTATTTGGTAAAGCTGATTTTCTTGATCTCCCCAAAATTAAAAATTAAATTAAAAAATTACTTGATTTCTTGTTTTGTTCAGACCAACCCCAAACAGAAACTTTTGTAGAACACCTGATTTCTTTTTAAACATCATTGTTAGAATTTTAAAAGATGAATGAAATAGTATGGAAGCTCTATCTGGATTCTTTAATGTATTCTTTTAAATAATTAATAAATGAGGGAAAGGTATGGGCTCATGGAAATAAAAGTATATCTGCCATATATAAACCCTGGATGAACTCTTTGCCTGAACTTGGGGTTCACAGTTGTGACTGGTGAAGAGTACTCATTAGCATTTATTATAAAGAGGTCTGAAGTGGCAGCTTTCCATGTATTAAACTGTGTCTCATAATTGTAATTATACTATGATCAGGAAAACAATGCAAAATAGTTGATGCTCAATTATCTTTATTTTTCATATTGAAAGTTCAATTTATATTATATGATAGAAGGATTTCTGAAGGTATACTAGTCACTTTGTTATGAGAAATAATGCATAGAAATATGAAGTATGAAACTATATAAGTGTTCATACTAAGTTCTGAAAAAAAAGAAAAAGTAAGCTCAGGTGTGTATTTGCATTTGGTTATTTATTTACCTAGACCAGTCCACCATCTTTGACTTTCTAAGGGCATGCTGAGGTACAGGCTCTAAGAATATTGACACTTACCTACTCTTCAAGCATTCCCAAGCTCCAAACCTACCAGAATGGAAACATCACTGGCCCTTTCCCAGAAGTCTCCATGCTATAGGCATATACATATTTTGGACCTATTATACCAGTATCCTCCTGAAATCCTGTAAAGATGGAGAAACTGTGAAGTGGAAGAGGCAGAAGCAAGAAAGTATGAACAGAGAAGTAAAGAGACCAAGAAATATGTCTGTTCTTCAATACCTTGAGGTTCTCAAACTACTTATAATGCAAGAAATACAGCATAGAAAAACCTGTGCTCAGAAGTGGAATCCAAATGACAGTTTGTGGATTAAAAGTGTCACGTGACAAATGACATTTCAAGAAAGCTGGACGCCCTCTCTAGTCCATCACTAAGCAAAATCCTGGGCAAGAACTGAATATGCAGAAAATTTAAAAGTACAACCTTGCTGCAAAGCGTAACACAATGTATGGAAGAAAGAACATGAGAGAACAGGGAATTTTATTCTGAGAATTAGAGGCCAAATGTGTAACTTGTCTAAGTTTGATCACTACTTAGGTCAATGTTTAACATCCTTCTGACCTTGAAACTCTAGTGGGTGAACTAGGAAAGACTAACATGGAAAGATATTTGTATTTGTAAGTATGCTCTCAAGCATTTCAGTCACATGTATGAGCTTATGATTTAAATTTGCAAATCTGAAGAATGTGATGATATACTTAGGTACTCATCTAAAAAAGTCAGGAAGATGTTGTGTTGGGAAATCTCCCAATCTTGCATCTGTGGCTTGGCTGTACTGGAGAAAATGCCCATATGATTAACCCTGGTAAAAATCACCAGAGAAAAATCCGTGCAGGGTTTCAATGTTGATTTTTAGCCTCTAGCTTGGTTCAGATTCGTTAGTTTCGTGCTTAAACCTTTGCTTGTGTGAAACTCTGAAATTTCAGAGCATTTAAGAGTTTTGTGAAAGACAGGCTTGCAGGCATCTGGAATTCCAGCTCTGGACCTGGTGCAGCCAGGGCTCTTTATGAGGGACAGTTTATTGTTTTGTGCCTCCTATTTGGAATTGTGTGAATAACCTTGTCCAGCTATGGTTCTGGGTATGCTATGTGGCTTGTCACTGTTACTCCTGATGTGTATGTTAGCTTATACAGCTGCTACCACTGAGCAGTCTCTTTCCAGCCTCACTCACCTTTTCTCTTCTAAAGCACTAGTAAAACAAAGCCCCGTGCTCTGGTGTGTGTTTCTAAAAACCTAAACCATTGTGGCCTGATTGAGAAATGCCTATGGCTTTAGTGAGGCACACTTTGAGATATCTGTAGAGGAGTTTCTAGAGACAGTGAACTGAGGGTCAAGACTCAAATGGGGCACAAGAGCATCATTTCATGTCCTTGGGTCCAGACTTAATAAAAATGGAAAAAGAGAGCTGTGCACAGACATTTCTCTCTCTCTGCTTCCTGTTCTACTGAGGTCTGTAGTAGAAGTCCCGGATATATGCTCTGGCTGCCTGCACCTACAACTTCCCTAGCACGATGGTCTATATCTCCTCAAAACAAGAACCCAAACCAAACTCCTCAAAATATTCCATCATGTATTTTATCACACTTACAAGAAGAGTAAATAGCACATAGTTGAAAAGTAAAAAATTGTAATGAGAAGTTTCATCAATTTAAAATGTTTGCTTCTAAGACTGGGGTGATGGCTGAGTCAGGGAAGTGCCTTTTTCCATAAACAGGAGGACATTAGTTTGGGTCAATATCACCCACAGGTTACCTGATGACATCATAGTCCTGCATCTATAACCCCACTGGTGTGTGCATCGAAAAAGAGGAGACAGGTGGATTCTGGAAACTCAGTGGCCAGCTAGCTTATCTGAATCCCAGTTGATGAGCTATGGGTTTAGTGAAAGACTTCTTCAAATAATAAAATTGAGAGTGACTGGGAAGACAATCGCATTTATCTCTAGCTTTTTGTGTATACACATGTACTGTGCAGGCACATATGAACATGTACTTGCCATGCCACACACATAAAAGTGCTTGTTCTTAAGATGAAGACCCCTCCTTCAAAGTTTCCATTGTCAAAAGGTTCTTTTCCTTCCTAAATGTTTTATGCAGGGATCTCTAGGCCTGAGTTAGCTGAAATCCAAGACCACTTCCCATATGGATATTATGTTCAATTCATAATCATATCTGATGCTGCAAAGACAGTCAGTTATAATGCACAGATTGAGTTCCTAACATCGCTCTCTTTTTAGCTATCTAAGTACTAAAGACTGTTCTGTGTGCTAGAGACCAGAATGAATGACAAAAATTCTCTACTGTCATTCAGCTTATACAATAGTAAAGCAGACATATGCACAAGTAATGTGTGTGTATATATAATGTATATATATGTGTGTGTTGTATATATAACAGTGGCAAAAAGGTAATATACATCCTGAAAATTATACAACATACAAATGTCAGGTGGTGCTAAATGTTAGCGATTAAAATAAAAAGAGCAAGGGGGCTGGGAAGAGAAGTGAGAATAGTACTAAATTTTTTTCTAGAGCATATGAGGAAGGCTGCATTCATAAGCTAACATCTGTGAAAACCATGCGAGTGTTCAAAGCCAAGGGGCAGTACACGCTAGTGTGGGAGCATGCTGCTGTGTTTAGAAAAGAGCAAGGAGTGTTGAGATGGGAGTGGAGTGACAAGGAAATGAGCCGACAATGTGATGACAGGGGCACACTCTGGATAGAATCTTGCAGATGCAGTTTCTACACTGAAGGGGGCAAGGACCCTGTAGTGAAGAAGGGAGCTGTAGTGAAACTAGTCACTGTGAGAATCATTGGGATTGAATCACAATTTTGCCACTTAGAAAGCTATGAGACCTTGAGTACAGCACCACTCACTGCTTTTGGTCTTCTATTGACTCCTTGGCAATAGTGACTGGCAAATAGTTCCTCCTTTGTAGAACTGCATGATGATGACTGAGGGCATTTAAATTCTTGTGAAGTGTCAGAGGCATGCTCATTGCTGATTGGCTTTTGGAAGGCTGGCTCTGCCTGCCTTTTAGAGCTAGTGACCTGGTACAAGGACAGGGACTACACTACAGAGATGCTCCGACCAGTGCAGGCAAGCGCCATGCTACTGGATCATACACAGGCGATGGCAGTGGAGGCACCAGGAAGACCAGACTGCACACTACACAATAAATTTTGAACATGCAATCATCCTGAGCTACTGTCAGACTGCCTATGTGACAGTCAGGACACCAGAGATGGCTGTGATTGACACTGCATTTTTTTTCAGGAGGACTGTGAGGATATAAAGGAAAGTCAGGAGTTCCTCTCTTATTCATTCTAAGTTTTAAGGGTCTTTCGGTCATCTTGGTTTAGCTGACTTGCAGAGATGGCCTGTTTACAGAGTGGTATAAGTGGATAAGATGTTCAAGAGGGAGGGGATGAGAGGAAGGAGAGAAAGACAGACAAGACAGACAGACTGACCAAGACAGAGACAGACACAGGGACAGTGACATGAACAAAGAGAGAGTTAGGAGTGGTAGGAAGGGAGGGAGGGAGGGAGGGGGAGGGAAGGAGGGAGGGAGGGAGGGAGAGAAAGTGAAGGAGAAGAACCATCCAGATAGGTACCACCAAGCGGACTGGATCTTCAAGTACACTCTACTTGCAATGCAGTTTGGAAGAATGCCATGCTAACTTAAATAAAACTGAAAGACTATCAAGATAAATTCTTATTGTAGCACTTGGTACATAATGATTTATAATGAATAGAATAAAGCAGTTGGATTCGATTTCTTTAAGAACTGTCACATAATCCTAAATTTCCTCAAATGTGATATCAAAGTCTCCAGATTCTGCTTGTCTGTATCTAAGACTATGATAATATTCTCCAACCTTCTTATATTTTACCCCAGTATAAAACAGACATTAGTAAGCCTCAAGGTCAACTGCATTGTGTACAGTGATAGGGAATATATTAAAACATACCCTTAAGTTATTGGTAACTGAGTAGTTTTGTTAAATTGATTTAAATATACTTTATAAAATTCATGAGAGATGACTAGCTTATGTTTTCAGATATATTAACTTTATCTCTTAAAACTCACTTTTAAGTGAACACTGAACATTCTTGTTTTAATGTTTTCCACATTGAGGATAGGAGAGTTTGCAGCTTGTGATTGCTGATTGCTTGCAATTTTAAGAAAACTCGAACATTGGCCTTCCATTCCTGTCCTCCTGGGGCTAAATTAATTTGTTATTGGATATCTGATTCCAGTTTTGCTTGATTTGGGGTAAGATAGCTGCTTTATTGTAGTAATTCATTTTTTACCTTTTTCCCTCTTATGCACTGAGTCAGTGTTCATCATGATCATGTAGTCCATAGATGCATAAATGTTCTAAAAATGTCATCATTTCATGCTTAACTTAATCTTAAAGCAACATCTCAGGTACTTTTTTATAAGATGTATTTAATGATGTATGTAATATATAGAAATAGCATATTCTCCATTTTAAAGCCATTCAGTTTTATATGTGGATAACTTTTGAGTTTATGAATAATAGTAAATGTCCACCTGTTCAGTTTTAAATGCAGAATGCAACTGGGTCATGGAAAGTTGAATAATATAAAATGAAGAAGTTCAACAAACTTACCTGAATTCCCAGGAATTTTTTAAGCATTTTTTTCTCATCATGAAATACTCTTTTTTATTAGTAGACCTAGGAATACACAGTTGCATAGTTTTCACTTGTATTTTGTGATAGAAATTTTATCATTTTTAGTAGAGTCTAGGACATGAAGTTATACAATATAGTATCCTTTTTTTAGAGGTAGTTAAAAATGAGTGGAGTATTTCAGAAGTTTTATAAACAATATCTACTGTAAAATGAATAAGGTAAATTTAAACAACAAAGAAATTTCTGTCAGTGTTTATATCAAGTACAAAGGTTCTTGGTCTTTTGCAATGAAATATTTCCAAACTTCAAAATATTGTTAGTCAGTACTCATCCTTCAGGGTGGAAAATAATTGTGATTGGATGACTCAAGAGGCTCATAAAAGAAGAATCTACTCATAATCAATATTTTGAGGTCTTTATGCCATATAGAACAATTAAATATGGAGGCATAGTGTACTCTAGCTTAAAATATATCAAAAACATTACTGTGATGATGAATCATTTAAAACAGTATATTCTGACACATTGGCCAATGGAACAAAAAAGAAAGAGAGAGAGAGAACCCAGAAATAATACATGACCAACTAATACGGTTTGGGGTACAAAGAATCACAATGGGGAAAGGCTTGGCCAACAGATGTTGCTGCATAACATAAAAACTGACATGAAGAATAAAATGGTGCGCCAGCCATGCAACATACATAAAAACATCCCTGAATGGAGAAAAGACTAAGACAAACCCTGGAAGTAAACAAGTAGAAGAAATCCTAGGGGAAACAGTTGGTGACATTAGTCTTGGCATAGATTAGTGACATTGGTCATGGGAACCAGCACCACAAAATCAAAAGCAAAGGTGGATAAGCCAGGGGATACCATACTCAAGGACTTCTGCACAGCACAGGGACAACAGAATGAAAGTGTATACAAATAACAGGATTAAAATCTTATAGTCAATAGCGCTATCCCTCTCCTTCACCCTTTTCTTTCCTCCCTCTTCTGTGTGTGTATGTATAGATTGTATGTGTATGTATGTATATGCAAGCATTTGTCTGTGTGTTTTCACACGTGTATAGATATGGGCATGTTTGTGTCTGCACAAAAAAAAAACATTCTAGGGATGGGCAGGGGTAGTTGTTGTAAAACTGTGTGGATGTGTTTAAATTAAAACACATACAATTAAACATTACAGTGCAATTAAATGGTACAACTAAAAATGCTTAGAATGCTGCAATATATTCAATTCCACTTTAGCTTAATACTTTTAAAATTCTCTAGCTGTAGTTCAGCCTCTTCTTGTCCTAGGGGCGAGGAGTTTCTTTCTGGATGGTGCTCAGAAATGCTAGACTCTTCTGGGCTTGACTTTTTTGTTTGCTTATGAATACCTGGATTGCCCTTGGTACTGCTTTGCTCCTCACCAAGCCCTGCAGATTCACATTCATATCATTCCCTCTATTAAGCTTTTCTCTCTGATGGAAAAGGATGCTTGATTAAGTAGGTGTGTTTATCCTAACTAATGTCAAGTAAGTCAAATATTAAGTGTAAATAGTCAACCATTGTCCCCAGTATGCTGTTACTAGTTTTGTATTTATTGGCTTGCTCCTGTTCTTTACTCTTTTCCTTTTCTTTTATGCTTGTGTTTTGTATACTGACATAATATTTCACCTTAAGAATAGATTCTGGTATGAGCTAATATAAACTCATCTAAATTCTTTGTGTCAGTCTTGTCTGCATGTTGGAAAAGGCCACATTGAAGTATGAAAGCAATTATTATAATACATTTTTGTTCTTTTACATTTGTTTGTTTAGTGTGTATGTGTGTGTGTGTGTGAGAGAGAGAGAGAGACAGAGAGACAGAGAGACAGAGAGACAGAGAGACAGAGAGAAAATACATGCATAAATATTGCCACTCATATGCCGAGGTCAGAGGTCAGCTTGTGGAAGTCTGTTCTCTCCTTCCACATTGTGGATCTTGAGGATTGAACTCAGGCCATCAGCTCAGGCAATATGGGTTTTTATCCACCGAGCCATCTTGTTAGACCCTCTTTCATGCATTTTTAGAAGAAATATCAAGAGAGTAAATATTTGAAGTAATACTTCACCGTGGTGCACTTTTTTGAGACTTTTCTGAGATGTTAATAATGCCATTTAACTTCTGGCACCCTGAGGTTTCTCAGTGTTGTGTTGAGAACATCGTGTGTGTTCTAGGTAACAAAATATAAAATTACCAGACAGTGTTTTAGAAGCAAGTGGTTGGAGAGTCCGTATTATTGAGGTCCCTCTCTAACCTATCTTTACTGTTAATTAACGGTGGAAACCCAAATAAATCAGTTGTTCTTTATTTTGTTTCCTCATTTGCTAAGTGTAGAGCATTCACCAAATTTACAGGGAAAATGTGGCTAAATAATTAATTACTAAGGTATAGCCTCATCTGTATAGTATGAACAGAATGTGTTTCCAAATATTCAATGAGCTATATGCATACTGTGAATACACGCTAAAGAAAGCCACAAGGCTAAGAGCCAAGCTGGGGCTGAAGACTCTCAGGGACACCTCTTCTGCTTGAATCATCTGAGAGCAGTCACTGTTAACTTCCAATCCCACACGAGTAATTCTGTTCATCTCTGTGGATTTCTGAAACATCTCATCTCCAGGCAGGTAACTTAGTAACAATCACGCTCCTTCATTTTCTTAGAGCTGGTAGTGTTTGCTAATTTCTTTTAGCCACTTAGTGGTAGAAGAGCCTTTGTTGCAGCTTAATGTGGGAGCTAGCACATGAATTAGACATCAGCTCTATCCCAGGCATCTCCCAGTATAGCTGGAGATGATGACCCATGGAAATGATCATAGCCAACCATAAAACAAGCAAGGAGGCACCCAAAGCTGTGAGAGACCTAAAGGTTGAGGTTCTCCCCCTGGGAAGAAAAATAAATCACCGGAAACTTGACATGTGTAGTGGGTCATGAAGGAAAAACAGACTTTGCTAGATAGAGGTGAATGGCAAGCCTGTCTAGTAAGAGAAAATGTCTCTAGCAACACAGGCAGGCATGGAGGAACATGTGTGTACATGCGTACATTTCTTCAAACGTGAATAACTTAGAAAGTCACTACTGCTTTTGGTCCATCCGTTGCCTTTCCCCTGACCATAGACAATTGAGAAACGACCCCGATAGCAAAGAGATCTCAGAAGTTTACACCTGGAATCTGTGTGATCACTATCTCCCTCTCTCCCCAGTTCTTAGGATCCAGAGGTTCTTAGCAGGGTGTTTTCCATTCACTCCAGAGTCTCCAGCTCTACCCCCCATATAAAGATAGTACAGTCAGGATACTTGGTGGCCACCAGCAGAATAGGGAGTTGCCAAAATAAATGTTTTCCATCGAGATTTCACACTTGCACTTAATGAAATAGACGTTTTTCCAAACTGTTTCTTTAGAGCTCCATTTTTCTTTAAGATTTGTAATGAAAATATTTCATGACCTGTTGACATATTCATATGGTGATTTTCAAAAGGTAGATTTCATTTACAAAATGGGCTTGGCAGCAAGGAGTAATATCTGAGACGCGGGACAAGGCTGCTGACAGGGAAAATTAGGGCTGTGTTGCAACTGACATTGTTTTGTAGCTGTGCCATTTTTTGATGATTGGCCAATGGGGCTGGGTTTATGGTGCCTTTGTGGTAATGATGCTGAGCCGGGCAGCCTGAGACCATTCTTTATTGCACTGCAAGAGTAACAGCTGATAAGCACAATGTACATCCCAGCAACTCTTTTTTATTTGTTTCCCTATACTGCCTTGTAGAATGAAGGTCATACAAGCATGATTCTGACACAAAGAGGCAGATGAGAAAATTAGAAAGCATTCTTTGTATCCTTGCCCCGTACTTTATCTTATCATCTTATTAAGATAGCTCTGCAGCTGCTGAACGTAATGACTGACACACATCAAGTTAAATTTTGTAGCTGCCACTCGGTCTGAATAGAAAGGATATGTTGTGTGTCCTTCTGCCAGGAGCTAAGTACTATCAAGGAGTATTCACCTTAAGATGGCAGAAGGTAGCATTAAAAATGGCTCTAAACATGATTAGTTACAACTTCTCTTTTAGGTTTATGAGATTTATATTTGATCCGTCACCACTTTCCCATGCTTTAGCTCCTCATCACTATAATCATTATTTAGAGTCCTCTAGTGACCAATACAGCTGTACTGATCTAATAACGTCTTTAGGAACTGAGAACTAGATTTCACTAACGTTTCCAGCCATTCCCGGTGATAGAATCGGAAGGCTTTGTGCAGAACGGAGATTTGGCCTTGAAAAAACAAATGAATTAGTTTGCAGTGAGGAAAAATCACTTGAGCACACCCTGTAAGTCATCTTGAGGAAGATAGCACTTGCACCGAGGGCTAAAAAAGAGATTGGCTGGATGAGGATCGAGCTCATTAGAGAGGAGTGTGGGATTGTCACTGTGCAGAAGGCAGATCAAAGGAGAAAGGAAAGAAAAGAAGAATTTTAAGTCATGCTGGGGAGTTGGGAAGATGAGAAGGTCTCCGGTAGAATTCTAGGTTGAGGAACTGATGCATTCTGTAATGCTCTGAGAGAGGAAACCACTCATTAGATTTGACTGGGTATTACTTCTTGTAGAGCATATTTTACAAGTTAGACAGATGAGATGAAAGAAAATGGATATTAGCTACCATTATTGTCTATCAAATATGATAGTCAAATATGCATGATGATGAAAAATTATTTGTTGTTTCAAACTCCTACAGGAATTTACTTGCTTTCTGTGGGGTTAGTTTTGTTCTTTTCTTTTTCTAACCCTACCTACATCACCTATGTGTTCTGAGTGGACTATCCATTCTGTGTATATGGGGTCTTTGTAGTCAAAGAATTCTCTGTATTAGTTATGCTCTGATTTTCTTCAATCTGATGCTATCTCATCTTGTCAGATCCAGACAGATACCACTTGGGTATACAGTATAAAGAAGAGAATTTAACAAAACTTCCTGTATTTCACCAGTTTTCCTTCATCCTGTCTCTCTGTGCAGATCACATGTTCAAGCAAGGAGCTTTTTATTTAATAATGCCTTACTACTGAGTTTATATTGGTGTCTGAGATGTGCCAGGAAATGCAGATCTCTAGGCTCCACGCAAGACCTTCTGGGCCAGAATTACTCTTAGTAGTAAGAGCTCTGGGGAAATCATGCACACAAGTTTAAGAGAATTACTTGAGAATACATCAGTAGCCACTGTTGCATTCTGCTATAGTGCTATCTTAACTAGTGAGTTTCAGAATATTTGATGAGTTTAATCATTTTTAATTATCATAGTGTCAACAAGTGTCCCAAAGTTGCTCAGGGAAAATAGCATCATTACATGATCTACGTCATCTCTGATGACTTTTGCAATGCTAGAGTGACAGCATATTCTAAAATCATACTGTAGACTTTATTCCCTCATCCTAGAAACAGACATTTCTCTAAGAAAAATCAGTATTGGTATAGTAGAAGATGCCAGCTTAGATTCACAAGTCTAGTTAACAATTAGTATTACTTCTGGGTTGTTCATTGTACATAGGCCTCTAATATATAATTGAGTTTACATAGATATTTTCAATTCTACTTCAAGACAGTAGGCATTTTTGTGTGTTACCCTCTATACTGTAATTGAATAGGGACACATGATATATCAAATAGTGAGTCAATTACATACATCTCTCATCATCCAAATAAGAGTGGTAGCAAGAATTTAAATGGTAATAGCACCAAGCAGTAAGTTAGAATTATTTTAAAATGGGAGCAAATAACGAGACCCATATTCAGATATTATGCAGAGAGAGAGTTGGACCACACAGCTCTAAATAGAATATCTCCATTAAATCCCTCCCCTCGGATCTCAGGAAACTGTAAAAGAGAAGGTAGAAGGATCGTTAAGAGACACAATGTATATAGAACACCAAGAGAACAGAGCCCTCCAAATCAGCTAAGCAACGATCCTATGTACTCACGAGACTGAGGCAGAAAGCACAGGGCCTACACAGGTCTGCGTTAGGTCCTCTGCACATGTATTATAGATTTCAGTTTAGTGTTTTTATGGGACTCCTGTGTGGTTGAGTGGATCTCTGATTCCTGTGCCTTCTCTCGGGGCTCTTTTCCTTCTGTTGGTTTCCCTTGTCCAACTTCAATGTAGTGGTTTTTGTTTTATCTTATAGTTTATATCTTGTTGTTATCTCTTAGAAGCTTATTCTTTAGTAATGAGAAACAGAAATGGAATGAATCTGGATGGGGTGGGAGGGAATCTGGGAAAAGTAGATGGAGGTAATTGTAATCAGAAAAAAAATTATGAAAAAAAAAAGGCTCTATCTGCAGTAACAAGAAAATTTTTTCTTTAAAAACTGGTACATGTACCCTACACATTCAGTGAACTATAATCCAGTGGCTAAGTATATGCTAGTTACTAATTATTTTATTTTTATTTTCAGTAAGTTATTTGTGTGATTTATATATTTATATGCAAATTTATACATTTCTTACATATGGTTGAGGCCTGAGAAGAATGTCAGAATGCTCTCCCGATTTCTGCCTTAGTCCCATTAGTCTCTTACTGAAACTGAAGTTCTCCATTTGAGCTAAGCTAACTGGCCTCTGAGCACTGGGATCTGCCTGTGTCTGCAGTACAACACTGGGTTATTGGCACAAATGACTGTGGTTAGTTTTTATTTTTTTAATTGTTTTGGATTTTTTGTTTTGTTTTGTTTTACATGAGTGCTCTGGATTTGAACTCATGTCCTCATGCTTATGCAGAAAGTGGTCTTACCCACTGACCCATCTCCTGTTTTTGGCTATTCAATTTTTTTTCTACTAATAGATACACATTTAATGCTCATCACTAACTCAGCATTTGAATATTTTTATACAGCAGTGGTATTCAATAAACCCCAGTGATGTGAATGTCCCATGCAATGTGGTTGTCATTGGCTCACATGTCTGTTGGGTGGTTAAAATGTGACTAATGGAATAAGGATTTTCACTTTCAATTTTAATTCACTTAGAACAGAAATGTGGAACTATTGGCTCCTTGTGCAATGTTACATAACACACTTCAAGATATGTTAGTTATGTAAAGCCTGCTCTTCATTAAGGTCTTTAAAATGCACTCACTGGAGACTGAGATTTTAAAACATTTTGTTCTGAAGTGCACTGGATGTATAATGTTCGCAGTAAGAATTCTCAAACAGGTTTGACAGTTGTCAACATATCACCATTCACATCAAGCTCAGTGGTTTCATAATACAAGAAACTGTCCAAGTACCCTGCTCCCCGTTGATTCCTCATCATTCACCCCAAATGACTAATTGCCTTCTCCTCTTGTCTAGATCCTTTTAGATGTGCTAGAGATTGGTTCTGTTTAAGTATAATATCGATAGAATAAAAGATGATAATTTTGCATGTGTATGAGGGGATGGATGTTAATCTGGATTTTGAGCTATCTGTGCATGCAGTCCATAGGACACCGTTTTAATACACATATCTATACATTTTAAAAAATATTTCCATTCATGTATCAAATATAGTATCAATATACACAGATTTTGTATCATCAAAAAATATTTCTTCCCACTAACAATTATAGATATGTTGTGTCAGTCAGAATTAGTTTATTTATTTATGAGTTTGGTCCAAATGGAAACATATATTATATAGTCATGGCTGTGCTTCATTGGAACATAAATGGGTGTCAGTTTTGTTGTTTGTAGTTCCTCCTGGAGTCTATCACAAATTCTTGATCCCTCTACCTGTTGCTAGGAAATGAGGTTGTGTCTGTTTTGGGGCTATTATGTGTACTGGTTTTGTGTTCAGTTCTTAAGTAGCAGTATATTTTCGTTTCTCTTAGTTGATTTGTGGGGTCATCCAAAAACTGCATCTTTAACTTGATGAGAAACTTTGCATAATTTTCTAACTAATTAAGCTTTTATCTGAAAATTTCAAAACTATATTCACTTTATGTCCTTGCTAGTACTTCCTATGGGTGGTTTTCAAAACTGTCAGTCTAATAGGTGGGAAGTAGCATGATGTGATATTAATAGGCATTTTTCAGGGGATAATGAGGTTTTATTGTCTTTGCATGTATTTTCCACACATGTATTTTCTGTATTTGGTATGTATGCACTTGTGTGCTCATGGCAGGAGGGCTACTTAAAGTTGATGTTGTTTATCTTTCCAAATTATATATTGAGACTGAGTTTTTCAACTAGTTAAGAGGTCACTAGCTTGGATGAGCTAGCTACCTAGCTTGTTCTGCAGGTACCTAGCCTCTGTGTCTTATATTCTGGGATTACAGGCAGCCACCAGGCCCTAATGATTTTTCACGTGAGTACTGGGGATTTGAACTCCAGACCTCATACTTGGACTGCAAGTGTTTAGCCAGTTGAGCCACCTACTCAGTGCCCCCTTATAAATATCTATTTCTAAGTCTTTTATTTTTTATGTTTACTTTATTTTCGAATTTTAAGTATCCTATTGTCCAAATGTGTTCGTTCACCTTGACACCTTTTTTGGTTTATAATTGATGTAGGGAGACATTTTGTATACAACCAAGGTAATCAAGATTTTGTTGAATGTATTTTAGAATTTTTATAATTTTAGTTTTAGGTCTCTGATCCATTTTGAGTAAAAATTTACATATGATCAAAGGTAAAAAATCATGTTAAAGATCAGTTTTTATAGTAACTCTTACTGGAAAAAAATTTAAAATGATTCAGTCCTCCAAATGAATTACACTAGTGTGGTTGCCAAAATGTATTATGGATATTGTCTTAAATCTGTTTTTACTAAATGCTTGTCTTTATTCTAGTACAGAATGATTTATACAGTTTTATAGTATCTTTTCAAAGCAGGGAGCATGGATTTCTATTTCTTTATCAAGGTTATTTTTACTATTGTAGATCTTTTATATTTCCAGATAGTGTTGGGGTTAATTTCTCATTATACAGACACTCTGTTGAGATAGTGACAGGGATTTTTTTTAACATAATGATCAGTCTAGAGGGTAAGAAAATATTCCTTTGCATAAATCTCTGGTTTCTCTTAACATTACTCTATAGTATTCAGGCTAAAGAAATTGCCTATTTTTGTTGTTATTGTTGTTGTTGTTGACTCCACTCCTGATTTCTTATCTTTCTTGAAGTTCTCATGTTATTTTTTTAAGTTTACACTTTACAGATAATGTCACCAGTGAGGAGATGTGCTGTTGATTCATAAATTTTGACCTGGCATGGCTCATTCACCCTTGCTAAACTGACGTAGCAAAGTTAATGATGTATTTTATTAATGCCTGTAATTATTTATGAAGATAACAACATCAGCAAAGAACAGCAATTTAGTAACTTATTTTCCTCTCTGTCTGTCTTTTGTTTTAGTGTTCTGCCGTATTATACTAGCTAGAACCTCCAGAGTATAATATTGTATATTTGTGTTGAAAGGAGGGATTGTCTTGTTCGTAATCTAAGAGGAAAGCAAGATTTCATTGTAGAATATTCACAGTAAGCCACTTATTTGTGCGTAATTATTGGGCATTCATAGTCTGCAATTTTTCAGAAATGAACATAGGAAATTTTATAACTTCCCCATTCACTTTTGAGGGTATTATTTTGGATTTTGGAAATAAGTTCTCTTCCTCCCCTCCCCTCCACTCTTCCTTGCCTCCTTTTCTTCCCTCTACATTTGTGCCTCCTCTCCTCCCTTTACCCTAACTCCTGCTTCTTTTTCTCCCTCTTCCTCCTTTTCTTCCTCTACCTGCTCTGTGTTGGGATTGAAGCCCAGGCTTAAAGCAGAGTAGGTAAATGTTTTGTGTTTTGCCACTGAACTACTCTATACCCTAACATGGTACTTTAGTTGCTCCTAATTTGATTTATGTTTTGAAAAATTCTTACTATAATGTAGTTATTTTATGTATAAGTTATAAGATATTTCAGCTTTGCTACTAACTACTATTTTTAAATAATTTTTATTATTTTGTTTGTGTGTTACAAATTTAGTGTATTTTTAGTTTCAGTCAACTTGAGGCAAACCCATATATATATGAGAAGAAGACATCTTATAGAAAAAAGGTCATCATATAATTGGCCTATAGTCTGTGAAATATTTTCTTGATTAAGTATTGATGTAGAGAGCCCAGGCTATTGTCAGTGGTATTGTACTGCACTGGTGGTACTAAGTTTTTTTTACAAAAAAAATAAAAAAAATAAAAGCAGGCTGAGCAAGCCCGGAGGAGCAATCAAGTAAGCAGCATTATTCCTGACTGGAGGTTTCTGTCTTGACTTCCCTAAATAATGGCCTGTGATGTGGAAATGGAATAAGCCCTTTCCTTCCTAGTTGTTTTTAGTCATGGTGTTTTATCACAGAAATAGATACACTAACACTTGCCTTGATGTTTGTCTGGAAGTCATAGGGACATCTTTTGTGATGCCATTTCTTTTCTTCCATATTTACAAAGTTTCTAGAGTTTGAACCTGGGTCTCCCATGCCTGGAGTACTATCTGGAGCCTCCAGATTACAATTTTGAATAAAAGTGCAAACTCTTATTCATTATCCTAGAGAAAATCAAGGATTAACTAAACATCCCATTAATTGTGATTAGTTGTTTAAAACCCCTGTACAAAGTATCCCTGCCATTGAACTATTTTATTGCCCTCAAATAATTTTTGTACACAAAATCTAGTAATTCTATTACAATGTGTGGTGCTTTGAATATTCTTGGCCCAGGTAGTGGCACTATTAGGAGATGTGGTCTTGTTGGATTAGGGTATAGCCTTGTTGAAGAAAGTTTGTCACTGTGGAGTAGGCAATGAGACTTCCTCCTAACCATTTGAAAGCCAGTCTTCTCCTGGCAGCTTTCTGATGAAGATATAGAACTCTCAACACCTCCACTATCATCCCTAGGTGTTGCCATACTCCTGCTTTGATGATAATAGACTAAAACTGTACCTGTAAGCCAGTCTCAATTAAATGTTGTCCTTATAAAAGTTGCCTTGGTCATAGTGTTTGTTCACAGCAGTATCCTGGTTATTTGATAGAAATTATAATTTTTCATTATTTTAAAAGATTCACTTTCAAGTGCTTAAGATGAAGGCATGATATTTTTCCTGTATTATATACTTAGATCTTTGCTTTGCACCACTTACGCACATGGCTATTTATGGCATGGTGGTACTCACAAGTTTGATTGTGAAAGGTCAACAAAATACTTTAAATTTAAAATTAAAGCTCTATGAGCTTTTCATTATAAGTATTTTACATGCTTGCAACTTGTCTAACTAATGAGTTAGGGGCACTCTGTAACAAAATTTATGACTATGCTGAGAATTGTAGTGGTGTCTTTGACTCATCAATGTGAATGATTCAGAAAGCTTCAAGATAGAGTTGAATGGACAGTGCCTTAGGTATGGTACAAGTCTGGCATAAGGATATAAAAATTGCTAATAAAGCATAGGACTAGCCTTCCAACATCAGGGCAGTCTAGACAAAATCCCCAGCAAAGAAAGGTTGGTCTGTGAGTTGTATCTTGGGTATTCCAAGCTTTTGGACTAATATCCACTTACCGAGATACAATTCACAGACCATATGAAGCTCAAGAAGAAGGAAGACCAAAGTGTAGATGCTTCAGTCCTTCTTAGAAGAGGGAACGAAATACTCACGGGAGTGTGGGAAGGACTTGGGAGGAAGAGAGGAGGGGGAGGAGAAAAAGGAGGAGCAGGAGCAGGTATGAGAGAGACAGGGATGATATTCAGAGGGTCAGGAATTTGAACAGAGGTGTGTAGCAATGGGGGATGCGGAACTGGAAATTCCCAGATACCAGGAAAGCAAGTATCTCCCATGACCCAACAGGGATGAGATTAGCTGGAATTCCCAACAAAGGGAAGGGAGAACCTCTAGAGAGCATATCCAGAGGTTAGGCCAGGACCCCAGTTGGGGGATGGGGCCACTTCCTCATCTCCACATTTTTAACACAGAATTGCTCCTGTCTAAAGGACATACAGGGACAAGGTTTGGAGCAGATACTGAGGGAAAGGCCATTCAGAGACTGCCCCACCTGGAGATCCATCCCATATATAGACACCAAACCCAGACACTACTACAGATGCCAAGAAGTGCTTGCTGACAGGAGCCTGATATAGCTATCTCCTGAAAGGCTCTGCCAGAGCCTGATAAATACAGCGTCAGATGCTCATAGCCAAACATTGGACTTAGCACAGGTACCCTAATGAAGGAGTTAGATAAAGGAGTGAAGGAGCTGAAGGGGTTTGCAACCCCACAGGAAGAACAACAATATCAAGAAACCAGACACCTCATGTCAGAGCTCCCAAGGACTAAACCACCAACCAATGAGTACATATGGAGGAATCCATGGATCCAGCCTCATATGTAGCAGACAATGTCCTTGTCTGGCATCAATGGGAGGAGAAGTCCTTGGTCCTGTGAAGATTTTATGCCCCAGTATAGAGGAATCCAGGGTAGTGAGGTGGGAGGGGGTGGGTTGGGGAGCACCATTATAGAAGCAGGGGGAGGGGGCATGTGATAGGGGATTTTTGGAGGGGAAACCAGGAAAGGGGACAACATTTGAAATGTAAATAAATAAAACATCTAATTTAAAAAATAGAAAGGAAGAAAGAAAGAAAGAGAGAAAGAAAGAAAGAAAGAAAGAAAGAAAGAAAGAAAGAAAGAAAGAAAGGAAGGAAGGAAGGAAGGAAGAAAGAAAGAAAGAAAGAAAGAAAGAAAGAAAGAAAGAAAGAAAGAAAAGAAAAGAAAAGAAAGAAAAGAAAGTAAAAGGGAGGAAGGAAGATTGGTTGGACATTCCCAGTGATGTCAATTAGAGTAGCTCACTGAAAACTCTCAACACTGAGAACACTCACTATGCCTGTGGAAGATAATGTATGTCATGAGGTCAAGGACTGAATCATATATGGAAGAATCTATTGATTTGATGGAGAGAAAGATAGATATAGAGATATCATACATATGGTTTAAAAGTAGGTCTGTAGAAAAGATAGAGAATGCTCTGTGTAAGTATGTCTGAGAGGGAATAGCCCAAAGTCAGGGAGCCCCATTGTGATACCTTTGGACTGGATTGAGACAAAGTTGGGTAACTTTCCTTAGTGTCAAATGGATTCTCAGTTTCCCTCCTTCCTGTATATAAGCAGGTATGTCACTTCTCTGTCTTTTGTCTGAAAGGGAGGATTGTTCAGTGAGAATTAATTTCTATATTTCTAGGTAATTTCATTGTAAGGAGAGAGGCCAAGATTTTCCAAGGTAAGGGGATCCTTGATGATAGTCACAGATTAGATTGTAAAAGGTCAGGAAAACACAAAACATGTGTTAAGCTTAAAATTAAAGACATGTGAGCTTTTCATTATACCCATTGTACATGCCTACAACCAGGCTAACTGGTAGTTTTAGGGACAATTTCAATCACATATATGACTTATGACTTTTTAAGATCATAACATGTTACATACATTTTTAAAATCAGAGTTAGACATGGTGGTTTCATTGTCTCAAGAATTATAACCTTTTGGAGGATTTTTTATGATGTTAAATATGTAGATGCAGTGTAATGAATAACTGAGGAGGAGAATGTGGCCCAGATTTTTCTCCCTGTAATCTCAGCAGTACAAATTTGGTAAAAATTGTTATACAGCATTCCTAAATGCCATTCACAGATGAGTACCACGGGATAATGGTCTCTGCTTGATCTCATGCTTCTAAGCATGAGAATTGTGTATTTTATTCTTTCCAGCTATAAAATAGCTGTCATTGTAAGTTTATAACTGCATTTGTGTGCCCGCTGTACAAAAACAATAGTATGTGATTGGAGACATTTTAAAAACTAAAATATAAATCCTTCACCATAGTCACAAATAATATAAAATTTCTTGGTGTAACTCTAACCAAGCAAGTGAAAGACCTGTATGGCAAGAACTTTAAATACTTAAACCTGTATTTCCTGTAGTCATGCTTAGGAATTCCTGAGCCAGGAGGAGTGCTGGTATCTCCTAGGCCAGTGTGTCAGAATGTGTGCCCCAGGGAACACTAGTCAAATCAGCAGGCAGTGGCAAAATTAAAATGGAATTGTTTTTGTGTTGACTTATGACACTTACTCATGGGGCCTACTGGATGTGGTTAATACACCCAGTGAAACTGCGTTAAAGAAAACTGATTTTCTCTTTCTCAGATCACTGAGAGTGTTCAAGGTTCTTGGAACCTTGTAGACACATATGTTTATTAGCATATTAAAGGGTCTACTGCCAGTAACAGCTTGACTTTGTATAACACATCAATTGACCATGTTTGACTGTGTGTATACATGCATGCTAATGTGAACAATAAATATTAACAATTGGAAGCAGTAATTTTAATGATATATATGGAGCAACAAATTGTTCATGCTTTATTTCATGGAAAGCTGAGGTCTGGGGAGTTTGTTTCTTTGTTTACTTACTTATTTATCTTCTAAAAGTTTTTAGACAATTATTTTGATTTTTTTTTGTTGTTTCCCTAAATCCTGCCAGATCTTCTCATCCTCTACCAATTAAGTTTCATATATTCTCTCTCTCTCTCAGTCTCTCTCTCTCTCTCAGTCTCTCTCAATGAACAATAACAGAAGTAGGAAAACAACAAAATTTCAAAATCAAAGCAGGCAGCTAACACACACACAAAAAAAAAAATCAGTAAGACAAAACAAAACCAAAAAACAAAAACAACAACAAAAACAAAACCAACCAACCAAACAAACAAAACCAAACAAATAAAACCCTATAACAAAAAGTGTTCAACAACAAAATTTGGAGCTGTGACAAAAAGATGGACCATCTAGTGATTGCCATATGCAGGGATCCATCCCATAATCAGCTTCCAAATGCTGACACCATTGCACACACTAGCAAAATTTTGCTGAAAGGACCCAGATATAGCTCTCTCTTGTGAGACTATGCCGGGGCCTAGCAAATACAGAAGTGGATGATCACAGTCAGCTATTGGATGGGTCACATGGCCCCCAATGCAGGAGCTAGAGATATTACCCAAGGAGCTAAAGGGAACTGCAACCCTATAGGTGGAACAACAATATGAACTAACCAGTACCCTGGAGCTCTTGTCTCTAGCTGCATATGCATCAAAAGATGGCCTAGTCAGCCATCACTGCAAAGAGAGGCCCATTGGACTTGCCAACTTTAGATGCCCCAGTACAGGGGAACGCCAGGGCCAAAAAGGGGGAGTGGGTGGGTAGGGGATTGGGGGGGGTGGTTATGGGGGACCTTTGGGATAGCATTGAAAATGTAAACGAGGAAAATAACTAATTAAAAAAAAAGTGCTCAACAAAACAAAGCAAACCAGATGGGTTTGATTTTGGGCTGCTATCTAGATAGATCTACTCCTAGTCTTGGTTTCTGCCCTAGGGGTGGTTGACCCTACTGCAGAAAACTGCCTTTCCTTTCCCCAGGAAGTAACAATTGTAAATAGCTTCTTGGTTGGAGTGGAACTTTGCATCATTTACTTCCCATTTTCAGTGCTGGGACTTTGTCTGCCTTGAGCTTATACAAGCCTTGTGCTTGCTGTCACAGTCTCTGTGAGTTCATTTGTGCCTGGATGACGATTTTCTTAGTCATCTACAACCTCTGGCTCTTACAGTCTTTCCACTTCCTCTTCTATATAGATCCTTGAGCCCCAAATGGAGGGCTCTGATAATGCCATCACGTTTAGGGCTGAGTGCCCCAAAGTCTCTTGCACTCTGTACATTGTCCCACTGTGACTCTCTTTGTTAATTACCCTGTACTGCTAAAAAACAAAACAAAACAAAAAGAAAAACTTTTCTGAGGAGACTTGAGTGATATTCTGCTCTGTAGATATAGCAATATGTCGTTAGGAGTCATTGTATTGCTATGCTCTTTTAGCAAAGTAATACTAGTAGGTTTTTGTTCTATGCCTGTGCCCTATCTCGTTTCAGGTTCTTGGCTACATTTAGCAGAGTCATCTATAATTCACTCTTATGGAGTAGGCCACAAATCCAATCAAATGTGCTTGGTTGGTCCTGTGATGTTTGTTTCCATGTCATAACGCTGTGCCTTGAAGGCAGGTCACTGTTGTAGCTCACAGTGTTAATAGGTGGAATGATTACTTTTTCCCCCTCTGGTACCATGTAAAGTACATTCCAGCACCAGGAGTGGCAGTCAGCAGGGGCGAAGCTTCTCGTTTGGCATGAGCCTGATTTCTCCATGTTTCAAGGCATTAGTAAATTGTGTGCAGTGTGGTGTCACCATCATTTTATAGAGAACCTAATAGCCTTGGCAATAGCTTGTGATGTTTTGAGGTAGAGGGAGTCTATGGGACACCTTTGACAAGTAAGACATAACTCATTTCTGGCACCAGAGGTTTTCCTTGGTGACATAAGATGTCTAGTTAGGGCCCTGTCTTGGTGACTCAACATAAATTCCTTTCATATATGCATATATTTTCAGAAGCTTCTAAAGCAATAGGTTTCCACATAGCTTTTCAGCTCATTTCCTCTTTATCTATAAAACTATACTCCCATTCCTTAGAAGACACTGTCCCTCTCCTCTGGTCTCTTTCTAGATACCTAATTTCTGTGGTTATTCAGACTAAAACACGGATGTCTGAAACTTAAATGCTACCATTCACATACAAGAGAAACACGCAATATTTGTCTATTTGTCTCTGGGTTACGTGGCACAGGATAATTGTTTCTAACTCTACCCATTACCTGCAAATGATTTACCTTTAGCAACTTCTTTTTTCTTAACAGTGGAATATTCGTTTCATTGTGTCAATGTACCATGCTTTCATTATCTGTCCATCAGTTGATGAGCATCAAGGCTGTTGCCAATATCTGGCTATTATGAACAGAGCAGCAATGAATATGTGCATGCAAGTGTCTTTGCAGGATGATGTAGCGTCCTTTGGGTACATGCTCAAGATTGGTATAGCTGGATCTTGTGGTAGATTGCATTTTAGCTCTTTAAGGAATCCCACATCTCCACTTTCCATAGTGGCTTTAGCAGTTTGCACTCCTACTAGTAATGAGTAAGTGTTCCCCTCTCCCCACCACCTAAGCAGTGTGTCTTTTTTCATTGATCTTAGCCATTCTTACTGGGGTAAGATGAAATCTCAAAGTAATTGAAATTGGCATTTCCTAGGAAGGTTCAGTAACTCTGCCCTCGCTCCGACTCCGACAGAGGTATGGACTGTCTCCCTTTCCCCACTCCAATCCCCTTTTCAGGTGCTCATAGATGCTAGCCCACAGACAGTGCTGGGACTGCCATTTCTTCCCTCGCTGGTTATGTAAACGTCCTCCCACTGGTGGACTTGTCATCCAAACAGAAAGATGAAGTCCAAGGAGCCACTGCATCCTGCACAGGAAGCCGTGAACTTGATGCTACAGTGCCTGCAGTCTCTGTTCTCTGTCAGCATTTTCTCTCTCCTGCCTACTGTCTGTTGCTGCCTATATTTTCTGTGACCTGCAGGTGGCCATGGTACAGGTATGAAATTGTCTCTTTTAGGAACCAAACCACAGTTGGCTAGACTCTCGGGATCCTATATTGAATTACTCATATTCTACGTGCCTTTTTATGTCCCCCGCACCTGTTTGCCGTTATTACTTACCTGCGCCTTTGTACCAAGAATGTACACACAAAAAAATGTATGTCAAAAATTTTAAAGCATGACTAGTGTTGACTTCATAAAAAATTGACTTTGTGGTAAAAGAGGGCAATCTTGTATGCTAAGATAAATAAATAAGCTGCTTGTGGAAAGAGAGAATGAACAGGGAGAAGGGTTATGGTACTAAGATAGCCTCTATCCCTCGTGAGGCGTTTGGATTAGTGCATTCCCCTCCTCAATGCTGACTGTCTCACCTGAACACTGAAGCCAGACTGCACTACATACTTGCAGGGTTTCCTCTTAGCTCTAATTTGCTGTCTTTGTGATAGGACCTGATCCCTAAGGATAACCATGACTTGGCCATAATTATTTTGACGGCATCCTAAAAGAATGGCCTGGAAAGAGAGAGCAAAGCCACACACATCTCTAGAGCTTTTCAGAACTTCACACAATTATTGGCCAGTCTATATTCTCACAGCCTTTCAAGTTATGGATTTTACTTCTTTAATGATTGCAAAATTGAATTCATCTTATTGTTTGGAACAGGGTATTAAGAGCCCCTTATTCATAAGATGCCATTGTCTTAGTTTTTGATGTGTCAACTCAGAGGGAAAATATTGTACTTCAAAGAATATTACTGCAGAGGAGAAATGACATAGCCCAAGCATGGAGGAAGAAAATTGGCTTCGCAAAGAGTGTTGAACACACCTTACCTGTTATGCCAACTGAAATAAAAAGGGCCTAGAATCTTTCCACTGGAAAGATGGAGAGCAATAGATCCTCATTACATTGTAAGCATAGCCATAATTCTGCTCAAGTCAGTGACATCCTATGCTGCAAAAACACAGTTTCCTGTGGGAAATGCACAATGAGTGACAAATGAATCAAGTACTTTCTAGAGAGTAGGACATATACCTATCTGTATGTATGTGTGTGTGTATAACATATATGTATGTGTATATATATATATATATATATATATATATATATATATATTACAAAGATGGCATGGTAAGAGTGTGTGTGTGTGTGTGTGTGTGTGTGTGTGTGTGTGTGTGTGTGTGTGTGTGTTTATGCTCCTTGAACAAACGGTCTACTGGAGAGGTTAAGTGTTTACAGTTTTGTGCCTCATTCTGGGACTGTTCTGCAACATTAGGCAAGAAGCACTTCATTCTCTATACAGATATTTCTTCTCTTTGAGCCCCTAGGGTGTTCTCATCACCCTTTCTCTGTGAGCTTCTTCCACTGCTGTGGTCAAGCTACCCAGTTTGCTACTAGATAGGTTGGTGATTACAGAGATGTACTGCAGGGTGAGTGGGAACTGCTTAAGCCATGCATCTAGCTCCAGACCCCTGATTCCTTGTCTTGTTCTCCCTGCCTCTGAATGAAAGCAGCTCACGAAGGGTGAGGGTGAGGCTCCCATGAATAGACACTTGTTTCCAGATTCAATGCGGCACTGGGATTGCTGGCCCGTGCTGTTTTGCATCAGCAGATGCTTTAAGAATGCAGTGAAAACATCTTACACAGTGAAAACCTATCATTTATAAAGCTGCAAAGAGGGAGCTTTGTTTGCCCACACAGCATTTCTCAATGGAGCCCCGAGGCCCTGCTTTCTCAGGGCAAGTTTCAACTCTGCTTTGCACACATTTATTGTGCTAAGGAGAATAGGCCCAAGTAAGCAGGGCATGCGATTGTGGAGCTTGTAAAGCCTGCATGTGCTTAAGAGTTCTGTTTGTCTAGCTTTAAATTAGAGCCCATTCACAATGACCTGTGATCAGAATGACAGAATGTAGACAAATGAAAAGGAACTCTACCTAGTCTCTTGGTGTTGAATACGTCATGCTCACAATCACATACTTAGTTGAGCAGAAATACACCATAGGTTTAGATTATATGAATAGGTGTGCTTAACCAATCCCTGTTTAACCCAGCAGATTCCTTCTTGCCAGGACCATAGACTAGATCGGAAATTTTCTGAAGGTCTTGTAAAACCCATAAGAACTGTATTCACTAGAGTGAATAGTATATAAACTAAGTAGTGATTCTTAATGTAACTTTGTTTAGTCCACGGGACTAGAATCTCACGTTTCTCCAAACTTCTCCATTGTTCTTCTCCTTGTTTTATTCTATCTTATTACCATATGCAAAATCTTTCTCACATATGTACTATCCTCTACTGTGTCCTAAGGATATAGGAATTGGTGATTGGAAATCTGTAGATGCTCATGGAACTAAATGTTCCACACTTAGTCTGTGGTGCTGTCTCCCTTTGTCATCTCTGAGCCAAATGACTCATAAACCTGTGTTTTGCATTGGTTAAATACAAAGATGGGGAATTTTGCTTTTATAAAAGCAGATTTCACTTATGTTGGTGCCAACATCCATCTCTTCCTCCTATGAGAGAAGCACTTCCATGCATGGAGCTGAAACAAAGCTGCCTGGATGCAAACCCGCCATGAGATGCTACTGAAAGGGAGTGTGCTATACTGAAGCATGGCACGGGGCAGGATTTGGGGCAACAAGGACCTGAAGGTCTAGATAGATATAGAAATAATTATGATAGTTTTAGAACAAAACCCTAGAGCCCAAGAAGAGAAAGAAATGTGGATCTGAATGTGGGAATGGGAAATTACAGTTTGAAAACACAAGACTAATTTAAGCAATCTAATAAAAACAAAGCAAGAGCAAAATATGAATTTCCTTGAATTTTAGACCAGAAAGGTTTACAAACCTTTATGGGTTGCCTTTCCCTGGAATGGTGATTGCTCACTGGGAAAGGGTTGTGCCTCTCTGCGTTTAGACTGATTGGAGGGCATCTGTGTATCCTGTGTGCATTAGAATGCTCTGCCCCAGGGCCTCAGGCTGAGCATGGGGGCGGACTGGACCAGCCTGTTCGCACACAGACAGGGCTGAGACTCCATTGCAGTTTCATGCTACCCACCTACTGCCAATTTTTGATGAACACTAAAGTGTTCCTCAAAAGTTTAGCTGTTGACAGTACGGCACTCTTGGAGTTGTGCAGTACATGGCATCCTCTGGCATCCACGTGTGAGTGATTCATAGCCACACTCCTAATGCCACTTGCTTCTGCCTATAAAATAAAAGAGAACAGAGCTAGGCAAAAGACTGGAACCATGTTTCCTTTTATTAGTTGCAGGATTTTTTTTCATGGTTCTGGGCAAATTAATTTGAGAGATGAAAGAAATGGATAAGCAGCCAGAAGACAAGGTGAAAGGTGGGCAAAGGAGGGACGTACAAAGGCTCGTCAAGGACAGTGATTCCTGACTCCCAGATGCGGTCTGTTTATTCATGACTTCATAGCTTGCTTCTTTCCCTATAGACTCTTCTCAGTAATTCAATTTTCTTTAAATTGCGCTCTCTTTATGGGTGCCCAAGGGCTCCACTGTCTGAATAATTTGAACAAATAAGCATTGCTGGATTTGATCTGAGGCCAGAACAGGCTATTGTTCTCAACTCTTGGGCATCTCAAGGCTAACCCACGACGACACAGTCATTTTCGCTTCATGTTGATTCCTGGATGGTAAGGTAACGCTAGGAGAGCACCTGCTTTCATGGGGTGTGGCCCAGAGAATACTGCAGTTATACTGTATAGGACTGAGCAGCTTTAGGATGCAGCCTGCTGGGATCTAGGGCTAAAGTTAAAATATTTGTTCAGGAAACAAACCTAGAAAGAGGTAAGTCTATAGTAGCTACTTCCTTTGCGCAAGCCATTGAGAAAGCTACAACTCCTACTAGGACACCATGTTCCATATGCTTTGAAGGGTCCAGGTTTGAGTCAGCTTATTGCCTCATTGGAAGAGGAAACACCTGTGGTTGGGACCGCAGTTACTGCTGTCCTTTTCATGGTAACCACAGAGTTTGACTCATCAGAAGACTTGAGGGTAAATGGAAACCAACATTTTATGCTTCTAAGAAGTGTGTCCCATGTTGACAAATGGTGGCACTCTTTTTCCTCTTGTCTTTCAGTTTTTAATTTTGCCACCTTTTAATTTTGGGTTTTGTGTATGTGTATTTTACTTAGATGTATGTAGATGCACTACTTACACACTTGCATGCCTTGTGTTAGCAGAGCATATAAGAGAGCGCCAGATCCCCTGCAACCAGGATCAGAGATGGTTCCGAGCTACTGTATGGAACTAGGAATCAACCCCAAGTCCTCTGTGAGAGTACAGCTGAGCCATCTCTCTAGCCCATAATATTCATCACCTTTTAATCACAGCTTGTTATGTCCCTCTGAAAGTATCAGTGCCCAGCAAGCATTAATCTGGTTGTGTGGGACTTAGCCCACCCCCAACTCTCATGAGATACTGACCAGTTGACTCGGGTGGTATAAAGGAGTTGTTTTCCCCCTTGGCATCAGTGCTCAAACCCAAACACCATGCTTATTAATCATACACTCGATTCCTAAGCTCCCACCTAGCCTGTAAGTCCCAATTTTACTTAACTTCCTCTAACAAATTCAAGGGAAGCAATGCCCTCTGAGCTACCCTCTAATCTGTTTCAGTGTATATTAAAACACATTCAAAATGTCATTCTCTGAAATGATGCCATTTCCAGGTGCTCATTTTTCCAGAATGAAGTACATTAATATTCATCTTTCTTTTCTAAAAATCACAGTAAAAACTTTGGCCTTTACATGCTAAATGATTATTGAAGAATCATTCCCTCACAAGGGTTAGGCTTGTGGTCTTGTATCTATCTGTACTATCTCCCCAATAATTATATGACAGGCGTTATTTCATAAATTAAGAGTTTATGCTCAAGCTGAACACATTGGATTGTAATTTGTTTTAATACCCAAACTAAAAATAACTGTTGCAGTGGGCAAAACCCCAGATGTACTTTGTCAGTCTCTCTCTCATTTCATGTCTAAAGCTTTATGTATTTAAGGAAAATTTTATCCATGTGTTTCTAATTTATTTACACTTAACTCATCAGTATGTTTAGTATGAGTTATTTGATGTCCAAGAAGTCTTTTTAACTCTTTTATGTGCTTATTTTATGTGCCTATGAAATGGGAAGTGATTTTTGTGCCAAAAAGAAAACTGTGTGAAGCCTATCACCATTGTTAAACAAATATTTACCAGTAAAATTTCATGTTTGATTTTAAAATCAGAGCCGTAAATTTCTAAGTACTTTCCAGATTGAACAATATAAAAGCTTGCATCTATTCTCCTCAGATAGCCTTGTATATTGAGGGGCTCTTACAATTACATACAGTCCTAAATTTACAAAGAAATTGCAGTGAGCATCTCCTAATGGCAAGTGATGATGCCAAGGGAAGTCTTGAAGTCACTGAGGAGTCTCCCATAGAGGTACTGTCTATGGGCAATTGTCAGACATGAACCATCTGTTGAGGCATCTAATCAGTGAATTCTGTATCTGGAATTGCCTAAGGAAACTCTCTTCCTAACAGGTGGTATATGCCTTTTTGGTGTATGTGTGTGTGTGTGTGTGTGTGTGTGTGTGTGTCTGTGTGTGTGTGTGTGTGTGTCTGTGTGTGTGTGTGTGTGTCTGTGAGTGTGTGAGAGTGTGTGAGAGACAGAGAGAGAGATAGACAGAGAGACAGAGAGAGAGACAGAGAGAGAAAGACAGAGAGAGACAGAAAGAGAGAGACACAGAGAGAGAGAGGCAGAGAGAGAGAGACAGAGAGAGAGAGGCAGAGAGAGAGAGACAGAGAGAGAGAAAGAAGAGGAAAAGGAACCTGTTTCAAATACTGATTGTTCTTGTATTAGAGGTTTATCTATTCATTCACACGTGTTGAGTAATCACTCTGCCCAATAAATTGTGGTAAGTCCTGTAATTAGGAACATGGATAATGTTTTCGGAGTGCAGGCACTGGGGCAGTCATTGAGGTCCTGCCTATTCTTGCTTTGCCCTTGCATCCCCTCGCTCACCTGCAGCTTAGAAATTTGCAAGAACAATTCGGAAGTTCAGTGGAGTCCACAACATGCCACACTCTTGAACAGAAATTGACTAGCTCTGCTCTCACACCTTCTTGTGTAATTAAATTGAGATATGTTCCACAAAATTTTGCAGATCTTAGGAGGGCTAAGATGGAGCCATCGGCGAAGCCATCTATTCATGAACACAGCCGTTATCAGGCTTCTTGCATTTCCTATCTCATTTTTATCATCCATTCTGCTTGATCTAGAAGACCTAAAGCTACCAGATCCATGTCTGAACTCTTTTTCCTGGGATGTGCCTAAGGAAAATCACAAGGAAAAACAACAGGTAAAATACAATGCAAAAGAAGCTTGCTCAAGAGGAGACTTGAACAAAAACACAGAGTAATTTCATTTGGTGGAGGTTTATAGAGGACTTTGCTTGCCAAAATGTGAACTTCCCTCTCCAAAGTAAACCTTACAGGTAATATCTGTCTTTTCAGTGCTGTTTCCTTGGGGTGTAGCACAGGAGCTGGCAGTAAGAGCTTAATCAAATTTGATGAGTGGGTGACAGGGAAACTGAATTGAAAGGGAATTGTCATTGTAAGGTTAGTCAACCAGTGTTGGTTGACTGATGTAAATCTCAAGTGTTCCAATTTCTTGCCTCGTCAAGTCTTCTCTAATCTGTCTTTAACATATAATAAGAGAACTAGAAGTAGCTAGAAGGTTTTGGGAAATAAGATTGTCATAGTATATAGTAATGATGAGTTTTGTAAAAGTATGGTACCCTGGGAAAAATCATCCTTCAATATGATTAGAATGTAAGGGCAGCTGAAAGTTGGGTGGAAAAATAGGCCAAAGGAAATAATTGGGGCAATCAAAAAAGCATGATTGGACATCTTTAGCTTTTGGGTTCTCACTGACTAATGAATCTATAATTCAGATTCTTTTGTTGGGGGTTATACATCTGGTTGTAACTAAGAAAGAAAACTGACCATGATGACCATGGTCTGTACAGGACAAGGCCAGAATGATGACATAGGAGAGAATCTGAAATTCTCAAAAAGAAAGTGAACAGAGTTGAAGCTGATGTCTGTAAGTTGTAACAGAAGAAGCAGCCAAGATTGAGTGTCTGGTCTGTGTGACCAGGTGGTGTTAGTCCCTGAAATGCAGTAAGAAGGAGAAAATATTATGAGAAATGATAGATTTTAAGGTATTGCTAGATCACCCAGGTGACAGTGTTATATTAGTTAGCTTCCCATCACTATAGCAAGATACCTGAGGTAATAATGAGAAATAAAGTAAATAAAGTGAAAATGGCATCATGGTTAATGGTTTTAGAGCTTCAAATTCATGGCTGGCGTAGAAAGAGAAATATTTTTAGTTCCCTGTTTGATATTCTGAATGGAGATGGAGAGTGTGTGTGATGGAAGATAGTAAATAATAAGCTGGGATGCAGGACCTTGCTGTCATTACCCATATCATAGCATCTCATCCAGAGTTACCTTCTGTGAGTTATGCTGTTCTTTGGGTAAATTTGCTAAGCGAGATTTTGTAGATTGTTTACATCTTTTATGAAAGTGCATTTATAATAATTTCAAATGGCTTTGAACTCTAAGGAACCCCATTTTTAACTCTCCTTTACTTATTAAGACCAATAACTAATTAAACATCATACCAAGGATATACACACCCTTCTTTATACTATTTCTACATTTTTTCAGATTTTACACTCACTTTATTTTTGGATATAATTACTAAGTTTTAGCCAGCGACTGTGGTGGGTCAAATTGGCCACCTCATGGCAAGAAATTAAAAAGATAGAAAGAGTCCAGATGAAAGAGGAACATTCCTCCATTGCTGGTGGGGTTGCAAGCTGGCACAACCACTCTGGAAGTCAGTCTGGAAGTTCCTCAGAAAATTGGACATAGTACTACTGGGAGATCCAGCAATACCTCTCCTAGGCATATACCCAGAAGATGTTCCAACTGGTAATAAGGACACATGCTTCACTATGTTCATAGCAGCCTTATTTATAATAGCCAGAAGCTGGAAAGAGCCCAGATGTCCCTCAACAGAGAAATGGATACAGAAAATGTGGTACATTTACACAATGGAGTACTACTCAGCTATTAAAAACAATGAATTTATGAAATTCTTGGGCAAATGGATGTATCTGGAGGATATTATTTTTAGTGAGGTAACCCAATCACAAAAGAAGTCATTAGATATGCACTCACTGATAAGTGGCTATTAGCCCAGAAACATAGAACACCCAAGATACAATTTGCAAAATACAAGAATATCAAGAAGAGGGAAGACCAATGTGTGGATACTTCATTCCTTCTTAGAATAGGGAACAAAATACCCATGGAAGAAGTTACAGAGACAGAGTTTGGAGCTAAGGTGAAAGGATGGCCTATCCAGAGACTACCCCACCCAGGGATCCATCCCATAATCAGCCACCAAACCCAGACACTATTGCATATGCCAGCAAGATTTTGCTGAAGGGACCCTGATATAGCTGTCTCGAAGCTATGGCAGTGCCTGGCAAATACAGAAGTGGATGCTCACAGTCATCTGTAAGATGGAACACAGGGCCCCCAATGGAGAAGCTAGAGAAAGCACCCAAGGAGCTGAAGGGGTCTGCAACCCGATAGGTGGAACAACAACATGAACTAACCAGTATCCCCAGAGCTCATGTCTCTAGCTGCATATGTAGCAGAAGATGGCCTAGTCTGCCATCCCTGGGAAGAGAGGCCCCTTGGTACTGCAAAGTTTATATGCCCCAGTACAGGGGAATACCAGGGCTAAGAAGTGGGAGTGGGTAGGTAGGGGAGCAGGGGGAGGGGAGGGTATAGGGATCTTTCGGGATAGCATTTGAAATGTAAATGAAGAAAATATCTAATTAAAGAAAAAGAATCCAAAAAGAAGAAGAAGAAGAAGAAGAAGAAGAAGAAGAAGAAGAAGAAGAAGAAGAAGAAGAAGAAGAAGAAGAAAAGAAAGAAAGAAAGAAAGAAAGAAAGGAAGGAAGGAAGGAAGGAAGGAAGAAAGAAAGCAAGGAAGGAAGGAAGGAAGAAAACAGAGCTACATCATTCTCTTTGTGAACATGTCTACAAGGACCTTCCATGAGACTGCAACTCTTTGGATTTTCACCATTGCCTAATAATACCGCTCTGGGCTGAGCTTTGGTAAGTAAGACCAGTGAATTCCATGATCGTGAGCCCACTGTCGTACTTCTCTGGCTGTGAAATGAGTTCCTTGGTCAGAAGCAATACTGTGTGGAATACCATGACGATAGATGAGGCATTCTGTCAGTCCGTGAATGGTGGTTTTAGCAGAGGCATTACGTGCAGGAAAGGCAAATCCATAACCAGAATAAGTATCTACTCCAGTAAGAACAAAACGCTGTCCTTTCCACGAAGGAAGTGGTCCAATGTAGTCAACCTGCCACCAGGTTGCTGGCTGGTCACCTCGAGGAATGGTGCCATATCTGGGGCTCAGTGTTGGTTTCTGCTGTTGGCAGATCTGGCAATCAGCAGCAGCTGTAGCCAGGTCAGCCTTGGTGAGTGGAAGCCCATGTTGCTGAGCCCAAGCATAACCTCCATCTCGACCACCATGGCCACTTTGTTCATGTGCCCATTGAGCAATGACAGGGATGGCTGGGGAAACAGCCCTTGAGGGATGATTTAATATCTAAACTACAACAGATGTGTAGGTTCTAGAGAGCTTTTGATTGAAAAAAAAAGTGGATCTGGAAAATTAACAGTGTGAAGGTGTTCACCAAAACCATGAGAACGAACAAAATATTAGCTCTTGCTTTTGCTATATGCTAATCACTGTTCTCAGTACTGACTAATATTAACTCTATTGTACATTCTTCATATTAATTATATTCACACTATATCATAAATATGAATAAATTTGACATTTTTTTAGTTCTAACTCACACCTCTGATACAGATTTTATTGTTATGCTACGTGTGTAAGAAAGCCAGGATCAGAGACACTACCTCTCTGAAATTCACAGGGTGGGGATGCTAAGATTACTCCTTAGCCCAAACAGAATGAAAAAGCAAGCATCACAACATCCAAGAATTGAACAGGAACTTGAAATAGATTAAAACTCATAATAAATGCCAGAATGTGAGAGAAGATCATGAAAAAAGGTAGAAAATCGTGGTGTCAAAGGGAAGAGAAATTTACACATGCCATTGTGAGGTCTAGGAATTGCATTAAGGCAAATTCATTGAATTTCTATTGAAAAATATCTTAGGACAACAGTTTTGGTGAAGTTGGGGTTGCCAACTGAACACTAATGATTTCCCAGAATAAGGAAAAGCAACTATAGACACAGCTACACAAACCAAACATTTGAACAAGCCGAAGAGATTGATTCTAGAAAATATGTTTAACCCAACAAATTTTGTGCTAAATCTTTCCGTATAGAAAAAATTTAAATGATCCAACCTTTCTTGAGCCTACAGATACAGAGTCAGATAGCAGAAAGGAGTATACTTGAGCAGCAATGATCTCAAAATGAAAGGACAAGATGGGAATCCTGCACTAAAGACAGCATATGTGTATGAATATCAAAGATTTCATCAAGAAGAATTCTCTCCACATTCATTTTTGGAGATGCCAATATTTTGCTTTTGATATTGCTTAAATACAAGAAAATTAGGGTATCACATCATATCCCAGAGTCAAACTATCAAGCAGAAAAAGATAAAGGGAAGTTTCCTGTTCAGTCCTTGCTGATGAATATGGGCAGTCAGTGAAAGCTATGTGGGAGAAACGTCCCACTCTTGAGTTCGAGAGGAACAACTTTTGCACACACAGGGAACGATCTCAAAGCCAGCCAGCAGTGAAGGATGCAGGGAATCATCTGGGAGTCAGAAACCCACAGGTATGAAGAAGGGGCAGTTCTTTCTTCTGTCTTGTTTGAGGGCAAATTAAGATAATTTGACCTTAAACTGTCATGGTCAACTTTCTCTATAAAAGACTTCTGATGCCACCTGTGTGAATTCATTAGTTGTAAATGATAATTGAGTCAGTTTGGAGTGTTTGCCTAAAGCAGGGTCTCCTCTCATTCCAGCTTGTCATGTTTTAGAAAACAAAGTTTAAATTGGTCAGCTGACATTGGTTTATGAATTGCTAGAAGTCCCTAGACAGATTTCCACCAATTCAAAACATCACAAACCATCCTGTATTTGCAGTGGTCTCTCAGTTATTCCTGAAATCCTATTGAACATCTTTTCTGCATTAATTTAGTGATATTTCTCACTGACGTCAAGGTGATGAAACATAACACGAAACCTTACTTGGCTGACCGTGGAGAGCTTGGAAGAGCACCAGGCATGCTGCAGGCAATTCTGGAAGGCAGGCAGGGGGATCCAGCGTGCCTCAGAAACTACCTCAGAGATGAGCTTCAGGGAGAAGCAAGACTACAGTTATGGGAATAAAAGCCCAAAGCATTTAACCACCACCAGCACTTTCTGAAAAGCTGTAAAAATTATGAAAAACATACACTCATGGTAGGAAGAAATGGAAGAAAAACTAGACTTGAAAAATAGGGAGAGAACCTCAGCATATTATTTACTTACTAACATTTCTAAGGATTTACTGTGTGCCAGCTGCATTTCTAGTGACTTCATGAATATTAGTAGATATAATATTCTGAGTCGTTCTGCAGTGAATTTTATAATTGTCTTCACTTTCCAAAGAGGATTGGGGTGCTCAGAAAGGACAAGCACCTTGCATATGGCCCCAGCATCACTCTGGCTTCAGGGCCCATGCTTTGTGCCACCACAAGTGATCTCCCTCAAGTGAAGCAAGCAGTACTTCCTTTCAGCAATTCAAACTCATTCTCTCCAGCCTTATATTTTGTAAATATTCGTCCTTTCTTACTAGCCTAGAGACACTCTAGAATTGTATCTGTTTGTCTGTAATAAAGATCTAATGGCCAATACCTGGGCAGGAAGTGGAGGGCAGAACTTTCAAAACAGAGGGAGAGGAAAAAGGAGAGAGGGAAAAGGAAAAGGAGAGAAAGAGGGGGGGAGAGAAAGGGAGAGGGAAGAGAGGGGGAGAGGGAGAGGGGAAGGGGAAGGGGTGGGTGGGAGAGGGGGAGGGAGTGGGGTGGTAGAGAGAGGGAGAGGGGGATTGAGGGGGAGGGGGAGAGGGGAGGAGAAAGGGAGAGGGGGAAGATGGGGAGAGGGGAGAGGGGGGAGATGGGGAGAGAGAGGGAGAGAGAGGGAGAGAAAGGGAGAGAGAGGGAGAGAGAGGAAGAGAGGGAGAGAGGGAGAAAGAGAGGGAAAGAGAGAGGGGGAGAGAGGGAGAGAGGGGGGATGGAGAGAGGGGGGGAGAGGGAGAGAGGGTGGAAGAGAGGGAGGGAGAGAGGGTGGGAGAGAGGGAGAAAGGGAGAGAGGGAGAAAGGGAGGGAGAGGGAGAAATTGAGATGACTTGGAAAAGAAATGAGACATGGGAGATTCATCAGCAGACATGGAGGCAAAAGAACTGACCAGAGCAGAGCAGAGGTAGAGCTGGCCATGTGGCTAAACAGAATGCCAGGATTAGTTGAGTTAAGGTAGATAGCTGGATGAAGGCTACTCTGGTTAAGAGGCCTAAGCATGGAAATATTAAAAAGCCTGTTTCATTATTTGTATTGCTGGCAGGTCTGAAAGTCCTGCTATAATTATAGTGTCAACTGCAGAAACCATAAGCACAGGTGCTTACAGACAGTTAATGTTCTGTAGCAGTCTATAGATTCTGTCAGTAGTTACAAGAATGGCGAGAAGCAGGAAGTGAGGGGAGACATGCAAATAGCAATGGCATAGTATTTTGCTCTTGAGTTGTATTCTTTTGGGAACAAAACAAAGACACTTTCAACAGTTAAACAGATTATTTCAAATATTCGTGTTCCAGAGGTAAAGGTTCATGGTTACTGTGATTCTGTTTTACACAAGTGTCTGTCTGGCGGGTTGGCAGGATGCTTAGAAGTAGTATTCTCCCTATGTTATCAGGAACTCCCTTTATTTTCTTTCCCCAGCCAACAGCTGCTTCCCCACAAGCCAACTGCTACTCAGCAAGGAGGGAAATGTACATTTTTTTGGTAGATTTCATTTCTGGCATCCAAGGATTAGTCCATTCTAGCTAAAATGCCCTACCATTAGACCAAATTTCTGTTTTTATTTCTATTGCCTAATTATTATCTTGATGTATTTTTTTTTAAAAAAATACACTTCTTTTCCATTGGGAATTTAATGAATACAATGTTGATCACATCCATTCCCTGCTCTTCCTTCTAACTCTTCTGAGCTCCACCTTCTAACTTTTTCCATTTTTTTAAAATTTTTTATTTTTGGTTTTTCAAGACAGGGTTTTTCTGTGTAGCCTTGGTTGTCCTGGAACTTACTCTGTAGACCAGGCTAGCCTCGAACTCAGAAATTCACCTGCCTCTGGGATTAAAGGCGTGCGCCACCACGCCGGGCTTCCTTTTTCCAATTTTTGATGTTCATTTATTCTTGGGTGTGGGCCATCCTCTGACATCTCTTCTTAGATAGTCAATGGGTATCTCAAACGTAAGTATCAACGGCAACCTTCTTGCTACCTCCAGCTACTCCCACCTAAAGAGAATAAGAAGCATGCTTCAGAATGCTAAATTCTACATCTTAGAGTCAGTTTGACTTTTTTTGCTCTCTTCTGATTCAGCATTGGTCCCTTCTGTTTGTTCACAACATCTTTAGAATCCAATTTGTCCTTATTCTGCATCTTGCTCCCACCTGTTTGCACCATGTTCATCTCATATTCTGTTTACTGTAGGAGTTTGTTTTAGGTTTCTTGTTTTGGTTTGGTTTTTTTGTTTTCTTTTACCTCAGTATGATTTTTAATTATATTTATTTTAAATTTTGAGAATGTCATATGTGAGTACTATATTTGTATCATTTATACCCTATCCTTTCCCCACCCAATTTCTCCCCTGTTACTCTCAGATTTATGACCTCTTCTTGAATTATTATTGTTACAGGCATATATTTTACACACACACACACACACACACACACACACACACAATCAACACTAAATGGACTCTATGGTGTGTGTGTGAGTGTGTGTGTGTGTGTGTGTGTGTGTGTTATTTTATGGTTGATCAGTTGGGACAGCCCTATCAGGGGCTCATCCCTCTTTCAGTAGCCAATAATTGTTTCTGACTCTTCATTTAGAGATGAGTCTGTGTAATGATGAGTCCCTCATGGTCATTGGGATCTCAACTAGTGTTGTCAGTGTGTAGGTATTGGTTAGGCAGCCACGTTGTTAAGATTTCACGGATATACCCTTTATTAAAGAATCTTCTTTTTATAGAAAAATGAGATCATCACAGACATATGCAACCCATCAAAATGCAGACAAGCACTGATTATGGAGTGCCCATCCCCAGTGGGTAAGACGACCTTCAACACAAACTCTGCACCTAAGGCTCAGGGAAATTCAAGGAAAGAGGGCAGGAATAATATGAAAATCAGAGAACCAGGATGTGTATAGGAGTGTCTCTGTTAAGCCTTTGACACTTCCCATAGCCCAAGTGTGCAGTAAAGGTTGTTATCCTGATATAAATCCTGTCACTGTGTTCTCCTGTCAGAGTGAAGGTCAAAATCCTCTAAATGGTCTCCCAAGTCCTGATGTCACCAGGCCCCATTTTCCTCCATGCCGGTCCTTGATTCTGTGGTCCAGTTATTCTGGGTCATTTCTGGTTCTCATCCAGAAAGGTTTTAAGTTTTTTGCTCTGCCTTTGACACCATCTGATGTTCCACTGACAAGAAAGCTCTTTTCCAAATTCCAAAACAATTTTGGTCCACCTTTTGAAGATTTCACTTAAACTCATAGTATTAATAAGACTCTTTGGCTAACATTAAAGTAGGAAGTCTGGAACTCTCAACACCCCTCTCTACTTTCTTTTCCTATAGACCTTATCACTGTGCATGTGGAAAAAAATCCCATTCCTCCGTGTGCCTAGGGACTACTTTTATGATCTTGCAAAGATAACAAACCCAAGCTTTCACAAATCCTTTTCAAAAAATGGCACAGTATATGCATGTAACTCATGCACATCTCCTACATACTTTAAATCATCCATAGAATATTTATAATGTATATACAATGTAAATGCTATGTAAACAGTCATGACTCTATCTCATTTAGGGAATAGTGACAAGGAAAACGGGTAAATTAATGTAAAGTTCAGAGATAATTTTATGTATCTATTTGTTGAAAAGTTTGTTGAAACCCTGGTGCAGAGGACGAATGTCCTTATTTATTGCATCAGTTATTTATTATCTGTCTCACTGTATTCAGGACCTTAGTTTCCAAAGCATCTTAGGATTGTTGAAAATTTCTACTGCTTTTTTTATATTGCTCCAATACTTGATTATTTAAAGGTTTTAAGTTCTTAAGCTTCCTTTTAAGAGATGTGTTTATAAAGTACTTCTAAAGCATTGCAAAGAAACCCATCTTGCATCAGAACTTATTTAAAACACAGAAACTAACGCCTGTGAAAACATCTGGTAGAGAGGGCAAGATTCGATAACACTCACACGTTTGTAACTTGTCCTATTTTGAGAATAAAAGCGGAGCACTTTTATCCTGATTTAACTGCAAATAGAGCTATTGTTGCTATTCAGAGATGAAATAGCAGTATCCATTCCGTTTCCCAGGGTGATTCATATTACATACCGAATCTACTGCAGAAGGGTAATGGCAGCATTACCTATGGAGATGTGTATTGGATCAGAGAGCCCAGTGAGAAATCTTTCCATTTTGATTTAAGATCCTGAACAAAATAGTCCATGAAGCTCCCAGTATCCAAGGACCCAGGTCTAGTGTTTTTCACCTTGTTTGAATGTTCAGTTTAGGCAACACAGACAGTTGGACTCAGTCCTGTTGTTAGGAACATCCCTATGAAAGTACCCAGTCATTACTCATGATACAACTGGTATTTGTAGAGAAGTGGGCCAACCAGCTTTCAGTCTGAGATATTTTTTAGTGGGTGAGAAAAATATCTGGAAGTAAAAAGCAGAAAACAAAGATAAACATAGAAACCGTGTGGACAAATGTTGAAACTACAAATGCAGAGGGGGCAATTTTATCCTTCTATACTCAGCCATTAGCATTAGGCTTAGGTAGGTCTTCAAATCCTGCAATGTCATCTATGCTGACAATCTGACTTGGAACAGAGCCAAAGGCTCACAAATTACATGTCTTTATTCAAGATGGTAGTTGACTGGAAAGTAGCTCTAGTGCCCTGTGCTTCTTAGCTTACAAAAAAACAATATAGAAGGAGCCATTTCCACATAATATGCTTTGTGATTTTTGAATGAATATTATATTGGCATAGCAGTCATTGTTATGTATATAAGAAGTGCAGTTGATTATACTGTGGAACCAGCATGCTCCTACCATGGGCTGAATGGAAGACTTGAGACAAGTTATGTCACCAGTGATTTCTTCAACTATAAATGAGAATAATCAGTAAACCTGCTCCAAGAACATGTGAGAACTAAGATTAAAAGGACAGCAACAGAAACCACAAAGGCCCTTGTCAGTGTCATAGTAAGACGTTCTTGTTACCATGACTCTCTTCTTTTGCAGGTAGGCTAGGTATTGTGAGTTTGACCTGTGAATTCGATCTTGCCTTTCTGTACATCCTTAACATGACATTGTTTCCCTTGTTTCATAAATGTTATGAACAAGGCAAGGTGTTCCCTCCTACAACTTTACTGACAGTTAAGTTTGTAGGGGAGTCCAAGAGCAACTTGATGGGGAACAGGTTTATTTAAATTTCGTATTAGAGTACATCTTTGAGGGAAGCCAAGGCAGGAGCTTAAATCAGAAACCATGGTGGAATCTTGCTTGTTGGCTTGCTTCCAAGCTCACGTTCAGTTCCTATTATTATTATTATTATTATTATTATTATTATTATTATTATTATTATTATTATTATTATTATTATTATTATTATGCCCAAGGCAAGCTGAATGGCCCCCCCTCCTTCAATTAGTAATCAAGAGAAGTCCCAGAAGCATATTCACAAGCTTGTCTTCAATTGAGAGTCCTTTTCCCCAGGTGTGAGAAGTTAACAACCAAGATTAGACATCAGGGCTAGAAAGCAGAGATTTTGAGCACTGATAATGTTACCAAATATGGAATCTGGGGTCCATATCTATGAGGAGGCGTTAGCTTTAGGTTCACTCCCTTCTAGCACTGTTCTGATTTACACAGACAAAAGAGATTCAAAAAGTGTCCTAAATTATGAATACCTGTGGAGCTCATAAAAGACCCTTAGCAAAACTCATACCAGCTCTGGAAACCAGAACTGATTTCCCATTCGCTCATGGCTCTCTCTGTATATCTTTCCTGACCTTGTATGTGGCATTTATTGCCATGTAAAAAGAATCACCCAAATTAGTAACTTAAAGGGGCAAGCTTTTATGTACTCATAGACCAAGAGTCAAACATCTGACAGCAGCTTGGCTAAGTGGTTGTGCATCATGCTTCCCCTGCAGTTATAGACATGGCCTGGGCTACAGTCATCTAGTGACTTGACTGGGCTGAAGGATCCTGCCCAAAGTCATTCATGTGTATAATGGTAGAGAATCCCATTTCTTTACTCACTGACCCTCTGCATAACCTGTCAGCTGGAATTTGCCCAGAAAGGGTGATTGAAGAGAGCTGTAAAGAGATCCTAAGATGTACGACACTCTACCACTGTCATCTGATTTGTGAAAAGGATGTATGTCACTGTTTTTCCCAATCCTGCTGGCTATATATGATTCCCTAAGCAGTAGAAGAGAAGTCTAGAAGATTACATAAATCCTAGATGTATGGATTGTTGGGGAATCATCTTGAAAGCTTGATTACCACAGCCATGTTTCACTTTTGAAGCAAGAATTTATGTGTCTGTTTTATGTAAGAGGCTTATAGCCACAGAACAGACTAGATTAAAAGATGACATAAAACTTAACAAGCAGTGCCATGTATTCTTCCTTAAATATGGTAACCTGTATATGCATAAAATCATTTAATGGCCATATGCCCACATTTATTAGAAATATAGAATTTTAATCCTTTACAAACTGAGTTGTTATCTTCATCTAAACCAGCTATATTGAAAATTAACATATAATGTTTAAAAAGCACTGGACTCAGTGGATTATAATTTTTTAAATGAAGAAAGAATCACTTCTCATACAATATATCATGATTATAGTCTCCACTTCCTCTACTCCTCCTAGTTCTTCCTCCCCTCCCTTCCTCTCCACCCCCTGCATGTCTCTCATAATATCAGAACAGGCTTTTGAGAGATAACAGCCAAATATAAGAAGATAAACTATATTAAGATGAAGCATATTGAAGTTGATCACAGCAACTCAACAGGAGGAGAGGAGTCCCAAGAGTCAGAAACCCACTCATTCTCAGTCAGGAGTTCCATAAATCTACTAAGCTAATAGCTATCATATATATGCAGAGGACCTGTTGTAGTTCTATGTAAGCTCTGTTCTTGTTCCTTCAGGCTCTGTGAGCTCCTATGTACCTGGCTTATTTGATACAGAGGTCCATATTTGCCTAGTGACCTGCATTCCCTCTGACTCATATAATCTTTCCATCTTCTCTTCCACATGATTCCCTGAGGTCTGAATTGAGGGATTTGATGAAGACCTCCACATAGTGTCTGGCTGTTGGTCTCAGCATCTGTCCTATCTGTTGCTGTAGCAGTCATGTTTGATTTTACTCTGTAGTCTCTGGTTCTTGGTTATGCAAGCAATGTCAGATATGGGTCCCAATTTCTTAAAATTGGTATGATGATTTATTTTTCGGGTATGTAAGGTGGAGCTACAGAGGGGAATGAGAAGTGGTATTACCAAAATATTCACTCATAAGATTAATATATCCTAAAAATTAATAATGGTATAACTAATATTACACACTAATGCTTGATACTTAAATTCCCAATATGAGGCACTTTCCAGACCCACTTGTAAATTCGTTTTTCTGCCCCGGTCCCATAAAGCATAGTCGGGCCTTCCAGAATGTACAAGTCAAACCAAATGCTTTACTTTACCCACAATAAACTAGATGGAGTCATGTTGTGACATTTCAAAAGCCACGTTCTAAGATAAAGTTTGTTTTTACTGATGGCAGATGGTAAGAAACTTCCAAAGGACACAGTTGGCTCCAGGAAAAAGAAATAGTTTGAAATCTTCAACTCGTATTAGCAAAATGTCATCAAGAGCTTTTCTCCCACTTGCTTAAAACAAATACAGACACTTCTTCACCGAGAGAAAGCCTGTGCTCAAACCCTAGCCATATGTTTGAAATGATTCCATCTTCATATGACAGCTTGAAGTTCTACAAAGACAAAAACTCAGACTAATTTGTTTTGGGGTATTAATGAATTTGTATTGGTCATGTTGGCCTGAAGGTTGAAATACCCACCCACTCTTTCATTTAAAAAGGACAGCTCCTAAAAAAAGGAAACTTTGAAGTAAAGACAATTTCACAGCCTGTAGTCTATTAAACAAATGATTAAAATGTGTTTCTGTAATTACAAAAGCAACACAAACTCATTATGAAACATGTAAGAAATGGCAAAACCCATAACAAAAATAGAATAATTTTGAATCCCACGGAAATCTAAGTATTACAAAATAGCCTTTATTAATATTTTGTTCTATTTCCCACCAGTCACTTCCTGTCGTGTCCTGTCATGTGCTTGAGGTATGTTGTACAGCAGCAGATGATACACATCACGCAGGAAGAACATGCCCAGGGCGCCTGCTGTAAAGGAAAAACCCCACAAATGCTGAAACTCATGAAGTTCTGGTGGCTGTTTGGCTATTTAGCTACCTACCCAGTGTTTCCAACCATTGCCACTTATCACCTCAAAATGAACCACGGTACTGCTGAGCCGATATTCTCTGTGATTTCCTATTTTAGTCTGCAACAACCACTATCCTATACTCTGTATTAAGTTGCCTATTCTGAAAAGTTCATATGAAAATAATGTTATATGACTTTTAGGTTTAGTTATTTTACTCTGCACACACACACACAGAGAGAGAGAGAGAGAGAGAGAGAGAGAGAGAGAGAGAGAGAGAGAGAGAGAGAGAGAGAAGAGAGAGAGAGGTGCCCTGCTTCCTCTATTTTAAATCCTATTCATCCCTTATCAGATTAGCACTTTTCCCTCTCAAATGAGCTACTTAATATTGCCTACATGTACATGGATTTAGACCTTAGGGACCTCATGCCTTAAAAACATAAAATGACTGTCTCTTCTCCAGCACCCATCAGTTTTCAATAGCTCCCAGTTAAGGGTGGGACTTCACAAGTTCCTCCTCCCATCCATGCTGAGGATTTGGCTGGCTTGCTCTTGTTTAAGTCTTATGTAACTCGTCACAGCTGTTGTGAGTTCATGTGTGTAGCTGCACTGTCATGTCCAGTGAAGACGATTTCACTGCAGAAATTACTAGCTGTGGCTATTACGACATCTGCACTCCCTCTTCCCCTTGGATCCCTGATCCTTGATGGAAATGAATGTGGTATGAATATCATCTTTATGGATGGATACTTCATAGCCAGTTGCCAGATTTGGGCCTGTGTTTTAATTGTCATCTTTTGCAAAAATGGTTTTTTTTTATGAGAATTAAAAAATACACTAATCTATGGTTATAGAGATAAAAATTTAGGGAACAGTTTATTCCTATGTCTACTTAGCAAATAGTTCCTAGGTGTATGCTCTAACCAGTAATAAGCTTTGGATCAGTTAACAGTGCCAGGAATGAGTTGTGGAACAGTCTTTCAATGCAATCCTGAAGTGTTTTCTTGCCATTATAACGTTTATGCCACTAGTACACCAGTGGGCATATCTTGCCAGGCCAATTATTATAGTAAGTTTGAGGATCCATGACAGGTAAGACAGACAGTTGATTATTTTTCTCTCCTGATAGCTTGTGTAGAAACTCCAACACTATGAAATATAGATGGTAGGCTTAAATATTCCAGGTGGGTACCAACTTGAGATTTCTCCATGTTCTATTTTTTAAATATGTGGTATCTCAAGTAGTAGGCTCTTCCCATCAAGTTCTGGAGGGTAACCTGTTTGAAACAAGGTTTATCACTACCCTAGAACTTCCTGATTTGGATATATGGAGAGTGGAAGTGTGCTCCATGGATCTGCTTCTCTCTACCTCCTCAGGATTGGGGTTTGATCTTGTGTTTTTTTAATGTGGTTTTGGGGGATTTGAGTTCAGGTTTTCAAACTTGTTAAGAAAAAATTTTATCACCTGAGCTATATCTTAAAGCCCCTGGGTGCTTTTCAGTCTTGAGAATAATTTTCAAGGTTCATCTTTGTTTTAGCTTCAACCAATATGAGACTACTTTTTATGATTGAATAATATATCATGGTATAACATATAAACCTGTGTACCTGCTCACAAGTTTCATAGTTATATAGGTTATTTATACTTTGTATCTCTATAAATAATAGTACTTTAAAGATTAATCTACAAAGTGTTGTTTAGTTTGGTTCTAGTTTTCTGGAGACAATGTCTTACTGTTTAGCTCAGGCTGACTTTAATTCATGATCATGCTGTGTCAGTCTTCCAAGAGGTGAGGTTAAAGGATTTCACAACACCTGGCCATACATGCTTTGAAATGGCGGTAGGCTACCAGTGGTTTATTATTGGTGTTATTACAATTCTGTAAGTGGATAGGCTTTGTGACAATAAATGCCACGATTCTCTAGGTTTTACATTAAATAAAAACACAGCAATGTATATCCTAGCATATCCCTTGCAAGCACTCTTCCTATAAGTATCCAGTTATTTTAAGATTGGAGTCCAGTGTTGCCTTCCTCCTAAACATCCTTCTTCAGGCCCGCACTTAGGGCTCAGTACTTTCCACACACTGCTGAAGCCCCTTTGGCATGGCCTTTACTGCAGCCATCTGTTTACTTGTCTTTCTGCCAAATTCCTTTGTATCTTCCTCTCATAGCAGAGTGTCTACCACTGTATGCAATAGACAAATTTAAACCTTGTTTCAAACCCTTGGGAATAGAGCAGTGGATGCCATTTGCTATACTTGGGAACAACAGCTATTTAATTTGAAATATCTTTATATTACTTTAGAAATCACAAAGCAACGGTAGTTGAGTGCACTGTTATAGAAATCAAAGAAGGCTGGGTAAGCTCATAATTTAGGGCAAATCCGAACACTGAGTGGTTATCTAAATACCTCTATGCATCTTAATTAGTTATCTTTGATAAACATGTCTCTGCTTGGGAGTCAAGATGCTAACACTGTTGAAAATGAAGATTGCAACAAATAGTTACAGTGTGAGAAGATAGAGGGAGTTCCCTACACAAGTTATTTCATCTGAACCACTGCCCTGGCTGCCAACCTGGGTGGGGAAGGAGTGACAAGGGAGTTCTTCCAATCCCAAGTCTGTCTGGCTGTGATATGGCCAGCATAATGTCATGTGGGATTTGTAAAGATGGCCCTTGAATTATAACTGTATGTGATGCATGGCACAGCTTCCAGGGGTTTATATAGGGCAGAGTCAGCAAATGAAAGCATGTGGCAGCTACCAGTCTATTTAGAAAGCTGAGGGAGGCTTGCTGACTGCTAGCAGCGATGAAATTGGTGAGAAAGACATTTTCCTTCACAGCCTAAGGAAATGCTTTTTGTGAGTCAGTATCTACTGTGCCAAATTTATTGTACCACACAACATCCAGAGACATCATTTTCTGATGTAATAGTCATGTAAAATGGGTGTGGATGTGGGTGTTTGTGAATGGAGTGGATTTGGGGGAAATTAAAGGAAATATTAAACAAATGGAGTATGTGGGTATATTGCACAGTCACATGTATGTTTGTACACACAAACATGTGTGCACTGCGTGTGCACACACACACACACACACACACACAGAGAGAGAGAGAGGCACACACGAGCACACACATACACCAGGAGAATACAAACATCTTCAACAGGGCCAAAGTATTTTGCTAGCTTGGTGGGCTTGAAAAGTGACACATGCAATTGAGATGCTTGGCAAACTGCATGTGGAAAGCTTTCCCATTTTGTCATCCTTGTTTTAAGGAGTCTTCTTTGTCAGCACAGAGAAGGTTAGTGACCTCAGAACTGGGTGGGGAGAGTGAAGAGATGTGTATCAGTTTGGCAGCCCACCGATAATGAGAAATGATCACTAGGCAACTAGCCATAGCCCTGCAGTGCTGTTTAAGGCCACCAGCAGTGTTGACTTTCATTCTGCTTCCCCATAACAAGACTCTTCCATATGTTCTCTCATGTGACTGCCCATGGGATGGTGATGCTGCAGGTTAAAATGGGGGCTTTTGACTTTATTAAATTGCACATTTGCAAATAAATGAGAATGATTGGTGTAGTTTAGGTTCTCCATGGACACAAACTTCCCCAAGTGTTTATTTGGGTGTTTGAGAAATATTTTACTGAGCAGAAAAGACTCACTATGAATTTGGGCATCAGTACTCTCTGGGCTAGGTCCCAGGCTTAATTAAAAGGAGCAACCTAGCTGGGAACTCATCTCCTGCTCCTTGACAGCACATGCAATGTGACCAGCTGCCCCAACCTCCAATGGTCATGCCTTCCCTACCATAATAGGCTCCATCATTGAATCATAACCAAAATTAGCCCTTCCTTAAGTGGCCTTTGTCATGAGTAAAGAAACTAATGAAGTAATAATCATTTGTGAGTTGTTCATTCAAAGGTGGTAGGTTGCCTAATGGCTGCTCTGCTGACTTTTATGGCTGGCTACATAAAGTTGTCAAGTGCTTTCTATTACACTGTCACCAGAGTGTTTTAAGAAGAAAAGCATCTGGGGATACACAGCCTCTAATCCAGGAGAGGCTCAGGAAGAATTCCACTAGATTATAGTTTTCCTGGGATATGATAATAGAAAATCAGAAAATGGTAATGTTTTCTTTTAAACTGAGTGGACTGCCACGGAGTTGAATTTAGAGATGATATCTATATGATAACTCAGCTGATGTTCTTCATGACCCAGGACAAGCAGCAAGTTGTTGAATGTGAATTAGGGCACAGAACATGGCAGGAATGGATTGGAGGATCCCTGGGGTTCCAAGCGCTTCAGCTCTCTCCTTTCCTTTCTCCTCTTCTCCATCTTCTTCTCTCCCTCTTTTCATCCAATCTTTCCATCACTGTTCTCCCAAAACCTCCTTCCCAGCTTCCCCTCTCTCTTCCTAATGTTGTCCAAAAAATAAAGCAGGTAGTTGGTCTGGAAGACAGAACCCTTAAAAATAACATTCAGGACCTCGAGGGGCTTTAGTGGATAGTATCTGAAGAGCAAGCTGAAGGAGAGTTTCCTTCAAGAAAGAAAGAAATTGTGTTCTGGATGCATTTATAATAAAAACATAGAGACAACCTATAAAATTTTCTATAAACTATGCCAGGATGCATTAATATCGTGAGTATGTTTCTCTCCTATTTTTACTAAATATTTCGAAGGGATTTCTCATTTTAATAACACATTATTTTACCAGTGGCAGACTCTGTTTCATATCTATGTCTCGTGAAGAATAAACTTTGGCTAGTTTAGCATAATATTATGATTAAGAGAGACAAAAGGCCCACCTGCTAAATATATCTTTCCCTTGGAACATAGTTCTTACTGGTGTTAAACGATGAAATCCTAAAGGCTTCTCTGAATGCAGAAATTCTTATCGAGAGTGCATATTGTATGACTGAGGTTCAGATTTGCAGCCTATTGGAGCTTAAAGAATTTGTAAAGATATTTGTGCTATATCCTATTTAAATACAAGTGTTTTGTAGTCCAAATAAGAATAACTGCTTTTTTCAGATCATATATGGTCTATTGGTGTTCAGCTGAGTCTGGACACATTCTCCTGAAAGAATTGAAAGTATCCACAGAGAACTGATGCTCTCACCTCAATGGCCTCCTCACCACTGTATTTGCAACTCCATTTCTTTTGGAGGGTTTGGTGTCTTCATTGCGTCAATTCACAGGTGATATATAAACCTATTTGTTAGGATGATGGGACATAGAGGAAGCAGGTTATTGGAGGCACAACCTACTGATGGATATATCTTATCCTCGAAATCTCCACGTCCCTTCTTCATATTCTCTCTCTCCTCCATCTCTCTGTGTCTGTCTCTCTCTGTCTCTGTCTTTCCATCTCTCTCTGTCTCTGTTTCTCTTTCTCTCATTTATTCACTCTCTGGCCCTCCCAAACCATGAGGTAGCATCTTCCTTCCACAGCATATTTCCCACTGGGATGATGCCATGTTATACTGCCTAGAAATACCAGAACCAGGTAACCATGGACAAATACTTCTGAAGCTATGAGCCAAAATAAATGTTTCTTTTTTTAAGTTGATTCCCCCACGTATTTTGTAACTATGACAAAAGTAACTAGCACAAATGCAAATCAAACAGCATCTAGTGGGTACTTCAAAGTCAACAGGAAGTGGCCTGGAATCAAAGAATTGTCTCTGTTCCCTAAGGAATCATAGCAAGGGCTCGGGGAGGGGTGGGGCGCGTGTAAAGCAATCCTTAGTGTTATTGCCATGGACAGAAGCCTGTGAGGAAGTATCTTAATTGCATTCATTGAAGAGGGAAGGCCTGCCACTATGTCTGGTGGGGATCCTGGACTGTAAAAATTGAGAAAATGAGTTTGTCAGTAGTATGTATTTATGACTCTTTGCTTCTGGACTATGGAGGTGATGTGACCAGCTTCATTAAGAGCCTGCTGACTGGACTGCCCACTACTTCACATCATGAGCAAGAGTAGACTGGTCCTTCTATTTGTTGATGTACCAGAGACTCTGTAGTATACCAAAGGGATAAAGAACCTCAGACAGGAAGATCATATAAGAAGATGTTTCAAATAAGTAGTTTTTGTCAACAGTGTGATCCTTGAGTTATCCACTGCTGGACCCACACCTTCAGATGGGCCCTGAGCAGATGAACCATGGAGAAAATAATGGCTTGCTAGGATTTGATGACTGAAACGTCCATCACAAAAGTTTCATGAAATATAGTTACCACTGCCTGCTGGAGGATTTATTCAACAAAATCAGATGCTTAAGCATGGGTAGGCAGGCAGCCTCAAAATCCCAAAGCTTCTGTAAGGCAAAGGACACTGTCAATAAGACAAAAAGGACACCAACAGGTTGGGAAAAGATCTTAACCAATTCTAAACTCAAGAGGGGAGTAGTATGCAATATATATAAAGAACTCAAGAAATTGGATTCCAGAAAACCAAATAACGCTGTTAAAAATGGGGTACAGAGCTAAACAAAGAATTCTCAAGTGAGGAATACAAAAGGGCTGAGAAGCACCAAAAAAGAAAAATGTTCAACATTCTTAATCATCAGGGAAATGCAAATCAAAACAATCATGAGATTCCACCTCACACCAATCAGAATGGCTAAGATAAAAAATTCAGGTAACAGCAGATGCTGCTGAGGGCATGGGGAAAGAGAAACACTCCTCCATTGCTGGTGGGACTACAAGCTGGTACAACCACTCTGGAAATCAGCTTGGCCGTTCCTCAGAAAATTGGACATAGTACAACTGGAAGATCCAGCAATACCACTCCTGGGCATATACCCAAAGATGTTCCAACTTGTAATAAGGACACATGATCTACTATGTTCATAGCAGTCTTATTTATAATAGCCAGAAGATGGAAAGAACCCAGATGTCCCTGAACAGAGGAATGGATCCAGAAATTGTGGTACATTTACACAATGGAGTACTACTCAGCTATTAAAAAACAATGAATTTATGAAATTCTTAGGCAAATGGATGGGTCTGGAGGATATCATCCTGAGTGAGGTAACCCAATCACAAAAGAACACACATGATATGCACTCACTGATAAATGGATATTAGCCCAGAAACTTAGAATACCCAAGATACAATTTGCAAAACTCATGAAACTTAAGAAGAAGAAGACCAAAGTGTGGATACTTTGTTCCTCCCTAGAATAGGGAACAAAATACCCATGGAAGGAATTACAGAGACAAAGTTTGGAGCTGAGACTAAAGGAAGGACCATCCAGAGACTTCCCCACCCAGGGATCCATCTCATAAACAAACACCAGACCCAGACACTATTGCATATACCAACAAGATTTTGCTGACAGGACCCTGATATAGCTGTCTCCTGTGAGTCTATATCAGTACCTGGCAAATACAGAAGTGGATACTCATAGTCATCTATTGGGTGGAACACAGGGCCCCTAATGAAGGAGCTAGAGAAAGTACCCAAGGAGCTGAAGGGGTCTGCAGCCCTATAGGAGGAACAACAATATGAACTAAACAGGACTCCCAGAGCTCGTGTCTTTAGCTGCATATGTAGCAGAGTATGGACTAGTCGGCCATCAATGGGAGGAGAGGTCCTTGGTCTTTTGAAGATTCTATGCCCCAGTATAGGGAATGCCAGGGCCAGGAAGTACGAGTGGGTAGGTTGGGGAGCAGGTGGAGGGTTAGGGTATCGGGGATTTTCGGAGAGGGAACTAGAAAAGGGGATAGCATTTGAAATGTAAATGAAGAAAACATCTAATAGAAAAGATACACACACACACACACACACACACACACACACACACACACACACACACACACAATGAAGACAAAGCCAGAGAAGCCTCTGGTCCCTCATCCCCATGCCTGCATTACTTGTAGACAGGATAAATTTGAGGTTGAAAGTTTTGTGGGTGGGTTTGTGTTTCTATTGTTCCACTGGGATTCCTGTCTGACTACAGGAGGTGGGCTCTTCAGGCTCCTGGTCCCTAGTGTAGTAAGTTACAGCTAAGCTGCCCCTCCCCCCTGTTGATTCTTGGGTGCCTCCCTTATCCTAGGTCTGTGGCTTGTCCAGGAGATGCCCCCCTCCTCCTCACCCCAGACAGTTGCAAATTTCCATTTATTTTCATGGACATCTACCCGTGTCTCCTGTCCTTCCACACACTTGATCCTGAACTCCCTGTCCCACTCCCACCCCCTCTCCCAGTTCCATCCCTCCATCTACCTCTCATGACTATTTTATTCCCCCTTCTAAGTGAGATACAAGCTTTCTCACTTGGTCTTTCCTTCTTGTTTAACTTCTTTGGGTCTGTGGAGTGTAACATGGTACCTGTATTTTATGGCTAATATCAACTTATAAATGAGTACATACCATGCATGTCCTTTGGGAGCTGAGTTACCTCACTCAGGATCATATCCATTTGCCTGCAAAATTCATCAAATCTTGGTTTTAAATAGTATTCCATTGTATAGATATACCACATGTTCCTTATCTACTCTTCAATTGAGGGATATCTAGGTTGTTTCTAGTTTCTGACTATTATGAATAAAGCTGGTATGAACATAGTTGAGCAGGTGTCCTTGTGAAATGTTGGGAGAAGATGGCAGGTGACACAGAGGGGAAGGTAGCACGTGGAGAGAGAGAGAAAGAGGAGGAAGGGAAGAGACTGGAATTTCTAGACTGGCTCATGCAATGAACATGTTAATCATATATTCCATTTGTATTTATTGGTTTGTTTTCTTTTACTCAAGATTCAGAAAAATGTCACTTTGAAAATAAATGATACCTCTGGCATTTTAAAAATAACAATTTTAGAAAAAGAGGTAACCTTTATGATTTTACTTAGCAAAATTGGGGATGGACTAAGCCTTGAGATTTTGATATTCATCTTTAGAAAACCCATGAGGGTTGCTTTTTTAAAACATTAAAATAAAATTCTGGTGCCCTGGTATTGTAAGTCCTGGCCCCATTAGTCCCAATGCCCAAGTTGGAATCTCTTAGCACATACATATATTTCTCTGGAGTTGCTTCCAGCCATAAAATGGGTGATGAAATTTTTAGGAAAACATTTTATGGCTCTGCAATGAATGGATTTTTTCCAATGGGATTCATATAATGACGTGGGGAGAAGGCTAAAACAATGTGTAAAATAAACCCTGTGGAAGAAAAATAATTAGACAGAGTTCCCACCTAAAATGCTGGAAAGCCTGCAGCGGGAGAAGCCTGTATTCTGTTTCACTATCTATCGACCTATTAAATTTGTTTTTAATGACCAAAAATTTCACTGTAAAGCACTTTTGTCCTAGGGTGCTAAGAAATGCATTGGTAGAGATCAACAACCATAGAGATGTGAGGAGAGCAACATGCATCGAAAAAATGCCCTTGACCTAAGCCTCATGGCAAGGGACAGTGTTCATGGTGGGTAACAGATATTTTAGGCAAGAATCCCCTAGGGGACCACAGGACCAAGACTAAGGATGAAAACCCTTTGGGAATTTTGAGTTGTAGTAGTGTCAAGATTGAGGCTACTCTGCTACTCGCTAGCCACAAGCTCTTGTTCTTAAACATTCTGAGCTCCACTTTCAGCTTCTATAAAGGCAGTGAAATGGACTCATGGACTCACGGGAATGTGTTAAATGAGATGGTATGTGCTTAAACTACTTTGTAACTGCAAGGTATTACATAATTGAGATTATTGCAGCTTTAGAATCTTCTTCAAATAAGATTAAATGCTGCCTCGGTTTTTAAATTGAGTATGCTATCTAGATCTCACAAGAGATTTCGTTATACATTTAACTTCTCAGCACTTCTCCTTCACCTACGTAGCCAGCAAATGAAGGTGTTAAGAGTCTACTATGCTCAGGGAATAACAAGCTTGAGGTGACTCTAAGTTTTTGTCATTTACATTTGAGAAATGACCGATTTGTGACCTCAAAGATGACTAGCTCTTTAGTGCATGGAACAGCTACTGTACCACCGTGGGTTTAGCCCATGGTGTATAAGCCACAGGTTTTACGATGGCTTTAGTAAAACTAAGTTTGAAAATGAGGGTCTGCACGTTACGGCCATTGCAAAGAGCTAGATGGAGAGATGGTGCAAGGAGAAGCCAAAGAATGCTCCTTGTGGGTCTACAAGAGAAAGGGAACAGAAGAGGCGTATGGGACTGTGCTGATTCAAACACCCTCCTTAACTCCCAGGAACACCAATAGAGGCCCAGTGAGTCTGCTTAGCTTCCCGTGGATCTTGTATGAGGTGCTCAGAATGTCCAGACATAGCTATAACACCATGCCTGTGGTAGATTACACGATAGCCAGAAGTCTCACATATGTTCATGCCACTCTTGAGAATTGTGGGTGTGCATGTGCATAGGGAGACCAAGACTCTTCTGAAGCCCTGTGTCTGCCAACAGGAACTGGCAGGAAGGAGAGAAAGTCATCCTGGAAGTTGAAAGATTATTTCCTCAGAACTGAGGGCAAGATAAAATGACCAGGAAGATTTCTTCCTTCACTAAATTATGGTGTATTGATCAACTGCCCCGTCCAGTGTTGGAAAGGCAATCTTTTATTAGAAGTTTCTATGTCACAGAGTCATAATGCTTTCCCCAAGTCATTATATCTCATCCTTTCAGTCTCAAGCCAGAGAGAGCATACAGGAACATAAACATCAAATTCTACAAAGTTTCCTGTCCCTACACCATCATGTAGATCTGATGGTTCTGCTTTGTAGGGGATTTAATGACATCAAGAATGATTTCATTTGGGGATAAGACAGATGGTTTTGTGGTTGAGATCATTGGCTGCTCTTCCAGAGGACCTAGGCTTTTAATTCCTAGAACCCACAGGGTACCTCACAAATGTTTGTAACTCTAGTTCCAGGGGATGCAACACCCCTCTCTGGCCTCAGTGAGCCCTACATGCAAATAGTACACAGCAAAAAATTTTTGAAGAACATTTCATTTGTTGCACACAGATATGGTGTACACACATACACACACACACACACACACACACACACACTTCATTGTGATGGATGAAGTTTCTAAGTTGGTGATAGAAGGAAACTGAAAAAAGGCAAATCAATATCTCTTCTGCTGCATTTATCTTCTGTTCACATCCTCTACAATAATATCTCTCTTTTTAACCTTTTAGGTTATCATAGAATGATAAATTCATAAATACTAGATGTATGACATGCTACAAAACCTTTGTATCAAACAAGCACACCTATCTATCTAGTTGCTGTGTGGATTATATTATAAACATCACAATAGAATGACTTCACATCCCAACAAGTCAAATGAAAGGATGTAGTTTAGTGAGCTTGGCCTGACAATTAAGAGAACTTTGTGGTATTTATCCATCCAGGTGCCATCTACTTTCTTTGTATTTATTCTGTATAAAGCACTGAACTGGGTGGTACTAAACAAATATAGCCCCAGCCTACAATTAGAGATTTCAAAATCCAGAAGGGAAGCTAGCCCTGGAAAAAATTAAAAACAAACAAAAAAGAGTGTGTGTGACAGTAACAGAGAAGGTTGTAAGGTTTTAGAACAGCCTGTTCATGCTCTGTGTTCATAAGCCAAAGATCTTCCTCAGGTTTAGTGACTTTGGTGAAACTTAAAGGACTCAGCAAGTCATCACTCACAGATGTGCTGCAGTGTCAAGTTATCAAATTGAAAAGGCAGATGGGACAAAGCCCAAAGGAACCCAGTGGCTAATTTCTTCTTAAAATTATTATTACACACGTATGAGTGCTTTGTCTGCATGCATGTCTGTGAACCTTGTGCCTGGTACCTGCCAAGGTCAGAAGTGAATGTTGGATATCGAAAAAGTGGAGTTACAGAAGGTTGTGAGCTGCCATGGTAGTGCCAGGAATTGAACTCAGGTCCTCCTTAAGAGCAGTCAGTGTGCATAGTCACCAAGCCACCTCTCCAGCCCCTAAGAGTGAGTTTTTAAGGTTCCCCTTCCCATTTCTGTCGAGTCATCTACTGCTTGGCCTGTCCCAAATTTCAGACCCCTCTGAAGGAAAGGAAGTGCTACATATACATTTCCAAACAGGCACTCTTTATCAGCTCTGAGGGTGATGGAAGACTACTGAAATGATGGTTTTCCAGGTACCAGTCAAGAACTGACCCACTAAATAAGGCCTTCAGAGAAATGTACACTGGCCTGTTTTTTGAGTTGTATAATTTGTTTTGTGTTTTTTTTCCATACCATCAGAAATTTACCAGCCCTAAAAAGATACATATAAGTAGCACTATGCCAACTGAGCTGGATATATACGTGTGTGTATGTGTGTGTGTGTGTGTGTGTGTGTGTGTGTGTGTGTGTGTGTGTGTGCGTGTGCGTGCGTGTGTGCGTGCGTGCATGCACGTGTGTGCTTATAAATATAAATGTATATACATGTATATATGAATGTGTGTGTGTGTGTGTATATATATATGAAAAAATAAGTGAAAAAAGAGGTCATAAATTTGAAAGCAAGAAGAGGGATATCCAAAGGTTTTGGAGGGGGAAATAATATAATTATTACAAAATGAAAATTTAAAATTGTCAAAAAAAATCCAGCCATGGAAATCTAGGCTCCTGAGCAAACTATGCACAATATTCTATACATTTCGGCAACTGAGAGCACAAACCAGCAGAAGAAAACCTCAGTTTCTCAGATAGCAGGCAAGAACAGAAGAAAGTTTCAACTTTCAGTCAACCTGGGAACATATTCTCCCATGGCCTGAGAACTCTAGAGTGGAAAAGAAGGCTCTGAGCAAACAACTCTAGACTCTTTCCACATGCTGTCCTCCGTCTCGTGCACTTAGCCAGGCTTTCTCGGGTGCAGAATCACTGGCCTGGATGTTAAAGTAGTTAAAATAAGCGTCGGACCACAGTTAGAGATCTGACAGCAAGCTAAGGCAGCATAGTGGGGCTTGGCATCCTAATTTGCACAGGTATGGCCAGAATGTTCTTCTTATGGGAGGCCTTCCATTCCTGACTTGTGTCCTGCTCCTAGGGGAGACCTTATTAGACTGGAGAAATACCCCTCATCAATACCATGCTTGTCAGATTCTTTACAGCATTTACCCAATAGTATCTCTTCCAGGCCAGATATCCTGCTTGATTTTCATGACAGATACTTTCCCAGCAGACTTTACTAAGAAAGGAGTTACTCTTGCAAACTGGCAGAAGTGGCTTGATCTTAACATCCCCACAAATCATGTGTAGTCACAAGCAAGAGAGTTAACCTTCACAAGTAAACATTTTCTCACCGAAGCAAGAATATAACAGTGCTTCCCAGAGCTATGCCAGGTTTATATAAACTTGGCACCATCTCTGATATGGGGGGGAGGGGCAAACTCAGGAGGTAGGCATTCTTCCCCATTTCTCTTGAGGTAGCCAGCTGTGAATGTTAAAAATGCTAACACATTTTCCTATGGCTATAGATCTATGTCCACTGAGAATACTCAAACTTTCTCTTTTCTCGGGTTTGTATTGTGTTCTATGATGACATTATAGAAAAATAGGGAGAGGGTCTTTGCTTCTCTGGCTCCATTCTACACACGACACATGCACACTCATGCGTGTATGTGCACGAGTACCACACACACACACACACACTCACACACACACACACACACACACACACACACACCACACACCACACACTACATTCTGGATATATTAGGAGGTTGATGTTCAGTTACTTGATGTTCTTTGCCACTTGGCTTTTACTCTCAAAGGACAAAGAAATAATGAATGGATCAGGGAGTCATAGAATTAAGCTGGACTCTTCTTTTCTTGCAATTTGCCCTCTGTTTACATTAAAACCCTCTTGAATCCAAACTCTTTGATTCTACAATACAACCAAGTAGTCCATGATCAGAGGTGCCCATTCAGGATACAGCTATAACTAATTTACCTTGTGCAGTTCTTTGACCCCAAGAAATAGGCTGGATGCTCAAGAATGGATCACAGAAAGAAATCTTAATCACAGTTTTCATTAAAACCTAAACTAGTAATTTTGTGAAAATATATAAATATTAATCTGAATTATACTACTATATATGTTGTGAGGAATTTCGTGTAATGAGCATCCAGATGCCAATGAGGATAGAAAAGAGATGTCATCGGTGGACCAAAGCCAGAATAGCTCTAAAAAGACTTCAAGCTAAGGTCTGGTTTGCATTCTCATTTTATACTCTAAAACTATAAGGATTAGCAGGCAAGCAATAGAGATTTTATAGAAGCTTATATGGCAGTCAGCAGGTTGTTAAGGGCAACAGCCCATTGTTATAGCCTTTTCTCTAGGTCAATCTGTTTCAGGTAGCAAATGAATTCATGTTTGGCAAATAGTCAGTATAAGCAGTGCTTTAAGAAAATCAATAAATTAGCATCTAGTCATTGGTCTTGTCTACCTTACTTCATAAGTAATTAGCTATCAGGTGTGCTACATATTGACATGTAAGTACTCTAGGGACATGGGAAGGTGAGAAACAAGAAACTCATACACTTAACTCCAGCCTGAGCTGCACTGATACTCTACCCCCAACATTCAAGGACTGGAGATGTAGGTCAGTGATAGTTTTACCTAGCATTTGAAAAGTCACAGGGCAGGGATGGTGATTAATAAGTGGTATCAATATTCTTGGTTCCTCCTTTCTCTCTGAAGCAATGGCATCTGTTATGTGAATATTTCACTCCCCCTTGTTTTGAAGAGTAATGACTATTCTCAAACATAGCCAAGAATGTATTCAAAAGAACACGAGTCAAGGAGAAGGGTGGATTGAGAATTGAGAATTATGGGCTGTTTAGTCTAAGTATTGATTTAACCTCTAAGTGAGTTACTTAACCTCTCGTTCTAAGGCACTCTTATAAAGCAGTGCTTGGCCAACAGATGCTTTAGAAATAACATACAAAGTTGGAGTATGATTGACTGAGTCCACGTTTATTGGGTCTCTCCATTGACTGAGTCCACGGTAATTGGGTCTCTCCAACAGCACAGCCTAGAGCCATTGTAGGTTAACAGCAGTGACATGACATGAGAAAGAAGCTCACACTGACACTATCCTGCTTTCTCTACAAAAATTGTACACAGTATTTTGTGTATCACTCTTAAAGAACCAGGAGTGCCAGGGGTGACTATGTATAATTTATTATGACATAGTCCTCTTTCATCAGACTGCTAGAAGTGAAACAATATTAGTGATTCTCTTCTATAGACTAAGTGTTCCTCTAATGGCTTGACAGTGAATATCCCCTCTAGCCTAAAAATAAAATAAACAAACCACTCAGAAGTAGGTACAACTGAGGAAGCAGACACAAGGTGCTCGCCAAAGTTTCATGTTTGAAGCAGAGTAATCCCTCAGTTCATGCGCGTACTGAACATGCCATCCCGATTATCTAAAGATGAAGATGGCCTTCCAATGGGGCCATAGCATCAAAGCACCTTCTTAGCAAGTGACCTGGGCTACAGATGTGTGTCTATAATAGATAAACAGTGCTAAACTTTCCAGGGCTTGGAATGAAGTAAGCCTGAATTCAAATACTGAACAACCCAGTATTTGAATTTACCCCAGTCTTCCTGAGCTTGTGTTCTAATCTATGCAACTGAGCTTGTTCATAGTGTTTGCTTTGGATATGGCTTTGAAGATTAAAAAACCTAGAGTAAGCACTTAGGGTAAGTTTTAGGAGCTCAACAAGTGTTAACTGTGATGAGTATGTTAAGGGTCTTTGGGTAGCTTTTTCCTTCCAACTTTGACCGGACAGCAGTGAGTATAAATAATATCCAATCAATTGACAATTTGATTGGCAAATAAAAAGAAATGTTTACAGAGACACTACCTACTCTCTGCTACTATGTAGGCAGGTAGAGCCAGAGAGTCAGAGCACATGCATTGTTTTAAGACCCTGGAGATTCTTCCTTCGTTGTTATGTGTGAGGGTGAATGAACCAGCTCTCCTTAGAGAAAGCCTACAGCTCTCTTTTCAGAAATAATGCCTCCCATTCCCATAGGCAGCAATATCCACTTTCTTCTTTTTCTATGGTGGCTGAGAGGAGGGTCTGGGGATGGGGGCAGTGTTGCTTAGCAGTGATTCTCAAAGTTCTGTGCACTGTGTTTTGTTTTCACTCGGGGCTCCTGTGACTCTGCCTGCTGGAATCATTTTGGCATCCTCTCATGTCAGAACCCCATGGGTCAAGTGTAGGCGTGTGCTTGCTTTATGGATACTTCCTCATTCCTGCCTGCTGCCTGCTCGAGTCTATGTTTGCTGCTGGTTTTGTTTAAGAGACACTTCATGCTGCAAACTCTCAAGTGCAAATCACTTTTTGTTTCTTTTATCCATGTCAATAATGAAGGGTTGTACTGGAGCTTAAATAATTCTTTCAGTGAATACATTAAACAGACTCTTTCATTATACATGTTAAAGGAATGGGAACAGCTTGAACAAAGCCCCAATCCCTTCACAAACATTTAAAAGGAGTGCAGAAACTGCCATTGAGGGAACAATTATTTTTGGTTTTGGAAGAAAAAAATGCAGAGGGGGCAATTGAAATACATTTCAAGACTTTCAAAAAGATTTCTGGTGGAAACTTTTAACCATTGAGTCAAGCATTCCTGCAGGAAACACAGTGCTGTTTGGGTCAATGTTTTCATGGTAATCTCTTATTATCTCCACAGTGGATGACTACAAGTTTCTCTCCTGATTTTGTGAGTTAAAATTCATTATAAAGATAAATAATTTTTTTGACATTGCTCCAGAGGCTAAGGAAGCCACTTAGCAATGACAAATGCCGTATTTCTCTGTTTGGCTGGACTGACATGTAGGTAAAGGTGATCTTTAGAACTACCTTCTTCTATGCCAGGGCATACCCTCTTCTTCCTACTGTTTTCCAGATTTCCAGGATCTTTTCCACTGTTTATCTTCACTTTTGCTAAATTAGAATGAGTGTTTGTGAAGACATGAGATTTTCAGGAGTACAGAACTTTAATGTTTATCCTAAGTATGGAATTAATACATGTAGAGATAAAACACCCAGTGCAGAATCACTAAGCTTGTATTGGTATCTCCATTAAGTCAATACTCTTGCCAAGGTACAAAGATGTCCTGTCTCAGAGCACCAGGACTATGATGGCGTTTCCAGGAAACAAGCTGAGGCTTCACAATGAAGATGTGTTGCCCCTTTTCCTTGGTGCTCTCAGAAGGTCAGTGGGCTGCCCCAGAAGAAACAAATTTACAAACTTTAGAAATCTCCAGGCAGAGGCCATGAGTGTTGCTGTTGGGTTGAAGAGATGAAGGAGCCTCATGCTAGCTCAAGGTCTATAGTGCTGCTAAAGAGGTATAACCTGGTAATCTTGGCTCAGAGTCATGACTTCTGGAGGTTCACAAACTGAAAAAAATGCTTCATCATTATGATAATTTTATTCATTAAGTCACTAATACCTTCAAATGGCCAGCAAAGACATTTGCCTTCTACTGCCATTAGACGTGTAAACTGTGATAATAGAACACTTGGATGTTCAACTCATGCCACAACATGAAACCTCACATGCTGTTAAAGTCTTCCCAACTGCTGATCCAAAAGTGGTTCATGGACATAAGCGTAAAATGCAATCTATAAATCTTCTAGGCTAAAACACAGAAGATCTCTATGACCTTGAGTTTGGGATGAAATCTAGGCATAACACCATCAAAGGAAAACTGATAACCTGGACCTTTCTCAAATTAAAACATCCTGCTCTATGAAGCATGCTGTTAGCAAAAGGAAAAGGCAGTCTTAGACTGGGAGGAAACCTGTGCATGATACACATCTGATGTAAGACTTCTACCTAGTAGTAGGCAGGGAAGCCCTAACATCATCAAGAAGCAAATGATTAACTGGGCAAAAGCCATGAATCACATATCAGCAAAGAGATCTACAGATGGGAGGCAAGCATGTTAAACATGCTTACATAACCTTTCATCAGAGATTGCGGACTAAAACTAATGAGGTTTGGGATTTAACCATTCAGTAATTCAAAAGCAATTAAAACTCCACATACCTTTAAAATCCCCAAGCCTGGCAATCATTCTTGCTAAGGAGGATTCAGAGCTACAAAAACTCCCATCTTACTCGTGAGATTATAAATGTTATGCTTACTTTGAACTAGAGGTTTGCAAGTTTCTTTTTTACAAGACAAAACACAGTCTTACCGTGTAATGCATAATCTCATACCAAGATATTTATCCTCAAATATGAAAAACTATGCCTGTGGTCAGCCATGTACAATTGTGTTCTTCATGTTCATTGAAAACTGAAAGTCAGGCTTGGAGACCAGTGGCTGAAAGCACATACTATTCTTTTATGTTCGGTTCCTAGCACCTAAGTCAGGTGGCTCACAGCAGGCTATAGGCCCAGCCTCAGGGGCTCTAACAACTTTTCCTGTACCCCAGGAATAGCCCTAAAAACATACTTACAGTAACATTATACAAACTAAAGAGGTTTTCTTTATGTATTCAGGATATATATACATAAATGCATATAACAATTCATAAAATTTCTTTTATTGTATACTATTGGTAGCATGATATTAAAAGTGCAAGGCTATATTATTCATGTATTTACATCTTAAAGTATGGACCCTCTTGTTTAGGCTTTGAAAGGGTTACTGTAAATACAAAACAAACTTATTCCACATTTCTGAGTGACCACTACCCTTTTCTTTCCTTTTCTATTTCTCATTTTAAATAATGCAATTTTGAGAAATTGCACTACCTTTGAATTTCTAACAACTTGCCTCACAGGCTTTTTCAGGTGTTTAAATACTCAGGAATGTTTACTTAGATAACTCTGTGTCTGTCTTCATTTCTAAGAAAACACATCCCTGAATTTGGCCTTCAGCCCTTTCATTGGACAGGCTATGCAACTTTTCTGAAATTTAATGCTCTCACATATAAGATGAACAATAGGATAAATTGATCTTGATATTTGTGAGAATTTGGGCTAGCCTTAAAAAGACTTGGGGTAAATCTGAATAAAAATTAGGGATTCATCATTTTGACAAAAGAAATTAGTAAAGATTTATAGCAGAAGGTACCATGATATTTTTATTAATCAAGAAAAAGTTGTTACTGGTACCCCACAGAAAACATCTATAGTATACTTCTTCTGCTCAAGGGTCACAGACCATCACTGAAGAGGGCCTAGCATGACAATGAGAACCTAGGTGGTAGATGACTACAGCAAAGGTGGTTTTTGAACAAGGAAAGACTGTTGTTCATATGAACTCACAATTCGATTGCATGCACAAGACCTGCGCAAGATCAAACTAAAGAGAGAGGCTGCTCAACATCTAGTAGATGGTGCCCTGTACTGATGCACCTATTGGCAGTACTAAGTAGATTAAGTAGCTTTGAAAAATGAAGGACACATGGAGTCAGGAGGAAATAGTTAGTGCAGCAGATGAGGGGAATTAGAAGGCAGACAATGGGAGATGAGGTAGATATGATAATTTCACTTTTAAAACATAAAACTTAAAATATATCTGTTTAGATGAAAAGTTATGTAGAACATGCACGTGGCATGTGTTTATTTTGTAATTATGGAAAATGCCTTCTTTCTGGGGAACATTGTTATGAAGTATCAGAAGTTTAGCATGCCATGGTGTTTAATGAGTGAAGATTCTTTTCAAAAAATTTTTATTTAATCTTTTTTTACAATCCAGATTTTATGCCCCTCCCAGTCCACCCTCTGACTTTTTCAAATCCCATACCTCCTCTCCCCATGTCTCCACAAGGATGTCCCCACCCTCCTCCTGTCACCCTACCAGACCTCCCCTGGCCTCCAGTCTCTTGAGGGTTAGATGCATCTTCTCTGACTGAGTTCAGACCAGGCAGACCTCTCCTGTTGGAGGTCTCATATTAGCTGGTGTATACTTCCTGGTTGGTGGTCCAGTGTCTGAGAGATCTCAGGGTTCTAGGTTAGCTGAGACTACTGGTTTTCCTATAGAGTCGCCCTCCTGCTTAGCTTCTTCCAGCTATTCCCTAGTTCAACCACAGGGGGCAGCAGCTTCTGTCCATTGGTTGGGTGTAAGTATCTGCATCTGACTCTCTCAGCTGCCTTTGGGTCTTTCAGAGGGTAGTTAGTCATGATAGGCCCCTTTTTGTGAGTATGTCACTGGACCGCCTTTTCCTCAGGCTCTTCTCCATTTTTGTCCCTGCAGTTCATTCAGACAGGAACAATTATGGGTCAGACTTTTTGACTGTGGGATGGCAAACCCATCCCTCACATGATGCCCCTTCTTTCTGCTGGAGCTGGGCTCTACAAGTTCCTTCTCCCCACTGTAGAGCATTTCATCTAAGGTCCCTCCATTTGAGTCCTGAGAGTCTCTCACCTCCAAGGTTTCTGGTGTATTCTAGAAAGTTCCCCTGCCCCACCACCTACCTCTCAAGGTTGCCTGTTTCCATTGTTTCTGCTGGCCCTCAGGGCTTCAATCCTGTTCCCCCAATCAATAACTGATCAAGTTCCCCTCTTCCCCTCTCTGCCTCCTTTCCTACCCAGGTCCCACCCCCCCCCCCCCGTTATTTCTTTCTTCTCCCTCCCAAGTGGGATTGAGGTATCCTCACTTGGCTTCCACTTATTAACCTTTTTGAGTTCTGTGGATTGTATCCTGGGTATTCTGTACTGTTTTGGCTAATATTCACTTATTAGTGAGTACATACCATGCATGTTCTTTTGGGTCTGAGTTACCTCACTCAAGATGATATTTTCTAGTTCCATCCATTTGCCTGCAAAACTCAAGATGTCCTCATTAACATTCTTAAAGTCAATTTTTAAATAAATAAAAGGGCTTATCAGCTTGACAGGAAATGGATTGGTAAAAGGAAAGTAGAGAGCACACACTGAACATAGTCTTGGTTCCCATCTGTTCATTGCTTGGGATGAAGTTACAGCCATATACTGGTGTTTTTAAAGAACAGACATAATTGTAGGCCTTGCCTCTTCCTTGTTGTTGTTAACATTGGTAAAGGAAGTGAAGAAATGGCTACCTTATAAGTCCTTTGTTCACAGACATTGTGTAGCCAGAATAGAACCCTCCTAGAACCTTACACACATAATAAAGATTCAATTACAGTGTGTTCATGGACATATCCCCTTGTTTTAGAAGACCAGGGCAACCAAATTACTTTTCATGGAGAGACTCTCCCATTACATTGATTGGGCTCCCTCTGATATGTTCACAAGTAGTTACAGAGGTAAACATAGGTGATTTGCATTTCTCAGAGCACATGTCATTATCTTTTGCTAGAGTGTATACCTCCATGTTCTCTGTGCAAGCACACACAAAGCTTCTACCTCCACAGAACTGAGGTTCTTTTTCTCTTTGGCAGTTTAGGAAGCTTTTTCCTACCATTCTCTTCGTTCTATATGGCTTTAAAGGTGGGGAACCCAAATTTATTGTGACATCTCACATTCTTTAGCATGTATGTATGCATCACAGTTTATACAAAGAAACAGTAGCAGTGGCAGTAGGAGAGGACACTCGCAGTAAGAAAGCTTTCACAACAATATAACCTTAGAAGACACTGTTTTTACAGCAGAAAAGCCATAACAGATTTCTAGGTGTTAGCTAGAGTTGAAGGCTGGCAATGTGGCTAAGCAGCTAAAGCAAGGTGTTTACCATACTGCCTGAAGAAATGAGTTCTATCCTAGAACGCACACAGTAGAAGGTGAGCACCGACTCTTCTAAGTTATTCTCTGATCACCATGGCACACACATGTGTGATAGCATCACACACACACACATTTTAAAAGAATTGAAGGAAATAGAGTTTTGCAAATGAAAGGCAAGGGCTTTGAGAATCTTAAGTGAAAAAAAAATTCGCATTTTTTTTCATGTCTACATAGTATAAACAAATGGAACATCCCAATTTCAGTTTGAGTTTGAAAAAGAATGTTTGTTTAACATCTAGTCACCTACACCTCACTGACAGCCAAAAGAAAATGATTAACAGAGTATAGGAATTTATTTGGTAACTATAAAACAGAAATGTCTCTTAAAGATCAGATAATAAAGTCAAACCCAGAGGAAATCTACACAAGCCTAAAGAAAAGCCTACAATATCTTTGAGGAAGGGTCAGTGTTGGCAGTGCCCATGACATCCTGAGAGCAAGAATCGAGTCCTATAGCGATAAGGAATCCTACCTTTAATAAATGAGGATTCTTTTCATTTCTCCAAGGGTATTGGTAGAAGTTGATGATTAGGTTCCAGGCAATGAGGCTATAAATATTAATAAGCAGGACCTTCAAATGACTCATTAGCTAATCATTCATGATTTTGTAATCGGTGACACATTTAACACATTTAGTAATATACTCAGGGGTACTTTTAAATTAAAAGAGTTTAGTGAAGCAATTTGAAAAACATGCAAATATTTTATTAGTTTTAAATTTGCCTAAATTCCAGTTGATTAAATACAAGATGGGCTCTAACTCTATACACAATAAATCAATACATTCTAGACCTTTCTCTTACCTACCATTTTATTGAACATTGAAAAGGAAAATATAACTGCAAGACTTATCTCACTGCAGTTTCTGTTTTATGATTATTAATCAGCATATTCTCTAGTATAAAGTTTTAATAGAGAGCTAGGAATTTTGTAGGGGCAGATGCTGTAGTGGAGATCAGGTACCAATTCTTCAAGCTTTTTCTGCTAGCTTCTGAGGCCAGCGTACTGCACAAGAGTTAGGACTTTGGACACAAGAGAATTAGACCAGATGGACTTAACATTCAAAGTCATGAAAATCAAATTACCATGCTATATTTGGGCAACCACAAGCCGTTCAAATTTTTCTAAGCACAAAGAAAGAAGGGGGAAGGAGAGGCTGCAGTATTAGATCATACAATAATACTTTAAGGGCTTTTATAAACAAGTTAATTTTATGATCAATAGAGCTTTGGTACTGAAGTGTGGCTGCTGGATCACGACATCATTACCCACATATATGTTAAAAACACATATTTGCAGGTTCCAACACAGACATCTTCAGTCAAAACAGATAATATGGTGAGGTTAAACCCCACTTGGTTTTTAGGCACATCAAAATTTGAAGAACAGTGCATGAGGAAGATGGTATATGGTTGGAGCATGTCATGTCAGAGAGAGAGATTTAGAATTGCTTGTTTAGAGTACTCACTAGAAGCTAGGTGTTGGAATGAAATGGGGATGTAATTAAGATTAGAAAGACTACTAACTAGAAGGGTGTTGGAATACAGGAGGATGCTGAATAAACCTGGAATGGGACAGACAGGTAAGGAGGACTTTGGTGAGTTAACAGTGCCATGATTTGGAAATAATTTCATACAAATAAAAAGAGGCTGATTCTTGGCAGACTAACTGGTTTCTGGCTCAGGCCACCAAGCAAGGTGTATTAGCAGGATGGGATTGGGTTTGTCTAGAAAGAGCACATTTTTAAGAGGTGAGCAAGATGATCTTGTCCAAATTTCGTTGTCTACTTGGGAGTACCCATGAGATACTTGATAATGTTTAGTAGACAATTGGGAGACAAGTATCTGGAATTTTGGACAGACACACATATATTTTAAAGTTAGTGTCTTATCAATGCTCTCTGAATCCTTGGTACTAGGGAAGATTTTTAGGAATAGCTTGTCTAATAATATAGAGTGGTATGCTGATGAAGCACTAGAGTACATTGGCCACTTAGGGGTGAATAGAGAACTGTGGAGAAAAGTGTAGAGGATATGAAGGGTGTAGGGTCATGGGAAAGAAAGGAGAAGATATTTTCAAGCAAAAGGGAGTAGCCCTATCTAGGCCATGAGTCATACATATAAAATAAAGACTGACAAATGCTTCTTAGATTTGATACCTAATTTTTGGTACACATAATTTGGTAACTAGCCACAAAAATGTTAGTTGGATGGTGATATCAAAAGTTAGAGTTGCTGATTTCTGAACTTTTAGAGTCTTTAAATAATTCTTTCTAGAAAATCTTTGAAAGGAAGTCAAACATTGGCTCTTAGACAAAATAGAAATCTCTGTCTCCATCTCTCTGACTCTGTCTCTGTCTCTCTGTCTCTCTGTTTCTCTCTCTCTCTCTCTCTCTCTCTCTCTCTCTCTCTCTCTCTCTCTCTCTCTCTCTCTCTCTCTCACTTCTCTATTTTCAACATGAAGGAATGAGCACAGAGGAAAATCAATCAAAGGAAATGTGGGTGTAGGTGGAGGACTAGATTATAGGACAAGATTCCTTTGGGGCAGAATGGCTGGAATGCAATGTGCAGGTGAATTTTATTTGCTTAAGAAAGAAGGAAAATCATAGGCACCTGTAAAATGACTACAGAGGCATGGGGACTGGGGCATATAAACTCGAGAACATAGTAAACAGACTGTCTCTGTGAGCCTTAATTTTAGCCTGTGCTGTAAGTGACCTGGACAGTCACTGGTTGAGGAAACTGACAAGTAGACATGGAACCCCAGAGGAAAATGACTGAAGACGCTTTCTAGGAAATATGCTGGGCCTAGGCAACTTGGAAAACCATTCAGTATAGATTTTTCATTATAGGCAATATATTGTGGTCTTGTCATCCTTTCTAATATGTTGAATGACTTTCCCGAAGAGATGTCAGCAAATTTCTAGTCACCCCAGAGAGGGTACCAAATGCCACCAAAGCAACAATTTGGCACAAGTCTAGCCTGACAAACCAGTGAATTTATTGATATTACTCGCAGGAGTGTGGGCTATAGGTTATTTACCAAATCATGAGTGATGCAAAGACAGTTGCATTACCCAAAGCCACTGCAGACCATTCATGAACTTGCAGGCAACTCAGATGCTTGAAGAATCCCCCCACCAGCTGTTGTAACTGTTTATATAACCCTGGGATGGACCGTGTTAATTTACATATTTGTGAACTTTCTAATCCTAGACTAACAACCCATGAGCTTCTTAAGCATTGTAAATTCAGTGAGCTTTTCTCTTCCATACAAGATACAATATTTCAATTCTGAGGTGGGAAAAAAAAGCTACACAATACTGTATTACCTACTCAGAATAAACAGAGCAAATGCATTTGGTTACTCATCATTTGTGCTCTCAATGTGTGGCCAAAGGGTTTATAATTCAGATCTGAAGAAGTAGAAAAAGGTCCAGACATGCTGCCCACAAACAAGAAGACATGCATAACCATGTGCCGGGGAAGCAAACCCCATGTATATCCTGTGGTCAACCATCCATTATCCAGAAAGGATGGAGCAACATTGTGAACAATAGTGATCATTTTAGCTGATCTCATAGCTCTTCAAAGCTCGAAGGACTCAATCTAGGAACATGCTCTCTTCAGCTACTCAGTGGATGCTCCAGTGTCTGCTCTTTGTTACCTGCTAAGTAGCTAATTTCATATGCAGACACCATCTTATGGGTGTCTTTTTTTTTTTAATCAGACATACAAGCTTCCCTTGAGACTCAATGTGCTATATTGTTTAGATTAATTTCATGAATTTTAACTGCATGTGTGTGCATCTGTGTGAGGATATGTGCGCATGCAGGTAAATGCTCCGAGGCAAGAGGCATCAGAGCTCCACTGAGCTGAAGTCACAAGCATTTGTGAACTGCTTATCTTGGGTGTTGGGGTCTGAACTCGGGTTCTCTGCAAGAGCAGTATAGGCCTGAACCCTCTCTAAGTTTGTTTTTATCCAATGAATCAGTGAAAGCTCTCACACTAAGTTTAAGACATTGTTCTTGGGTTTATGGCGTAGACAGCAAATCGGGGTTCTTGATCCTGCTACCTTACAACTTCATGTGGAGGATAAAATGAGTTCTTAAATGATCACATGAGAAATGAAAATACATGTGATTAGAGAAGTAATAATATTCTATGCTTTTTGTTTAAAGATGAGGAGCCAGAAGTCATTTCTCAGCAAATTGAGACTTGTGTGTCCTACACCCCTCTGCAATGCTGTTTACATTGGAACATTCACATGGTTTTGTAGCCAAGTAAATCAGTCAAGATGGAAATACTAATTAATTTGAATGGACATTCTCTGTTAGTTCATAATGTAAAAGAGAATCCTGCCATTTTGATACTCTGAAACTATGTTACCTCCTACATTACAAATCACTTGTCATAATTATCAGAACATCATATTATTTTCTCCCTCATTCAAACTTGAAGGACTAAAGGCTCATCGTAAGCAGTTGCTCCCATGTTACACGGCTGGGAAGTAGTGAATTAGTACTGCCATGCAGTGCAGGTCTCATGAAGGGGATCCTTTAGGACAACAGTGTTTCTGTGGATTCACTGGAGAGGAAGTCAGAAGTCTTCCAAGGGTTAGGAAAGATGGATAGAAGAAACAACATCTAAGTACTAGTATAATTTCAATATCAGGAGATATAATGATGGCATACCTAGCTCAAAGGGCATAGTAAGTTTCAAACTATGGATATAGGATATGCTGAGGTGGGACTTATGATCTATCAGAATCTATCAGATCTATCAGAATGTGAAAGTCATCTATCCAGAGGAAATGGCTCTCTTGCAACTAAACAGGATTACGTTTCAGGAAAGAGCAGAGAGGAAGATGCCTGTAAGGCCTTGAGATCCCCTGTGTTTAGAGGATAGAAGATGCAAGAGGAGCCTGTGGAAGAGAAAGTAAAAGGATGGCCAGAGAGCTCGATTCTTCTCAGTTATTATAGAAAACTGGCATGGGGGGTTGTCTGACAAAGGATACAACCAGCAGGAGATTGTGACTCAGGGCACAAGTGCTGGAGAGCAGTCTTGGTGAGGTTGGAGCAAACACGTCCAAGGTGATGCAAGGTATAAGGCAAAAAAACAAACAAACAAACAAACAGAAAAGCAAGCAGCTGAGAAGAAAATAAAGGCAGCAGGCAGGTGGTCAAGAATAGAAGAAAGGCAACCCCACTCCCCTCACTCCCAACCCCCGCCCCTGTCATATTCTTGCTTAGTTGCTTAGTACAGCTCTATTTGGGAATCATTGGTTTGCCCATTGTACTCCAAGTTTCCCATCTAGAACTGAACTTTTTATTCTGTGTTTGTGCTCTGCCTCTGCAGAGCATGGAGTACGACAGCTCTCATATGCTTTTTCAGTGAATGACAGGCCATATTTACATTAGCCACATTTTACTCTTTATCCACTCACTCATAAGCTCAAAGTTCCTTATGACTCCAAGTCATCCACATGCTAGACTGGCCAGCTATGTGGGAAGGAAACCCAAACAAAATAGAGGACACTGGAACCTTGAGGTGGAGCGAATATAGGGCTGATACCAGGAAGTCTCCACTCCCCAGGAGAGACATTGATACTTTTCTGAAATTTATTCTTGAGAATATCAGTCTACACTATTTGTGCTCCAGACAGAATTAATTAGATGCATTTAAGCCTCTGTCTAACTGTGGAATGTTCTGAAATTAATAACTAATAATAGCACATGACTTTATTAATTTGCTACCAAGATATCTATAGAACTCAATACACTGCCAGTCTATAGTAAGTTTAAAATAAACAGTGGCCCTAATCCATGGATAATGATAGCCACAGCCTCATTGTGTCATTTTGATGTTGAAAAATACTTAGCTAAATACAGGGAGAAAAGGTTACAACCCAGACTAAGAGGGTGCCCAAACCATTTCCTGCTTAAAGAGTTTGCAGAAAGGCACTGGTTTGACAACTTTAAAAATATTGAATGAAGAAGAGTCTTTAAAATTTGAATTCTACCAAGAGGTAATAATTTTCTATGATTTACAATTCATGTTTCCAATGTATTTATATTCAAGTTCGTGTTTGGAACAGGCTATTGAAGGGCCCTTAGCTTATAAATCCTATAAGGAATTATGATTATATTCATTTATACTATATTATCTGAGATGTTAATAACTATTCATGATATAACAGCATGAGCACATAGCGTGGTGGTCATGCTCTGTCCCCATAAGAGAAACACAGAGAAGTGTATCGGAAAAGCCTTGATCAGACAATCTGCAGTGTATAGTGTGAGACAGAAAACAGAGGGATCCACCACTAGATTGTAATTCTTCCTCACAGCTTCAGCTGAAGGTCTAGGCCTTTGATGGTTTTAGAATCCCGTTAGTCAGCAGAAATAGACAGGTAAAAAAGAAATGGCCTCCAAGTTCTGTTTCTCAGAGTTGATGTGAGCGTGAAGATGCATTTTTCCATCTCTCCCCTCAGCACACAGTACCGTGGTATATGATTTGTTCTTACTAAGTAGCAAACCAACTCAAAAACCAAGAAGCATAAAATGATAGCTATATGATTATTATCTCCCAGGACTCTGTGACCGGCCTGAGATGATTCTGCTCTAGGGGACAGTAGTGTCAGTCCAGCCACACTCATTTGGAAGCTGATTTGGATTAGAATACTGGAGATGCTTTGATCACATGACTCCTGCTTAGCTGGGCTCAGCTCTAACACTGCTCTATCTGAGCTTTGGAATGCAAGGTCTTCAGATATATCCTGTTCTCCACCCTAATACCTCACACATACAAATATGTACCTAAAATGTTGTTTTCTTTCTCATATGAACATGATTCTCAAACAGGAACTAAGTATTAATTCAGTAGAAAAAGGAAAAGAGAAAAAGGAACAAATATATTCAAAATCCTTCTCTTTCCCCTAAGAAACACATAGGTGAGTCTTCAAAGTAGCCAGGAAGGTGATGGACAATGACTTGAAGAAAATCAAGCATCTGCGTGAAGTGCATTAAGGATGATGGAATAGGTGTGGAGGAAAAGCCAGAGCATTAAAGAATGCTTGCTATGCATTAAGAAAGAACAAGACCCCTTCTTAGGTACTTTCAAATCTTGAGATTCTGAGCAAATATTTGAAATTCCTTAGTGTATATGTACAATTTAAGCCCCAATACACATTTCATACTTTAAAAAAAGACATTAAAATATTTTGTATCTTTACTTTTTAAAAGACATGCATTTGTGGAGTGGTAAAGGTGGAGGTGAGTTCATGTAACTCTGAGCTACAGTATTATCACTAAAGCATATATATTATGCTTTGAACATTTTTAACAATAGAAGTAATTATGCCTGAGGCCAAACTAATCTGTTCTGTATTTAACTCTGAAATAGTTGCCCTTGCGAGTGACATTTCTACCTAGAAGCAGAAAAGCTTCTAGAATATGTGAAGCAATAAACACTAATATCGCAACAAAACCACTTAACTTAGTATGTGGATTCTTTTGTAAGTACTTAGAACCATTGAGCTAGCTGGTTATAGTAAATCTCCTGTGTACATCTGAATTTCAGTGATAGTATGAATAAATACATTGGAATGAGACTCAGCTTGGATTTCAGCTGGGGAAAGATCATGAAGACAGAATCAGAAAGATCCCTCATCTACTTATTGATAATTATTTCAAAACACTGTACCCAATCCCAACTGCCTTCAATGTTAAGAGAGAAGATTGATGTCCTGGCTCTTGTTATCCATCATGGGGTCTGACCTGGTGGGCTTTTTGACATAGGTAGGAAAACAGAATGAAAATACTGAGTCTGATCCAACAGCTCTTGGTAAATAAATAAATAAATGGATAAATAAATAAATAAATAAAATAAGCTGTTATTTCTGGTTCTCTCAGAAGTTAATAGGAAGACAGGAGTAAGAATGAAAAAGAATTCTTTGGGTGGGGTGCGACAGAATGGAGGCTAGAAGGACCATCAAAGTGCAAGCCATACTATCCTCTTGTGAAAGAGAGAAGGGACATAGAAGACTTGTAGAGGAGCCTCAGGCTGACATACAGTACTAAGGAAGTTTTGACAAAACAATGGAGACTCATTTTAAGAAGCAATAATTCTCTTCCTCTCTCAGGAACTATCTACATTGGTAAGTCTGCTGTGTAAGTCATTGATATAACCCATGAAAAACATGCCTCAATTCAAAGATGGGCATACATATAGGATGCAGCATCCAAGACAGTGTTGATGAAGTACTCTTGATAGAAATCTGATAGGAGATATAAGTAGACAGAGAATTCCTTGCTTAATTGATCCTCTACTTGGTTCAGCATATGAGCACTACAGTGACTTCTAACTTAATAGGTGAGTAACTTGCTTTAGGAAAGCATCAATAATAATGTAGATTTATATAAACACATGTCAAGGGTACAGTCAAAGAAGGTTTATTTCTACAACTGAAAGCATAGGCAGTTGTTTCTATGTTCTTCTTCCAGTTATTCTTCATCTTAACATCTTCCTTGTATGAGTGCTTTATTTTACATTAAATCATGTATTTTAGGACATATGTAGATACAGTTTCCAGGCCATGTCTGTTTCTCCTTGTCTTAACTAGGTGTGACAAAAGTGTGTGCATCCACCTACAAGACTCTATCTTTCCAGTGTCACTTCTTTTTTGCTGTCCAAGTATGAAGTTGCATCACACATGTCTTTGGCAATGCTTCATAGAACAGAGACTCCTCAGAATTCTCTGGGAGCTGCACCATGTGCCTCTTGATGGGAATGGGATATAGTATGGGCTTAAGTGGTCAGGAAAGATAAGAAGATATCTATATATCTATCTCTATCTCTCTATATATACATATACATATACATATACATATACATATACATATATATATATATATATATATATATATATATATATATATATATATAAAGAGAGAGAGAGAGCGAGACATGTGGTCATTCTGGCTTTATTTGTCCATTTCTCCATCATATGTTAATTTTGAGATATCTTTAAACCCATGCTTCCCATAGTCCATGATTAGGAAGACAACTTAGTATTGAATAGAGTGTTGAGCAGGTGTCTTGATGATCTTCCCAATACTTTCATTTCAGTGTTAATGTTAATATTTTAAAAGTCACAAAATTCCATATCTTATCTCTGATTAGCCTACATCAAACTCATTGTGTATGCTATCCTTTTTGTTTGACTATTTATATTGTTTAGAATAACTTTCTTATAAAAGTACATCCTTGTCTAGGATAAAGCCAAGGTAGATATTTCTTTAACTTTTGTTTCCTGTACATAAAGGTTATTACGCTAGGGAAGTGGGGTCTTTTCATTGACATTCTGGAATAGGCCTTTCAATTCAGCTACTTCCAACCTTGCTTCCAACCATGTTACAGCTGTTCCTTTAAATCAGACCTGAACTAAGCAAGAACATCTGTAGCAAAAATTATGAGGCCCAGCTGAACATTTTGGACCAGAATGTTCCATCTTACTTCTTTCAGCTTTAACCTTTTAGCAATTATCTTTACTATCCTTAGAAATGGTAATTAAAGTTGGTAGAAGAACAAACAGAATACTCAAGATGTTTTTACATTCCAAACACCAGGTACATAAATGTCAGTGGCTTAAATATTGTTACAAGAATGCTTTTATTAACTCCACCTCTGACCTTCTTAGGGATCATATTTAGCCTTTCCTCCAGGGAGTGTAACACTGCTAATCAGCTTGCATAGTTGGCAGCCATTACAATGCTGGGGATACCTGAAGCTATCCCAGGAATCATTCCCCCCTGACTTCAGACAAGCCTGCTAGATGCGAAGGCATGGGTGTTTGTATTAACACCACCAACTCTGTCTAAAAAGGAGTTCAGTCACAACAATCAAAATATGTTCAGAGTTAAGCAATGATTTTCCAAGTGGATCATTTCAACATTGAAAGCACATCAGTTTTTGGTTTGTTTTGTTTTTCGTTTGTTTGGTTGATTTTTTTGGGAGGGTGATGGGGGAGTTTTAAAGCACGTTTTAAGGGATTCCACAGCCTGCTTCCTCCAGAAAGGATTTGTTTACTACAGAGCTGGCAAGAGGTTCTTGTGAGTTTGAGTCTATGCAGAACATAGTTACTGACATCTAATGTTTTGGTTGAACCTCTTTGATTGTTGCCAATGAGTTTGTAGACATCGATAGTGATTACTGCTTAGGGACTTTTAGTAACATCTGAATTACTGTTTCTCCATTATAACAAAAAAATTTCTTTATTAAAATTATATGTACCTTATGTTTCCTAGCATTTTTTAATTAAATTGCTGAACACTAATTTTCACATCTCATAACTCTAGAATATTCAAGCCGGGAATGAAGTCACCTGTATTAATAGAAGGATGGTCACTGAGCACAGGCTTCATGATTCTTCACGGCGTTTGCCTCATTACAATAGTCCTAGCAGTAAAAAAGGGTGGCCGTAGGACATACGTGCTTATGTTCAAGTATAATTTATTAAAAACCAAGCAATCTATTACTAAATGGAAGGATTTTAGTTAAAAATATCAATATGTATTGCTATTTAGAGTCAGCTTGACAGAAAACTTAGTTGATTTAAAAATTTTTTTCATTTGATTATTCTCATTTATGGTTCTGTATAGCAATAGTATAGTCCTTTTCTCCATTTCCTTCAAACCAGATGTTTCTTCTGCTTTCTCGTTGGGTCAGGTTCTCTCAGTCTCTTGCTTTCTGAGCCATTTGGCTTTATTTCCCAATGGGAATGGCATGGGTGGCAGAATTGAACCAAGCTCCCATCATTCCCTCCCTACCTCACAGTCATTCTCAGAGCTGGAACTGAAGATCATTTTGGCCCCAGGCACATTTTTGTTGAGTTATTTGTTCAATAAATATTTCATTGTCCTTATTGTGCCAAGAGTTGGTAACTCTGACATCAATCATTTCACTGTCCACTGGTATTTAAATATAGGTGCATATTCAGATAACACAGTGGTCAGTTATTAAAGTTGTTTACATCATTATTCTAACTGACACAGAATTTATAGCTTCAGTATCTTAATTCTTAGTAAACTGTGAACCAAAATATGAGCATAAAACTTACTTTATAAAATCCTTTTGGTAGGAGAAAAGTTTAATAGTTTTGTGGTTTTCAGTGCTATACTTTGTAAGTAAAGTTGAAACCTAAATCCTTCCCTAGGGTTTAAGGTTGGCTACCTTTCAATTTTCACAGAAAAGCTACATGAAGCAAGAAGAACAATAAACTGATAATTTGAGGGCATGTTTGTATGTTCAAGCTTCAATTATTTCTGCAGCCTTTCCTCCCAGCCTAGAAGGGCACAGCAACTTCCCCCAGAATTATAAGAAAATTATAGCTGCATGAAAATTCCAGCCATAAGCATTCAATTATTAGAGGAATTATGGCTCTACTTTAATGATGTAGATTTAAAAATGCAAACCAGTTGCTTTGGATATCAGCTTTCCAAATGCTAGCCACAGACCTTATAGAAAGCACATTACAAATAGGAAAATATGAATGGGAGTATTTTTATCTTTCGTTTTAGCAAACACGTTAATTGTGAGCACATGAGTCATAATCCTAATCAGTATTCCCTGGAGACACTGAAAGCCAGGTCAGACTGGAGACTCCTCGGTGCCAGTGTATGATGGGAGCAAGTGAGAAGAAGAAGAAGAAAGAGAAGAAGAAAAAGAAGAAGAAGAAGAAGAAGAAGAAGAAGAAGAAGAAGAAGAAGAAGAAGAAGAAGAAGAAGAAGAAGAAGAAGAAGAAGAGGAGGAAGAGGAGGAGGAGGAGGAGGAGGAGGAGGAAGAGGAGGAGGAGGAAGAAGAGGAAGAGGAAGAAGAAGAAAGAAGAAGAAGAAGAAGAAGAAGAAGAAGAAGAAGAAGAAGAAGAAGAAGAAGAAGAAGAAGAAGAAGAAAAAGAAAGCATATGTTGGAACTTTAAAGCTAGATACAAAAGATGTTTGTGTTAGTCAGTGGCTTTGTTGTAGTTTCAAGCCACCTTTCCTTCCACTTTCTTTCCTGTAGCAGAGGCTAGAGAGCTGACTGAAGGACTCCCTACTGTTTTGTTTTTACCTGTATCTCTAGTGTGGTTTATTGCTTGGTCCCATTAAAGAGAACACAGAGCACAAATAATAAATTGCCTCCATGACTTTCTGGATGCAATAAGACTTTCTTCTAGAAGCTACACATGTATTCATTCCAAGATCCTTTAAGGAGTACTTTGGCTGGCCAGCCATTAGAAAGATAGAGTCAATGATTGAAGTGGGGAGATGAGACTTCAGTAGGAGTGGGATTCCACTTTATTAGGTACATGAGCCAATGTAGCAGGAACAAACCTTCTATTAGAGTAGTTCTTAGGGCTCTAGAAATCCTGTCAGAACAGAGAATGTGTTTCAATAACTACCCTGTGCTCCTCATAGGTGAACCATGGGGCCTATACCCAGCAATGAGTTCAGTTTTATTAGATATCTCTAGCGCTTTATCATGACTTAGCCACTGGACATACAAACCCCTTCCCCCAGTACGCGCAATCCTCATATTTGTATTCACTCATCTTCAAAACTAATGCTACCAAAACCTAAAGCTAATGAATGATAATGTTATTAATTCTACTACATTTTAATTACCTTATAACTACAAAATACTTCTTGACATATAAAATAAAGTAGTCACCCAAACCAAAGATTAGGAAATATGGTCTGACCTTGGAATATAGGATTTTTAAATTTTGAATTTGTCCTGGAAAAGTTAAAGTCTAATAGTTAGATGAATTCAGGCTCTGGGAGTTGGTAATCCAATTGTCCTTGGCCTCTACCCTCAAGGAAGCTGCAGTCTGTAGCAAATTGTCCACCGTGGTGATCTAAGGTATTTTCATAGACAGTCTGTAGAAGGAAGTCTATAATGCAAAGTCCAAACGAACTACTTCCTCCTTGTTAACATCTTCTTCTGTTATGAATAAGCCACTACAGATGGATCCATGGTGTGTGTGAAATATCAGTGGGCCTCAGTTTTATGGCTTTCATCCCCCATGCTTTGCTATGGTTGCTCATTAATCTAAGCATCATCCTAGCCTCATGTGACATCACTAGCCACCAAACAGTCCTAGCCCAGTCTGTTCTGTGCACTGTCCCCATCTTTCCATCCCAAGGCTTTAGAGTCACTTCTCTTTGAACCGTGTCTCTTTCAACTCAAATACTTGACTCTCATACAGCTCCTTTTCTGCTCAGTACACTACTCTTTGTTCTATTGTTTAACTCCGGGGAGAAAACTAAAGTCATAGCTTGATAGGTATCCTCTGGACTCAGTTGGCTGCCAAATCTTATAATCTTTTCCTTCCTTCAGGTCTTCACAAGTTCCCTTCTGATGAATTCCAATTATCTAAAACCCTCCCTCCAGGATCCCTTCTTGTCAGCCACCAGAAAACTCCTCCAACATACAAGTCCAAGCAAAAGGCCACTGCTCCACTCTTTCAGTGATTCATAATGTAATCTAACCTACTGTCCAAATTCAGTATCACTACTTCCTCCTGTGAACTCATGTCCCTGCCTCCTAAACCCCTTTATGCCTCATTGTACCCAGACGTAATCTTTTTCCTACTCTAACAATGTTTCTCCCCCTTACACCCTTCTCCTTGACCAGCTGATAAATTCTCACTATTCCTTTAACTCCATTTAAATCCTTGTATAACGCCTCTTAGGTAGCTCTGTATTCTCATAACCTTGCATGCTCTTACCTACAAATTCTTATTGGCATAGTTAAGGTAGATTAACTGCAGAAATGGACTTTAAAATGGATTCTGGTGCAAACCTTTGCTTCTCAATATAAGTGAACTGATTTTGGTCAAGTCTTCCTGCATGCATTCGTTCTGGTAACTGTACTAATGTAGGCTCTTTCATCTTTAACAAATTGACCCCAATATTTCTCTGAAATTGTGTATTTAAATTGAAACTAACTCCAAATGAGCATGGAGCGAGGACTATGGGACACACACACACACACACACACACACACATATTTGGATTAGGCCTGGCAGCTGTTTCACTTCCTTCTTAACCGTAAAGAAGGCTTGGAAATGTTATCTAGGTATATCCTCACCATGACAGGAAGATGTTTTAATAAGTGTCTTTTGTTTTCTGCCAAACATCCTTCTTAACCATAGAGGGGCTTGGAAATGTTATCTAGGTCTATCCTAACCATGACAGGAAGATGTTTTAATGGGTATCTTTTGTTTTCTGCCAAATCTTGATATATATCAGATTGTCTGTTTCATGAAAAAGAATGTGTAATCTGTTCTATGGCCCCATAAGAAAGCTGTGGACACTTAGTAGGACCTGAGCAAATGTGTATTCATAAAAGCAAGTGGAAGAACAGAGGAGCAATGGTGCCACATCCCAGATGGAAAGCATCCTTAGAAGTTAGCTTGAGGGATGAGCGTGGTGGCGCATGACTTTAATCCCAGCCATTGGGAGGCAAAGGCAGGTGGATTTCTGAGTTGGAGGCCAGCCTGGTCTGCAGAGTGAGTTCCAGGACAGCCAGGTCTATACAAAGAAACACTGTTTTGAAAAACAAACAAACAAAAAAATTAGCTTGAAGTTGGTATAGAAAATGTATATGTTGCTATAACTTGCTACCTCTCCTCTATTTTACCCTACTAGGTTTGCTTCAATATTCAAGAAGTAATTATAATTTTGATAATAGACAACTACTCCAAAACATTAGCATTAAAAAGTTTTAGAATTATTAATTTAAATTTCAAATTAGAAATAATAGTCATGAAATGATTAAATGAAAATACAATATGTGTGTGTGTATAATGGAATACTCATATATTACTATCTATTCTTGGCGTTAAATTCAAGCTAGTGTCTTATAAAAATGATTCATAAGTTGAGTATCCTGGCAAGAGTTTTTGCATATGCTGATATTCTTAAGAAACACAAACATACAGAGACTCTTTCTTTAATTAATTAGTTTGTTTTCTGTGTATACGTGTGTGCCTGAGTGTGCCCATGCGTACCATGTGTATTCAGTGCTCTCAGAGGTCAGGAAACATTGTCAGATTCCCTCAACTGGAATTACAGAGAATTGTCAGGTGCAGCTCAGAACCAAGTCCAGGTTCTCTCGGGTATTGGCATGCTGAGGGGCACTTCAAAGTGCCCTTTTAAATACATTTCAACTAAAATTCTATGTAAAATTCTACACATGTCCACAGGTCTTTCTGTCTACCATTGTAATACTCTGAGTTTGCACTCTGTGACCTGGAGCCAAGCATGATCAGAAAGAAATCCTATCAACGGTCTTTTCTTGCTTGCTATGATCATCAACTGAGCAGTATGCGCAGGAATGTGCTACTTAAGCAGTGTACTAAGGCCTAGAGCTTTCTTTCCCATTATGAATATTTATAACCGAATAAAATTAGACATTGCTTTGAAAGTAATCTCCTGGCCTGTTGCAGGCTGTAAAATATTCTCTATATTTTTTAATCTCTTACTTATGGGATTTTGTGGGGTTTGTTTTGTTTGGTTTTTTGTTGTTGTTGTTGTTGTTTGGTTTTTTTGTCTTTTGCACTCATCAATGTGTGAACTCCTTGTATTCAAATCAGTTACATTCTGCTGATGATAACCCATGATTATACTGGGCTCACTTAAACATTTCAAGATACTAATTCTGTCAAAGCCAACTCTCTAGAATCCCTGATTACGACTGCGGAAGTCCTTTCTGTCATGTGAAGCAACATTATTCTGAGTGGTGACACCAGGGAGGGAAGCTATCAGCTGTGAGATGCTGTCTACCATGACAAAACTGTCTTGACTGTTCAACCACAGTGAACAGTAGCCCACATAAATTATGCAAATTGCTCTCCTTTCCCGAAGACATCGGGTTTAAAGTAAATTTAATTCATTTTGAGCTATTGCAGACATTTAAGAAGACATGAATTAACATGAGCACTCACTTGTTCATTACTAACTTCAATGTTGTGCAAAACTGTGAAATTAAAATAGAAGTTAGAGGGGCTGGTGAGATGGCTCAGTGGGTAAGAGCACCCGACTGCTCTTCCTAAGGTCCAGAGTTCAAATCCCAGCAACCACATGGTGGCTCACAACCATCTGTAATGAGATCTGATGCCCTCTTCTGGTGTCTGAAGACAGCTACAGTGTACTTAATTATAATCAATAAATAAATTATTAAAAAAAAAATAGAAGTTAGAATAAATGAAGGGATTTGGATGAATATGCACATGTCCTTAATAAATATTGTAAAGAGCCTCATAGTTTCCTAAAAGTGATGTGTTTACAGGATACTTATGTTATGCCAAGCAGTACTCTAAACATTTGTGATGTTTCTATGGTCTGTCTTCTGGGCAACCCACACTGCTGCAATCCCTCTTGTCATATGACTGTGTAAAGGGTCAGAGACACATTAAGAAGGCTGGGCAAAGTGGCCATTCCTTACATTTGCAGATGTTACATAACAGCGTGTCACTCAGGAAGGGAAGGCTTGCGCAGCTCGGGAGCAAAATGATGTAGGGAAGAGATGAGGGTGTTAGACTCAGACCTGTATTTGAATGCGGAATTTAACGCTCACTCACTTGGCAAAGTCCTGGAATCATCTGTACATCCGGTTCCTAATTCGTCAAGTGTGGCTGCTCAGAGACGCCTCATGGGGCTGCTGCGAGATAACACGTGTAAAGAACCTGCTAAGTGATAAGCTTCAGCGAAGAGCTCCCCAGCACCTCCTTCTAGAGTAGCCAATGTGTGTCTGGTTCTAAAGCTCTCACAGGAAGTCAGCCCTGGGCTGAGGCCAGCACTTCTGTATCTTGTGGACATTTCACGGAACACCGGGACCTTCCTCTGTGCTCAGATCTGTTCATCTAGGAATGGATCCGTTAAGGTTAATAGCCTATCTCTATGTGGTACCTACATAAGGCCCAATGCCATAAGGGCCCAGCCCTGAACACAAAAATAACCTATAATCACTGAATCTCAGCATCACAAGCAACCAGTTATTTAAGAGATTCCAACCTAGTAGGGGCCTTTCCTGGCATCTGTCAGAGGCCACATGCCAGAATGTTCTCGTGCCTCTCACATTAATATGTATTTGTGTGCATTGTTTTTGATTGCTCTAATCGGCCTTGAAATGAATCCAAAAGGTTTTACAACTAAGAGACATTAATCCCCCATGCATTCTCCCTTGAGGCTCTGTCTGAGGGCTTAATTCAGCTACTTTATCTCTCTAGGTATGTGGAGACCAAAGCCAAGGGGCTGTTTTCCTGAGGGAATTTACACTGATTCGAAGAGAGAGCCTTCATGAAGAGTTCCTGTCTGACTTCTTGAATAGTCACAAAACTGAAGACCCGGTACAGTGTCTCTTCTACTTTATGCATGGAAACACAGCCATTCCGTGGCTGATTCTGACCCATGGTGATTGTTTCTAGCAAACATGAAGGCAAGCCATAGAGCAGGATCTGCTGCATGCCCGGGAAGAAGAGGCAGCAAACCACAAGGCAGCACACAGACTCCATGGGGGTGGGGGGGGGGGGGCGGGTAACTTTCGGTCGCTTCCGGCATCTGGCACGTTTTAAACACTTTACTTGAGTGTTAAACTCTGTTTGAGGGAGCATGTGGAGGATTCACTTTCGAAAATATCTGATGTTTTGCCAGCGAGTCTGAACATGCAACAGTAATAACTTAAATGAGTAAAGAAAAAGGAGATGGTTTTATAGCCTGATGAGAATTCCACCATCCTTCTCTGGCATCATTGCAGATACTTCTACTTCAAAGTATTAGTTACATTCATTATATGAAATTTGCTCTTTTTTTTTTTCTGGTAGGATATTTTTGTTTTTGCTTTGTATTTTGGTTTGGGCTCTGTTTCCTTTAAAGTGTTTAGCGAAAGAATTCTCAAAAATGAGAGTAAGTATGATTGACTGATAACATGAAGTGAATGACCCGTCTCTTCTGACGTTTGGTCTCAGGTGTGTAATTGGGGCTATATTGTGAGAACTGGGCCCTGGGCTTCTGAGACTTGACTCTGGCTCTAGATGATAAGAGACTTTTATTCAGGAGACTTGCTGGCTAGAGACTGCTGACTACACAGGCCAATGGGTTTCTTATCCAACCTTAAAATAGCATGGTCAGAGAAAAGCAAACACAAAGATGCCTTTACGTTTCCTTCATCAAGCCTATCGTCTTGCTACCCTCTGTCAGTTCTTACTGCATATTTGTTAAATCTTCCTCTTACAGATATTGAGTAAATCAGTTCTTTAGGCAGTGGTTCCCAACCTACTACCCTCACTCCTTGCATCATTTCCATCTTCTCCACATTGGGCATTTGTTCCTCTCTCAATGTGGGTAGCATTTGTACATCTCTCAAGATGGGTACCCAGGAATGGGCAGGTACAGTGTTGGTGGCTCCCAAGGGTCCTATAATTAACTTTTATGTGTGTCATTTTTCACCAATGAGTCTGAAAATGCAGTACCTGGCATTTTATATTTTCCTTGCTTGCATCAAGTTTTCTTTGTGACCTAGTCTGTTACACAGACATAACCACCTAAATGTGTGGGATTTTTTTGTTTCTTAAGAACAGTATCTTATAATCATATCTTAGTTTTTGTCCTATTTGAGCTCATACTAAGTCTAAAATTGAACTACCTGAAGGGCTGCATTGTGGCCACTATAGGAAAATATCATGTGAGTCTAGTTAATATATCACTGTATAGCATAAGGAAGTTGAATAATATCAATTAATTATGAACATAATGCAGTCATATAGTAATCCTCCTGGAAAGAGTTATTAGCATCATCAAGCATTGAAGGTTGTCTCAAATAGTGCTAAGATACAGCATTACATTAATTTCTGCCTTAAGAGCACTGCCTGCTGCTCAAAGTCTTCACTCATATTAAAGTCAAACACAAAGAATGGGTAGAAATATCTAACCTGAAAAGGAATTGACTACAAAATCAAGTAGTTAAAACTATGGCTAGTCAAGAAAGCAGATGGGAAAAGATCATAGCTTCCTAAATATCAGAATTAAATTCAGCCTTCTTGTAAGTTTATAAAATCCTACTTCCTAGGGAGGTTTTTCTCTATCTGATGATTTGATTTGTCCCCAGAGGTATGGAACTTTGCTAAAATGCAACTTCATATTCTAAGTAAATATGGTAAGGTGAATCACATAATCTCTGTGTTTGTTGTGGGAGAAGAGTTCAAACATGCTATGCCATTTAATGAAGTAGCCAGGGAAGTGGACATTCCTTTCATCCTCTTTGTGAGTTTATGTTCTAGGGAGGAGACACATCGGGGAATGAGAGTCACTCTTGTATAAACCTAAAACTCACAGAACCACAGTCAACCTGGGCGATCCTGTGGCCTTCAGTCTGAGCCTCTTTAGCAACCCAAAGACTTTTGAACAGGTGCCTCATCTCCCCTATCAGGAAGTAGCTTTGCTTCCTGTGTCCAGGGCTGTGCTGACTCAGGACTCAACCAGCACCCAGCTCAGCACTGTGCGATGTGCTCTCAGTTAGGTGCTGTGTTTGCTGGGGTAAACAGCACAATGACTGCTCTAGTTCACCCTATTTGTAAAATTTCATCTTCAAAATGAGAAAAATTCCACTACAGACTGTGACAGGAAAAGGCCCTGTCAGCTATATGAAAACCAGAAAGGCACACATGCATGTAAAAATATTCTGAATGATTTCAGTTTTGATAATGAGATGGAAGAGCATTTGGGTTTATCTGCTATAATGTCGTATTAGTTTGTATACAGATTTATCACAAAGGATATGAGTTCAGGGATATTTGCCAACTAGAAATCCATAGTTGTAGAAGCTAAGTTACTGCAAGAATAGAAAACATTTGAACACAAGTAGCATTAGCTGTATATGTGAAATATGTTGTCACACTTCTGGGTAAATTATGTTGCTAGCCTCCTTTTCTGCTTGCTTGTTTGTTGAAAGAGGCTTTCACTGTAGCCTTGGATATCCTAGAATTCACTCTGTAGACCAGACTGGCCTTGAACTCACAGAGATCCACCTGCCTCTGCCTCTCGAGTGCTGGGATTAAAGGTGTGTGCCAACACTGCCCGAGGGTAATAATTTTTATACACATTTTCTTTTTCTCTTTTAGCCTTTATTTACTGGAAAGTCTAAAATCTTTCTCTCAAAACTTAAAATATTTTGTAAACCATTATTACTTCTAAAAAAAAGACGTGGGCCTGGCAAGTCATGTCAGCACAAAAAGCCCTGGCACTCTCCTTAAGGAACCATGGGTTCAATAGCCACTCTCTACGTAGTAGCTCATGAACTTCTGTAACTCCAGGCCCAGGGTATTGCATGCTCTCTTCTGTCTGTCTAGGGCACTGCGTGCACATGGTACACAGACTTTTCTTTTCCCAAGCAAAAATCCATGTACGTTCCGTAAATGAAAGGAAAGGAAAAGACAAATAAGCAAACAGCCTTATTGACCCCATTTGGGGAACATATTCATCTAAAAGCTGCGTGATTTATTTTAGTCTAGGTAAATAAAGCTCGTTTTTGACCTTCAGAGAACAGTTTCTACTTTTCCCAGCTACAGCCACCTGGCAAGGATTGAATTCTACATGTGTTAGGGAAGCTTTCTGGGTTGCTTTCTTCTGTTTCCAGCTAGCTTCGTCTATGAAAGCAGAGTCTACTCTCTGTGCTTTGGGGAAGCAGTCTAAGCAACTGCTTGTCTGAAGGCGCAGCAGGCAACTTGTAATTGTAGCCTGGAACTCTCCTGTTTGTGATTTGCATTGTTTGTTGAGAAGAAACAGACTGTCAGAGGCTGTTACTCATTATTGGAGCAGCAGAGGGGCAGATCACGTGCTGGCACATTGGTTTTGGTTGTCAGCCGGATGCAACAGCAGGATAATAATTAACATGAAATTCATTACAGAATGGGATTTTCTTCGGTATGTAATTAGAACAAACCTCATTTTCTTGTAGCTTTGTGGTTCCCTCTGTGGTTATTTAAGGCAGTGTTGCATGTTGGTAGAAGGAAAGGTATTTAAATATTTACCAGTTGAGGGTAGAATGCCTCTTTGGGTGATTGGTAAAATAGAGATGTCTTTTGTAGAAAAGGGGTGCACACTGGTGGAAAGGGACATATTCAGAAATCTCTATATTTATATATTTGTTATATACATATATATAATTTTTTCCTGTGTACTGAATGCCTTCAGGTCACCAGTTCACCAAGGTCACTGATTCTCAACTGAAAAGAAAAATGTAGTTTATTAAAACTGGTTTAAAGTAAGTTCTTATTTTTTAAACATCCCTTAGTAGATACAGGGCAGGGAATTAGCAAGGGTCAGAATATTTCTATGACCTGTGAAATCAGTTCAAGCAATACATACAAACTCAAATAAAATGGAATAAAACGACTTCCATGTGTTCTTGAGGTTTTGAGCAACCTCACTTCCATTCCTGCTGAGGGGAAAAGGGAAACAATTTAAGTACTAACACCTGGAGATAACTTAATTTGCTTAATTATACTTCTAACCTGATTCCCATGTAAGAAATGTATGGGGCATAACTACAAGGAGAGTTGCAATATATCCATGTAAGTGCATTCGTCCACAACTAACAGATTACCTTTGGCCAAAGTAAAGATTGAAGCAACTGTCCCTTCCTTAGTGTGGAATAACATCCCATGAAGGCAGTTTATAAGTTCATAGAGCCTTTACTAATCAGTCAGTGGGTTGATGTATCCTTAATGTAGCCACTATATTTTTCAAATACTTTTGCCCAAAGAAAAAACATTCAGCAAGACGTCTCAGAGCTCTAGAAGTAAAAGTCCACAGCAATTCAGTCTTAAATACTGTGAAATACTCACAGGCATCACTTGAGTTGGCTACTGAGAGTCCTCCTTTTGTGGGTATATTACTGTAAGCAAGGATGCAGTGAGACTGCCATACCAGACCACTCAGTGAGTGGGAAAGAAAGAGTTTATTCAATTTGAAGTGATCCCTTTAGGGTAACAGGGGAAGGGGTTTTCAGGCCAAAAGAATTAGTAGCTTTGATATGTAGCTGCAGGTATGTGTTAGTTAGGACCAACGGAGCCTGGAGATTAGTGTGGGACTTTGAGATGATATGTGTTGCAGATATGTGACAATAGAGTACTAGATGCCTTGTTTGCCACAGTTGGCTGCAGGGAGAGAGAGGAAGTGATGGCTCTTCCTAGAGTACCTGTGAAAAAGGTTTCTAAAGATTGCTGAGGGTAAACTTCTATGACTTCCTCAGCAACTGCTCTGTTTACCATGTCGGAATTCAGCCTTAGCTGAACCCAGACTGTCATATGAGGAAATATTAGTGGCACTGCCTTTAAAAAAAATGGAACCGAACAATTATCTGTGTTTGGTATCTGGAACAAATATTTCCAGCCTGAAGAAGTGGACACAAAATTTCTCTTCTCAGGAGGAATGAAGGCGCACCACAGCTTCCTTACAGGCCCTGAATAAGCTTGCACCTCATCCTGGCTCAAGGCTTTTTGGTGTGGATAAAAGAGAATGATGAGTTGGCTGTTGAAGCGGGGAGGGCTGGGTTGCTTTCCTGGTTTGAATAACAGGCAGGGGTTTTATTTGCTTTTGTTCATTGAATGTGTCCTTTCCATGATGCATCTGATTTTTAATCGTATGCACATCTAATCATGCAGCAACATAAGAATATGGTAAATAGAGACTGTTTTCTCACTAGATGTTCACTTATGGGACACAGCTTGCCTTACTGAACATGTACCCCAAACCAGCCTAGGACAAATCATCCACAAGGCAGATTTACTAGATAGATTCCAAGTTAAATTGGCTAAAAAGGAATTATGAAGGATTTCTTGAGCTATAGGTTTGGAAAGGGGTATGGCATGTATTTCAGTATGGACTGGGCATCCCAGGTTGCTAAGTGCTTTGATAGGAAAAGTGTCTGTGTGTGTAAAGTAAAGTAGAGTCCTGGGTTGCTAATATTCTCTGTGTTTCCCTGTCTCAAATATGTGCAACCAAAGAAGATGGTATGGATGTATATACATTACATTGATGTAAGACTCTTCCTAGGGAGAATCAAGTGTCTGTTTGCCCCAAATAGGTACTGATGACAGTACAAAGAAAAAATATCATGAAAGTCTAGCTCAAAGTACCAGTCTGTTTATTAGACTTACTTCAAGAGCACAGAAAGGGGTAACTCAAAGGCAGCTCTATCACCAAGAGGCCCACCCAGCATGAGAGAGGACTCAGAACTGCCGTATCACTAAAGCTTTCTGTACAGCCTTCAGGCAGCTCAGCTACTTAATGCTTTTGTAGGACAGGGCCTTGCAAATCTTGTTAGTTTGTATGCTTCTTGATCCTTGTAAACTCCATTAGCTTTCTGCATCTTATAAGCCTCCTTCCTCCCTCTAGGAAGATGTATTTCAATTTGAAGAAAATAGCTACAAAATAGTTGAATTATAGAACAATTAGTAAAGAAATATCAGAACACTCTGGATAGTATATAAAATGTTACCCTATGCCATATTAAATGTTATCTCAGTTCATAAAACTTATCTAGTGTTTTATGAGTTTGATGGTCACAAAAATATGTATATTAGATAAAGAACTTTAAGTATGTAACATTTTATAATGTCATATTTCATTATCTTTTATTTTATATACTAATATTCTATTATATTTATGTTTATGCAGAAAGGACAAAAGAGATTTACTAAGGAACTAATAGTATTTCTCAAAATGACCCAAGAAAGTAAAAAAATAGCTTCATTTTATTACTGTAACAATAAATGGGAAATTTTGCTTGCAAAGATACTACTAAAATAGTAGTAGACTTTGAAAACATGGCCTGAGCAGGGGTTTAAAATATGTATGAAGTGGCAATGACTACACAACGATACACAATGAGCTGCTATAGATTGTTTCAAAGGAATCCATTGGAGCCATTAATTTCATCAATAAAAGTCATAAGATAGTTCAAAGATAGTAAAGGGAAGAGGAGGGGGAAACTATTATTATTTGAAATTCCAAATTTTGTTTATTTGTTGAATTGGTCATCTTCTGATTAGCTAGCTGCTACCAAATATGTCAGTCAGTCATCTGTCCCTAAGAGAGACAGATCATCCTAGTATTCTTTGAGAGAGCTGGCACATAGAATGTGATGCTTATATTCCAGGCTTTCTCTGTGAATACTGTAAGCCAAGCTCCTCTGTTGGAGCCTCCATTTCATTATGCCATGAACTTCTGAGAAAACTTGATCAAGATTTCTCAGAATAAACCTAGATTGATGTCTCCTTACCTAGGGATTAAGATATTAGAGGGAGATATACAATGTTCATGAACGGGAAATCTTTACCAGGATGACAGTTTTTCTGAAACCCAATTTAGCAATCTAGCACAGCTGGAAACATAACTGAAGGAGAGAAAGTTGGGACTTTCTCTAACAATAGCGATGTTATTAATCTATGGAAAATAGAGTATAGTGGCAGAACAGAGAAAGTGGTGTAAATAAATGAGGATACTTTAAGTAGATACTGTTATAATTATAAATAATTGGTTAGGGCTGTATTATTCAATAAATGTTCAGTATAAATAATAGTAGTGGCTTAAAACGCTAAATATGAGAGCAAGTACCAGTGAAATGGCACATCTGGATAAGATGCTTGTAGAAGAAGTCTGGAGACATGACTTTCATCCCCAGGACTTGCAGAAAGATAGAAAAAGAAAATCGGTTCCACAAAGTTACCTTCTGATATCTATACATGTGCTGTGCCATGCATGTCTACATAATACACACACCACTAATAATGCTTAAGAATTCATTTATGACTTGTAGTTGACACTTTATAATTAAGAAACAAAGAAGCCCAAACAATAAAAGCCCCAATCAATAAAATTGATGCTTTTACTGTTGGTAACGATCTTGTGGTTCTGAAAACTTCTCAAAGTCAAGAAGGAGGAGGAGAAGGAAAAGAGGAAGAGGAAGAAGAGGAAGAGATAGATGCTAGGAGATGTAACTGCATCAATATAATGATAAGAAGCTAACTAAACTAGCAAGGCTGCTAAAATAGATTTAGAAAGATATGCAGTATGCAGCAAAAAAAAATGTAATTGTATGCTGGGACATTTATTCAAGGCCATTTATTTTCACTGGCAAAATTTAAAGTAACTATCAAAGGCAGATGTCATTGGAGTGTTAGGTAATGAGAAATTCTCCCATGTTGCTGTCAAAATATATATTGGCATATAGCCTCTTTAAAGGGAACCTTGTCAGTGTAGTCAAAGTTAAATCTAATAATGCATTAAATTTCATTAATCTTCACTTAATAATTTATTCTAATGAAATATACAAATATTCAATAAAATCAACATGTTATACATTGAAATTGCAGGAAAAAAATGAAATATCTATTAGAATGTAAACACATTGAAACATGGCTGCCCATCCAATAAAATACTGTAGGAATGATCTACAATATACGTTTTAAGTATATGTTCTTGAAAGGAGATCGTACCATTTTTGATTATCTTAGTTTTAATGTCATATGGATATTACTAGATGTTACTGAAAGAACACTCTTGTGTAAAAATAATGAGGAAAACATTCTTCATCTTTGGAATGTTGGTTACATTCTGGACAGGAAGGGAAAGAAGAAGAATGAATTGGGCCATTATACATAGTATACTTTAACTACACATATAATATTTTTTTAAAAAAAGAAAATATGGCAAAGTGTTAGTGTTTGACTAAATGTCTGGTAGCTTAACAAACATTTTTTTATTATTCCCAGTACTTTTGCGATTGAAAGATTTTTATAATACACGTGCAATAAAACGTTCAGGATGATGTCTGACAAATAGCATAAAACAAATGCTGTTTTTATTAGCAATGATGGAACTGAAAACTCATGGAAGCATGACATGATAAGGCTCAGTGCCCACATGTTTGCCTTCAGATATAATTAAGGAATAGTGAACTGGATGGCAGCTGAACACAAGGTCGCGAAGCTCCTATCAGTTCATGAACTGCAACTCTGGTAAACAGTGTCAGGATGATGAATCTCAGTGTCTAAAGGAAGGAACTCGTTTTTACAACTGACCTCTGGAATTAACTGAAAACCATTATCCTGTAAGGAAGAAAAATATTTTTCCCTTTTCCAAGTTCTAATTCCCACACAGCTTACGCAGCCCCTATCTGTTGTTTATGAGATGTCTACCATTTGCTAAGTCTGTCCTTTTTTCCAAACAACAAATAGATATTAAGATTAATGATAGCAAAGACATCGGAGGTAATAAAACATGAAGTATTAAAAATGCCAGTGCTGATATAAATAATTTTTAAGATCAAATTTCTTAAATACAAAACAATTTTTTGTTTAGAATGCAAAACCAACTTGAAATACATAATCAACATATGTGTGTGACCCAGATCCTTCTCCAGCATCTCTTCATGCCAATTTGTAAGACTTTTCCCCCAAAGCACTTGCTCAATAATCCTGGAATTTGAATGTTGAAGAACCCTACCAAACTCCAACTTCTTATTTTAATTCAGTATGAGAGTTAGTTCTAATAATCAACTTGATACCATCTAGAATCACCTCAGAAGAGTCTTGGGGGTTGTTTACAATAGGTTGGCCTGTGAACATGTCTGTGAAATTGTTTTTATTAAATTAATTGGTGTAGAAGAGTCAGGCCACTGTGGGCAGCACCATTCCATAAGCAGAGAATCTTGCATAAGAATGCAGCAAGCAAGCATGTGTGCATTCATTTTTCTCTGTCCATGATTGATTATTATGTCATGAGATGAATGAAGTTCCTATCTTTACCTCCCCATAATGATGGACCTTAACCTGAAATCGTAAGTTGTAATAAACCCTTTTTTCTATTAAGAATGATTTTGTCAAGGTATGTTTATTTTTGTTTTAATCACTAAAACAAAAACATTCAGTTTGTTTTCACATTATTTATAGCACCCTCATTTATAGTTATTCTTAGAGGAACTAGTAATCTAAATTGATTTACAAGTACATAAAGTTATAAAGAACTGAATAGTTTTTGCAACAGTCTTTGAAACACACACACACACACACACACACACACACAAATACACTAAATCTATAGACTACAATTTAAATTACAGCTCAAAAAATCATTTGGGATACCAAAGAGTAATTACTATTCATGTTTATTAAATGCCTTTCATAGAAAAGGGACAACTTAACTCAGTAGAAGAATATAATTTTAGAGGAGTGTATTACTTGTCTATTAGATTTGCTAAAACTCCAATCTGTGTGGTGTTTAACTGACTTTCTGTGATCAGCCATTGATGGCTTGGCTGTGTGTGGAGGCTCTGTGCACTAGCACTTAGAACAAGGTCACATGACATCAGAGGTCTGCTGCAAAAATGCTGAGTACATTGTACTAGGGTTAGCAACCCTGACAGAGGGTTAGATATCCATTATGTGATTCGAGGACTCTTTCTTCAGAATCTGTTGGGAGAACTGGCACAAAATTGGACCTGTCAACATTCTGTTCTTGGGGAGAAGGGACCTTGAAAGTCCCAACCTAGAACTAGTTGCAAATAATGAAAGCTGGGATAGAAAGCTCAGATTTCCCATCTTCCCTTGAGTATCTATAGGCATTTAATAATCTCTGGAGATGGAAGAAATGTTTTCTTCAGTGGCACAGCCACTGGTAAAGAGGCTATATTCCTGAATATAGCCCTTCACCCAGAGTCCTGTAAGCATCCCTAATGAAACTCACAAAAGCCTAATTAACTCTATAAATAAATAGATGGGAGGGAAGAAGACAAAGAGAAGGGACTAGGAGGGAAGAGAAATGGGATCAGGGGGAGTGAAGGACAGAGTAGAGGGTACTGACAGGTGAGGATGATAAATATACATTATATGTGGTGATGTCATCATGGAACACATTATACATAATCAACATAATAATAAACAATTCTTTTAAAAGGCTAAAATATAGGAAGATACTTTGGGAAATGGGCTGTAGAAAATGTTCCTTTGACATAGTGTATAGTTTATCCCTCTTTATATTTGTAATTAAAAATAGATTTACACACCTTTTCCTCCTGACTGTCCACTCTAGAACTCCTCCCAGATACCTTCCCTCAAATCTCACCCATGCCTTCTCATTATCAAGAAATTTCTCCATACCAGCATATTAACGAATAAAAAATAAAATTGTCTTGGTGAACTCCCATCTTCAACACTTAAAATTATAAACCAATACAATTATTAGCATCGAACTCTTACTTCAATTTCTTTTAGATATTTTCTTTATTTACATTTCAAATGTTATCCCCATTCCTGGTTTCCCCTCCGAAAATCCCCTATCCCTTCACTCCTCCCCCCGCTCCTCAACCCACCCACTCCCACTTCCTAGCCCTGGCATTCCCCTATACTGGGGCATAGAACCTTCACAGGACCAAGGGCCTCTCCTCCCATTGATGACCGACTAGGCCATTCTCTGCTACATATGCAGCTACAGCCAGGAGTCCCACCATGTGTTTTCTTTGATTGGTGGTTTAGTCTCAGGGAACTCTGGAGTTACTGGTTAGTTCATATTGTTGTTCCTCCTAGATAGCTGCGAAGTCCTTCAGCTCCCTGGGTATTTCTCTAGCTCCTTCATTGGGGATCCTGTGCTCAGTCCAACGGATGACTGTGAGCATCCACTTCTGTATTAGTTAGGCACTGGCAGAGTCTCTCAGGCTCCTGTCAGCAAGATCTTGTTGGCATCTGCAATAGTGTCTGGGTTTGGTGGTTGTTTATGGGATGGATCCCCAGGTGGGGCAGTCTATGGATGGTCATTCTTCAGTCTCTGCTCCACACTTTGTCTCTGTAACTCCTTCCATAGTTATTTTGTTCTCCCTTCTAAGAAGGATTGAAGTGTCCACACTTTGGTCTTCCTTCTTCTTGAGTTTCATGTGTTTTGCAAATTGTATCTTGGGTATTCTGAGCTTCTGGGCTAATGTCCACTTATCAGTGAGTGCATATCATGTGTGTTCTTTTGGGTTGGGTAACCTCACTTAGGATGATATCCTCCAGATCCATCCATTTGTCTAAGAATTTTATGATTTCATTTTTTGTAATAGCTGAGTAGTACTTCATTGTGTAAATGTACCACATTTTCTGTATCCATTCCTCTATGGACCGTTAAAACTTTATAACAAGCCTTATAAGACAGGAAATACATTCAAATCATGCATTATTCACATCTATATATTAATTTCTGAGCATGAGATAAATTTTAGTGAGCTATGTATAAATGCACAAATATTACAAATTAAAATAAAAATTATGACAACACAGATAGAATTGATAACATACTTGCCTTGGATTTATGAAGACCTGAGTTTGATCTCTTCGAAACCTTGTAAAAGAGCCAAGCATGGTGGCATGTGCTTATCATCCCAATGCTGTCCAGCCATTCTAGCTTACTTTTCCAGCTCCAGAATAGTGAGAGACTGTCTCAGCAAACAATTTAGACAGTGCTTGTGGAGCAATGCAACAACACCTAAAGTTTCCCTCGGGCCTTCACACGTGTGCATACTCAAGTATGCACTCACATGCGTGCACTCGTACACACACACACACACACACACACACACACACACACTTTCCTGCACATACAGTGCATGTCAGTGAATGTCCTAAAGAGATATGGAATTACCGTCTCTCATTAAGTTAAGCGTCTGTGTTAGGATGTGACTGAAACTCCTCACAGAAAGACATGAATTGCACCTTTGCAGTGAAAAATCCGTCATAATATATTCAACTCCAGCTTACAGTGTTCCAGAAATGACATTTAAAGGCAAATACAAAAGAACAGATGCAATTAAATGTACTGAAAAATTAATAAATACATGGAAAAGTTTAGGAAAGTTAAATATTATTTTATTTAAGCCAGTTCTTAGAGACTCTCTGCCTTAAGTTACTGTGTGTTTATTGGTACTGATGTGTTTTCTTTGATTGGTAGTTTAGTCCCAGGGAGGTACTGGTTAGTTCATATTGTTCCTCCTATGGGGATGCAAATCCCTTCACTCCTTGGGTCCTTTCTCTAGCTCCTTCATTGGGGACCCTGTGCTCCATTCAATGGATCGCTGTTAGGATCTACTTCTGTGTTTGTCAGGCACTGGCAGAACATCTGGGCTGCTCTTAACTGCAATTAGCCAACCCTCATGGCCATGCTTTCTTGACTCCTAACCAATGGTATCTTCCTTCTCTCCCACCTTCTTCTCCCTTGCTCACCTCTGACCTGAAGCTGGGGAATGCAAGACTCTGCCTATCTCTCTTCTGTCCAGCTATTAGCTGTAGGCATCTTTATTTACCAATCAGGCTAACTTGGAGAGGCAAGATTACATAACATTTGGGTCTATGTATAGTCCCTCTTCTTCTGCGGCAACCAGGCCTTGGGGGCTGGACTTAGCATTACAATACATAGCATCAGACCAAAACTCAACAAGTCTCCCTATCCTTAATGCACTCACATACTTTCCCAGTTTTCAGAAAACATCAATATTCCCCACAGTCAGTCTACCTCGCCTTTTTCAACATAATATTATTAATAAGTACCATGCACTTTACACTAGATGCTTGTGTAACAAAGCTCTTCTTCTCCCAATGATATCCACTGAACATGGATAACATGATGCAGTAAGACTAGACACAAACCTTCGTATCGAGGCTGGTCTAGGTAACCCATGAGGAGAAATGAGGTTCCAAAAAAATCAGAGATATCTCAATTCCCACTGTTAGAAGTCCCACAAAACTCTTAAGCAAGATAACTACAGAATGCATGCAGAGACCCTCGTAGGCTTTGAGATTGTTGCTTCAGTGTCTGTGAGTCCCTATGAGCCCTGCTTTGTTGATTCGGTGAGCCATGGTCTTCTGGTGTTCTTGACATCTCTGACTCCTACAATCCTTCCTCCCCATCTTCTGTAGTGTCTCCTGAGCTTCACCTAATGTTTGGGTGTGGGACTTTGCATTTGTTCACATTAGCTGTCAGAGTGATGGCTCTGTGTTTTGTTTGGTTTTGTTTCCCCATGTATCTCAGGCTGCCCTTCAATTTGCTGTGTAACTGAGAATGAGGTAACCTTGAACTTCTGGTCCTATAGCCTCTATTTCCAGTGTGCAGAGATTACAAGTGTCTACCACCATGCCCTATTTTAAAAGAGCTAGCAGTTAAACCCAGGGTTTTGTGTAAGCTAAAAAAGAACTCTACCTGTATGTAAAGATTGTAATCTTACCTTACAAAGCTTGATTTTACTAGATTTTTAAAGCACATATTCCTAGGTCAACCCTAAATGGACATTATTGTGGCCTCATTAGAGAGTACAGGCTACCCACATCAAATTAGTCCCCAGAGGCAGCACAGTCTTCAGACATCAAAGTAGTTTTGGACCACAGCACAGACTACAAACACTTGCATGCTCTTTTGTAGTAACATGGGCCACAGACATCCACACAGACCCTAGCCGCAGTAGTACCATGGACCCAGAGATGGCTCTCAGTGACAGCATAGACAAGATATCCCCATGGTCTCAGGTGGCAGTATAGGCCACTCACATCAATATGGCTCCTAGGGGGAAGCATGGCCTACAGCTGGGCAGGTTGTCAGTGGTCCCAGGTTGGCTGGCTTGCCTGGCTATTAGCTTTTCTCCCTTACACAACCACCCTGGCCTAGGGCAGGGCATGGCATGGGCCTTGACTGCCGTGAGTGTGTCTACCCAGAGTTTGTTATGCTCTGTTATTGATATAGCTGAACAATAGATGAAAATCTAAGCAGGGTTTTTTTTAAAGGCCATTTAAAACTTGGAAAACTTTAACAGAAATAATATTTTCCATTTGTGTGTGCATGGACACCTTCAACACTAATCAGTGTACATGCTGGCTATAAGAACATACAGTAAATACTCATGAAATGCACATCCATGAAGATAAGCCTGAACAAAGCTCCTCTTTTGATGAACATTGCATAAGGATACAATCAAAATTACATGTTTTACAACATTTGGGAAATGTCTGATTTTATACCATCCTCTACTCAACATTTTACAGTGAACTTAGTAAAAAAAAATATCATCTAAATTTAATAATTGCAAATGTCATTTTGTTTACAATTTGAAAAGCTCAGACAGGAAGACCACAGGTTCAAGGCCTTTGTAGGATTGTTGCGTCCCACTAGACTGGCAAAAAAGATGCAACTACTGGTTCTTCTGTGGCAAGCTTTATTGCTTATTCAGGAGGGAAGATCCCGACCCCGGAAAATGGCGTTACTTATATAGCCCTCAGCCATGGCGTTTCAGCACCTGATGTGGCGTGTCAGCTCCTGATTCGTTGCTCGCCCATCACCCCATTACTATGCCCCGAGATGGGCAGTGACTAGGCGTGAGTTCACTCTCACACCTGCGTACAAGGCCTATTTACTAGTTAGGCACAGCGGAGGCCAGCGCCATCTTATAATGGCGATTGCTCGTGGCCCGGCTTTCCACATAGAATAAAATAAGTTCAAGACCGGTCTGGGAAACTGAGTGAGAGTTTGTCTCAGTATAAAATGTCAATGGTGTGGAAGCTTCTAGAGCTCAGTGGTAGAATACTTGGCTATCACATAAAAGACCCTACTTTTCATTCCCAGTGTATGCAGAAGACAAACAAAACCACCATCAGACCCTCTGCCAGTCTTGGCAAGGATCCAGAGCCTTGCTACCGACCTTTCAAAATAAAAACACCTCCAGAGGATTCCTGTTACAACCTGTGCAGCTCTCATCCTTCTGATGAGGCATTGTCAAAAACAAGTAGCTCTGACAAGGCACCCTTCTCCTCTTTATAGTCTTTGAATCTGTCTGCAGTATAAAGTCTACTTTAAATATTTTGTGAAACCAAAGAAAAATGCAGTTAAGGGTGTAGATGCATATAGCATCTCTTATCCTTTGAAACACAAAGACATAGATCATGACAGCATTTCTACTGTAGCTTTCAGTGCCATGGAACACATCCTCTGTGACTTGATACCTTCTTCAACTAAGACAAAATAACCAGTGCCTTTTCTGAGATTCCCTTACCTGTATCTTCTCTCTTTCTCTGAGTTCTGGGACAAGCACATAGTTTCTGACCTTGTCAGTTCTTGCCACTGAAGCTTCTGCAGAAGAATCTAATGATACAGAAATAGAAAAGTGCCAAGCTAGAGTCATCTACTGTCAAGTGTCCTTGAGCTGAACGCCTGTAACAGAGCCCTTTGCTCTCTGCTCTGATCTGATCACCAATCACCCTGGAGTTAATGGTGATTTCTCTGCCATTACAAAATGGCAAAGTCTGAAAAAAAAAAAACCAGAGTGATAACAGGATATAATTCTAATATTCTAATTGTGTTGTGAATGCTCTTGAGCTTATATTTTTATTTCTTATTTCCAATTTGCACAATGGGATTGAACTTTGTGTAGTTGTAATGGCTCGAGTCATTTAAACACTTGGACTAGGAAGGAAAGTTTCATTTGTAACTTAAAACTGCAGACACTGATTTTCAGATAGGCTTTGGCCAAGGAATAAACTCTCCCTATTGCTTCAATTGTCAGAACTGTCTGAAAAAATGAAGAGTTTATGTCACTATTCAACAAATAATCTCTAAGTGTAACAGATGTTGGCAGAAGTGACAAGCACTTGATTTTCTTGGGAAGGGCTCCAAAGTTCATCGACTTGCTGGATACATCTTTTATTCTCCAACTGATTGCTGAAAGGTTACAAAAACTGATAGCAATTTTGGTGTGCAGTAGTTTTACCCTAAATATTTAGCCTGTGGTCTCTGCTTTACAGTTACCCAATGAGACATAGAGAGTTGGTCTTTTAGAGAGGGGCACTAAAGTAATCTTTTATCAGGCTTACAGGTGAAGTGAAGTATATATTTCCTAAACCTAAACTTTGAAATAATTGAAAAGTATTGCATGTATTTATTGCTTGAGATGTGAGGATTAAAGAACAGCTCATGGGAGTAGGTTTTCTCTCCCCATCATGTGGGTCCTAGGAATAGAGCTCGCATAGTCATGTTTGCATCTTAATGCAATGATCCATCTCACTTGCCATCTACAGTGATGTTTAAAAAGTATTTCATAGATGAATAGCGCAGTGGTTTTTGTTTTTGTTTTTGTTTTCAGGAGGAAGAGAAGAAAAAAAACTGCTGCTTCTTCCACTCTGCCATCTACCCTGGGAACCCCACCTATGTTGCTAAAATCTAAAAACATGAGGTTTAAACATACACCAAAAGTGTATAAAATATACAACAAAGTCACTTATACATTCAGTAGAGTCACATGTGAGGGAACAAAATAACACCTCTGCCTTAAGAAAAATTTGGGGCATTGCAGGATGGCAATATCTGACACACCTCTTGTTGACATTGTCCCACAACTTTATACACAGTGTCTTTAATCGACTGTGGCATTCTTATTAAGAGTCCAGGAATCCTTCACACCCTTCACCATCAACCCTAGGCAGCAGCCTTGAGGAGGGCTTGGGTGTCAGGGTCATTACTCTATAACAGTATTTAGAAACTCTTGAGTGTTTGACTGTCTGCCTTGGTCCTGGTACTTTCTCCTTGGCAAATGGAGACAGAAACTGTGCAGGTGACCCTCCTTAGCAAGTGGAAGAGCATAGTGCCTTCGATTGCTGCACCGTGACTGATGATTCTGAGTTGATGGGAGGGGAAAGAAGATGAATAGATGAAAAGCGTAACGAAAGACAGCATTTAGTAGACTTAAGAGCAACTGCTAATGTTATAGAGATGGTGTGATCAACACGGCCCCATGAGATAGTGACTTCACTGCTGCCACACTACCAGGTACCTATAAAGAAGAGGGTTGTGGTGTGTAGAGCTTCTTCTGAATTTATGATTTATTCCATTTTAAGTACCCAGCTGTTCGTCTGTTTTTCTTATTTTAGCCCATGGCGGTGGTACTTGATTTGCCAAGCCCTGAATGAACCAGACAAATCTCAGTGCTCCTGACAGAGCCTGTCATTCAGCACTCAGAAATGTGTCAGTACAGATGACCCCATTCTCAGTTGCAGAAACCGAGGCTTGGGAATGATAAATATCTTATCTATGTCTCAAAGTTAGCAGCCTCACAGCCCAGTTTCCCAAGACAATTAGTGGCTGTGTGACGCTTGGGTGGGAATGATAATGGGCTGGAGTGAATGGGAAATCAGGCTCTTGAACAAATCATTCGTGTTTCCCACCAACTAATTGGAGACAGGCGTTAAGAGGAAGGAATTAGTTCCACTCAGCAGTAGTCCGACTGAACTGTGTATTGCTTCCAACAGAGGTGGGTGTGGGGTGGCATAAGGAACATTGTCTGGTGGAGATCATTAGAAAATTGATCTTGAAGTGGCTGAGAAGGGCCACATTGAAAATTATCTGATATAACTTTATTAATTCTTAAGACTTCTTCATGATTGTTTGGTGAAGCCCATCATTGCGATTCATGAACCAGCAAACTTGCCAACTGGTCTGTTTCTGTAATAAGGTGTGTGGTTTCTACACAAGATTCTTCTCAAGAGAACTGGCAAGCAAATACAAGTCTTGCTCAAAAAAAAAAAAAAAGGAAGGAAGGAAGGAAGGAAGGGAGGGAGGGAGGGAGGGAGGGAGAGAGAGAGAGAGGGAGAGAGATAGAGAGAGAGAGAGAGAGAGAGAGAGAGAGAGAGAGAGAGAGAGAGAGAGAGAGAGAAAGGAAGGTAGGTTAGAAGCTTTTTGGTTTTTTTAAAGAAGTTATTCCAGAGGCAGGACAAAATGCCTTTCCTTCTCAATTTCATGTGAATAAACAAATGAATAAAATAAAATAGTATATGTGTCTTACCAATGTAACTCTCATTTTTCATTCACACTGCTTCCTGCCAGTGTGTGTGCACAGTGTGAAGTGGAATGAAGTAAATGTGTTTCTCTTAGGAATTAGCTCTTTCAGGTCACCAAATCCTTCCCTGTTTCTACTTTGCTCCAGAGTTTAACTGTTTATCAAGATACAATTGGTTGGCTTGTGGAATTTCTTGCTTTGATTCTATTGAATTCTATAGGGTTCCAAACACTCAGAGAGGGGCCCTTTGAAGGTAATAAGTTCTTTCCCTATCCTTGAATAAATCATTCTCAACAAGCAAGTCAAATAAGCATGTTAGTGTATGTGCTATGTGGGAACAAAGGCTATTAAAATGGTGACATATTGGCAGTTTGCCCTATTAAATATTGTCACGATGAATCTATCTAGAACCAGAATGCTGGTCAGGTTTGGAATAAAATGGATGTTTTTGTGTAGAGGAGATCCAGTTCTGCAAACTGCATTATGTGACACAGAGATCACAGAAGTTCAGAAATACAGAGGGATGAAGTGTAGTTCCAACTATGTTATGCATTAATCAAAAATGGTTTCGTGTCAGCCTTTGCTTTTAGATTCCAGGGACTAAGAAGACAGCTTATTTTCATAAGGATATCATGATGTGAATGTGTTTTTGAAGTGGAATGTTCTATGAATGAGTTACGCTTGTCCAACCAACTCCTTTTAATCCTTGACCATTTAAATGGAAAATCTGTCTAAGCTGACTTGATTCCCTGGAAGTCACTTTTCAGCAGTGGGGGATTAGGAACTGTCACTGGGACCAGCGTGCTCTTGCACTCTAAGCAGAGGACTCACATGATGCTTGTCTGAAGCCTGTGCTTTATTGTGTTAATGAGAGTGACTCTTTTCAACCAGATCTCAAGCCAGGCTTTTATCGATTATTCCCAAACAGGGCGAGAATTCAGCTATTTACAAGATAAGCATGAATTTCTGGCATCCAGTCTAGGGAGAGCTTTCTCCATGGTTAAATCCATTAAGTAAATCATGGGGATTCTGTTGAAGAATCACAAATGTTATTTGAAATTGGACTACCAGAATTTTTCTTGAGTATACATTTTCTAAGTACTGTGTTTGCTTTATACAACTTTTCCAAGTGCATTTCATAACAATCTCTTTGGTTTAACCCTACCTCCTTTTCTTTCAAATATTCATAAATCCTGTAACAAGACTGAAACAACCTGGTCTCATCATTAGTGCCATTAGATGGCGCTAAATCATTGCCATTTCAGAGTATAGGTTTTTGTTTATTTTGGTGCTTTTGAATGGTTTCAAATTCATAGGAATCCTCCCTTTAAAGGCATGTGCCATCATACCCGTCCAAAATACGGAGAACGCAGTCTAAAAACCTTGATATCAATGGATCTCTTTTCAAGGCACTCATGGGGACCACCAGATTATTCAGATGTTCAAGCCTCTTATAAGAAATGGATTACCATTTGCATATATTATTCATAAGGGCTCTCATTTATTTTAAATCACCTCTGTATTACTTATAATGCCTAAAATAATTTAAATTCCACACAAATAGATGTTATACCATCCCAGCTGGGGTATAATGGGCAGGGGGGGGGTAATTTTCAGTACACATATAATTATTCCTTAATATATTTTTAATCTGTACCTGACTGAATCTATGGATGCAGAAATAGCAGACATGGAGACATGATTTTAATGACTTTTGATTTAATACATCCTAAAGGCAAACAAGGTAACCTGTTTTCTTACTAGTCAACCTACATATGTCAATATAATTCACATTTGCACATAAAATCTAGGATGATTTTATAAATAAGCATGTGAAAATTATCCTCTTGCAATGGTTTTTGCTGTGATGAGAGGTTCAGGGGAGGGGCATTAAATAAATATTTACTTCCTGTGCAGTATTTCTCTTAGATGGACTAGTTGAGAAGAAGTTCAGTCAAGGATGCTTATGAAAGGGAGTTGATATTTTACATGGTAGATGCCTGCCAAACTTATTTTTAGCCTTATGGGTAGGAGCAACGAAAAGAAGAAAGTGATTGGTGTGTTTGTCCCTGCCTCCATTGTACCTTCATAAGAACTGGTAGTTAAAACTTTCATTGATGTCCTCTTACCCTTAGGGCCACACCCAACCATTGAGGATGTGAAGAATTCCCAGACAGCAAGGTGCTACAGACTGGTCATCACAGATAATAAAGACTACACTAAGCTACTTTCTCCACCATGAGGTTCAAAACCTCAGTGAAGGACACTGACAAATTTACTGTAGATCCTAGTGAGTGATCCATGATCTTGGACAGAACAGGGCTCTTAGCTGAGCCTCAGAATCTGCTCCCCAAAAGACCCCCTTAAGTTTTGACCTTGAGAAGAGGGTTTTGTCAGACTCTAATTACCAGCTTCAAGTTCATGCTTGCCATCACGGATACCTGTGAATTTCCAGGCATGTTTATTAAGCTGCCATTTTAGACTAGAGAGAATTGTGGTTACTGACATCAATTCTTAGAAGGCTTTGATAGCTTATTACTCGGGGGGGGGGGAGGGGGACTGCATTACTTAATTCCTTCAAATATTTTTGCTATGCCTGTATTCTCTATTTCTTGACATTATAATACGACATTTGAAGGAGACTCTGAAGGAAGAGAATAAAGAACGTGATTCTTGGAATCTTGGAAGGGAAACTGTTGTTTTAGTGATAAATTTGTAATTGGCCAGATTGAGAAAAAAAAGTCCCATTAAGGCCTACTTGTGATGGTATGAACTGCGGCTTAGAGACATGATGCCCGACACTGGAAGGATGTATGTCCCAGGAGAGGAGAGTGTTTCATGGTCATTTCATTTTCTCGTCTCACAACCCTCCATGTTTAAAGTTAAGCCCGTTTAACTTTGCTAATAGAAATATTTAGATTTGTGAGCTTTTGAATCTCACAGTGTTTTTTATTAGATTTTTTCTTCTATCCTTTGGTTCCTCTCACTACACTGATAAATGATTGACACTTGGAACATGTCAAAAAAAAAAAAAAAGCTGAGTTCTAAATGGAATTACTCTCTGGGCAAAAACTGTTTATATTTCAATTTCTTCTAACCCACTAAAGAAAGACAACGCAATTGACTGTCTGGATTATAATTATAAACATAGCAAATGTATTTGAACACATCATGGAGGCGCTGAGAAACTCCTCCAGCCACAAGACTTGAATGTGGGAGAGCATATTAAGCTTGTTGAATCCTTTTACAATTTAATTTTCAAAACAGAGTTGTTGAAAAGAACTACAATTTTGGAAGCTATTCTCTTCCCCAGCATTCTTCCTAGCTAAATGAAGTGACACGGTGGAGAACACTCTCTCACTGTATAATTTATGGCTCATTTAACAGGTACTCAGTATTTGCTAACCCAAGGGAATTTTTATAGTAAGTACTGTCTTAGAGAAGAATTTACATAGAATAATTTGAAGAAATAAATAAAAGTAGTGAGTGTAGGATTTTAAATAAAGAAGCTAGGACTTGGCTGATTTTCCAGACCTTTATCTTTCTATTCCTAATTTTATTTACCCATGTCTATTTACTGAATAGCTTTTACCTCAAGCATTGTAAACACTTCAAAGTGTTTACACTTTGGAGATAATTGAATCTCTTCACTTCCCACAATTTTTTTTTCAGTTTATATACAATGTATGTTTCCAAGACAACTAGAATACATAAGGAACATTCAGATAAAAATGGACTGATAAATTCAAATGAAGGTATGCTGAGTCACAGCATAACTGTACCAGACTGGGGCTTGAACCCTCTGACCTCTATGTATCTGATGCCCTGAATGATGCCCCTGTAGTTAGTTGGGCCAGTCATAATACAGGTTTGCCCCTTTTCCCACCCCATCTGGATGAAGAGGCAGAAGTATTCTGTTAGAGAGATCAGAATCTCAGGCCTGGATCCCCCTTTCCTAATGTGTGGGTTACCATGTTGCTACTCTTTCTTTTGCAACATGGTTAGGAAAACCTTCCTAGTCAGGCAGAAGTGCAGAGCACCTGGGCCTGGCCTCTCTAGCTTTTGCCAAACTCAATAGGTGAGGGCATCCTATTCAGCAGCGCTCTCCAACCACGATGGTCTGAACACTCCACTGGTTCCTAGTCCCATCCAAATCCTATTCCACAACTCCAAGCTCCATGCATCTCATTCTCCTCTCATTCCCCACTCTCCTGGATCACTAAACTTTAGTCCCATCCTCATTTTGTCACACACTGCTTTGTATCAAGCCTCATTAGTACTCCATTTACTCAGGGGGTTTCCCCTGTGGGAGCTCTTTCCCACTTCCACCACCATGTGTACTAGGTCCCCCTCCCCGCATGCTCTTGGTTCTTGGTCCCTAGCAAGTTTCTTCTCCTCAAAGAAGCCTTCTAGACCTATAAGACGCATGGAAGCCTTCCCACTGTACAGCTTCTCAGACAACCATGCAATGTCTGCCTGTCTTCATTCTTCCTCTTAAAGTGCTCACCCAGAGACTGCACTCACCAGATTGCCCATACTAGCATCCTCTTTCTTTACTAGTGAGGAGCTAGGGAGATGCATGCATACTGTGATATGTTTATGGGGTGATTGAGCAAGTCGGGAAATGAGTGAGCAAGTTAAGAAATGGCTTCTCTGCTGCAGTATTGAAGCTTTCCTTGGAAATGGAGCTATGTAAATTGGTATGATGGCTTTCACATTTTCAAATGAATGTTATGATAATGAATCTATAAATATATAACTCTTTCTTGATCAGTAAGTGCAGCAGGGCCATCTCAGGTTAATTCAGAAGTGTTTGTGTAGATGGTATAGAGCAATTCAGAAGAAAAAAATAAAGCTGTTGAAAGTGGCTTACAACTATAAAGTTATTCATACTTTTATATTTTGGTCCTTTTTGAATGAAGTGTTGTTGTCAATCCTACTTCAAATTTAAAAATTGCATAGCCATCAAAAGCCTATAGCTGAGCAATGTGATTTTTACTGGAAAAATATAGTACTAAATGCGGCTGTATTTAACATTACTGTGAAGGGATGGTATATATACTCTATTCATTTATTTATTTGCTTAAGGAGAGTTTCAGTATATAAAGATGTGTGCTTGACCTGGCCACTGGAGTTGTAGTGGTCACTTGTCTGGTTGTTGTGATCAAACACCTAACAACAGCAACCTAAGGAAGGAAGGAAGGAAGGAAGGAAGGAAGGAAGGAAGGAAGGAAGGAAGGAAGGGCTTATTTTGCTGAAATTTGCAGGGATCCAGTACATCAGAACGGGGGAGGAATGGCAGCAGGGTTAGGAGGAGAGCATATTACATCCTATCCACGAGTGGGAAGCAGGGATTAAAGAATGTGCTTGCTTGGCTTGCTTCCTCCTGTTTATTTAACAAACATCCCAGGCCTTGGGATGGTGCTACACACATTCAGGGTGGGTCTCACCAGGTCACATAACCCAGTATAGATAATCCCTCAAAGATTATATGCCCCAAAATTTTGGTGCCATGTTTATTCTAACTCTTACCAAGTTGACCTTCAACATAAGCCACCACACGGTTAGGACAGTGGCTCAGTGTATAAGATCATTTGCTGCACACTCATAATGACTAAGTTCTGATCCCCAATATCCATGTGAAAAGTTAGACTTGGCTGTATACACCTGCAACCCAGTACTGAGACAAGTGTACCAATGGAATTTAATGACTGCCAGGCTAGCTCCAGGTTCAGAATAAAGCAGAAAGAGATGGAAGAGAATATCATTGTCTCTCTGGCCTCTGTGTATCTGTATGTGCACAGATGTCTATGGTCTCACACACACACACACACACACACACACACACACAGAGAGAGAGAGAGAAAGTAGTCAGGAAAGTCAGGGGTTCAAGGTCATCCTCAGCTATATAGTAAGTTTGAGGTCCCCTTGCACTATATGAGATCAGGTCTCCAAAATAAATAAATAAATAAATAAATAAACAAACAAACAAACAAACAAACAAACATTTGCTTACTTGTCAGGATTGTTTAGACCCTTGATATAAGACTACTAACTTTCATTGTTGTTTATAACAGTATGATCTGGGCCAAACTATAAGTTCTTTTAAAATGAATTTGATGATACAAGTGTCCCATAAATTTTCTAAGTGTTTTTATATTGAATTCATTGTTTGCAGTTCGGTTTTTGGAATTTTACAAATAAAATGCACAAACATGGCTGTCTAGGATCTGCAGACATAGGCATCAGTGAGCATCGTGCCATGTATCCACATCTACTTGCAATTCTCTAGTTTCATGGATTGGTTGGCCTGTGACTTTGCTAACTAGAACATAGTGAATGTTTGACTTAACTTCTGAGGCCTTACAGCTCCCACTTTGGCCATGGAGAATCGTCTAATTTTTTTTAATCTAGTTGTGGTGTGCTCTCATGTGTGTTGAGTGAGTGTCCTTTTTCAGTCTCTAACCATCTTATTTGGGTTGGGCAGTTGTATATATGTATGTATGTATGCATGTATGTATTTATGTGCACTGATATTTTGCCTGTATATATGTCTGTGTGAGGGTGTTGGATCCCCTAGACTGGAGTTAAATTGGTTGTGAGCTGCCATATGGATGCTAGGAATTGAGCCTGGAACCTCAGGAAGAACAGCCAGTTCTCTTAACAGCTGATTCATCTCTCCAGCCCCTTGTTTTATTTTGTTTGAGACATGGTCTCTGAGAGAACATGGGGCTTATCCCTTCAGCTAGACTGGTTGGCCATCAACCAGAAGCAGGGATCTTCCTGCTTCTACTTTCCCAGCACTGGGATGAAACACACACCACCATACCCCTAGCTTTTCTTCATGGGTTCTGGGAGACTGAATTCAGATCCTCAGGCTTAAACAACAAGCAATTAACTAATTGAGTCATCTTTCTGGCTCACAATTATTCACATGGACCTTCTCCAGGAACCAGGATATCACACTGAGAAGCCCAGAGAACATAGAATCCATAGCTGAGTTCAGAACTGATGGACTGCTCTAGCCACGCCCACTGAGTGAACCAACCTGTCCAATCAGTACTCTCAACTGCAGCCAGCACCATGGAGAGCAGAAGGTCCTCCAAATCAGCCCTAAGACTGAGAGATGACAGAGACTGCTCTTACAATCAGTTCTGTGAGGTGCTTTACAAAATAATAGAGAGCCGGGGTCAACATAGTTCAGACATGGGTAGTTTTGGATCTTGGTTTTGGGGGGAAGGTTAGTTCCTTGGTTTTTCAGTTTTAGTTTTAATTTTAAAGTCTTGTCTTGCTGTATTCATTGAGCATTATTGAGCTCTACTTTAGTGTTTATAGATCTGCTAAGTTTAGGACAAATATTCCTTTTTATTTGGTGGATTCTGACTCATCTGTGTCATTCTACTGAATAAGCGTCTCAGATGCCATTGAATGTGTCTTCCCAGGAATGACTATCCTGTCTTCTGTATATTGTGATTCTGAGAGTTTAAGGATGAGACAAATTTGAGTATCAAAAAAATGACAGATTCAACACCTAAAAGCCTTGATATGCTAAAGACTATTTCTTAAAAATTTGCAGTGTAAGTATAAGTTCTGACTACTAACTCCACCCCCACCTCTCACCCCTCGTCTGCCAAAAGAATGTGGTGAATAGATGTCAGAAATCACATGTTTCAGTCTGTGTGCTGTGCCTCAGCTAGGCTAATATGCTTTTAGAGTTTAAAGTTATTTTTACTCCTTCAATCTTAGACAGTACCATAGGCATATCTGTAGTCAAAACCTGAACAATATCCTTAGATGAATTATGGATACTTTTGAATTCCTTGTTTATATGATTGGCAGACTATGGATTATATTTGCACTATAAACTTAATGGCCCTCAACTTGATTTCCCAGAAGACATTACTCTTAAGATCAAGAATAGGAGCCTGGACTTCAAATCAACTCCAGTAAACTTCAGGAGCATGCAGTGTGCCAAATGGACATTGACAAAATGAATTTGTAAAATCAACCAGCAAATCCTAATGGGTAGTTTTCCTTTATCATTTTGATTGGATTATTGTACTCTCTCCCTATACTGATTAAATATCTTTTAGAGCTTTATTGAGAATTCATTGCTTTGTATTTGAGATACTGGAAGAACTAGAATGCTTGATTTTTGAAAGAGTGATTGAATAGGAAGATTAAAACTTTATGAGCCATTGTGTTCCACCCTCTCATACTGTGCTGTCACTCGTAGTGGCGTTGCAAATGTATGTTACAGTAGGATCACTTGATGAACTATAGAAAATTCTCATCCGGGTGCATGCACTTCATTGTTCATGTCTTTCTCTTTAAAGAAACATCACAATGGATGAATAAATAGAAGTCAACTGAGTTCTGCTTTTGGGTTGTTTCAAAAGGAATTATGTTTAAGTTAAAAACAATTAGGTCTGATATGTATAGAGATAGTCACATGACTTTTTTCATTTGTTTGATAGGATAAAAACAGTAGAATAAAAGGTAAATAATGACAAAGAATCATGATACCGCTGGGCAGTGGTGGCGCACGCCTTTAATACCAGCACTCGGGGGGCAGAGGCAGGCGGATTTCTGAGTTCGAGGCCAGCCTGGTCTACAAAGTGAGTTCCAGGACAGCCAAGACCCTATCTCGATAAACAAAAAAACAAACAAACAAAAAAAGAATCATGGTACCTCCTTGAGTGCGACTTTCTTACTCTGAAAAATTAGCATGGAAGCTCAGAACCACGTGCTTTGCACAGACTGAGACATAAGCATGTCATACCCAGTGCTGACTTCAGGTTTTCACCTGCACTGATCTTTCTCAACATGGAAGAAACTAATAAAGCTACAAAGTAATCAATCTTGAAAATTTCCTGATGAAGTCCCTCTGAAAATTCATCTGTGTGTTATAACTCACTTGTCAGTTTCTTACTGAAAGCATGGACAGTTTATCAGATTTTGGAGTTAGAGCAACAAACTTTATTTCAAAAAGAAAGTTAAATTCAGTGCAGAAATGAATTCAGCCCATTGATGTTGAAGGAAACGCTTGCCTGGGATCCTCCCCGAGTGATAGATTTGATGACTCTAGTGCATCTTCCAGTGTGTTTACTGTGTTGGGTGATGCTGGGTTGTCTCTTGTGAAGGAAGCATGCTTCCTTATGCTCTTTTTTGTGATTCCTTTCCCCCACATTGCTTCCATGTAGTCTTTTGGTAATAACTCATTAATAATGAGTGAGAGTCAATGTGAATTTTGGCAAATGTTTTGGAAAGCTCGTGAGAACATTCTTCTTTTCCCTGACCTCTGACCCACCTTTAAGGATCTCAGAAGTTTTTCATCTTGTCTTAAAAGCACAGAATTTTAGGGCAGTACCTGAACTCTATGTGTATAAAACGTTAAGCTAATAGGAAGAAATCCGTTCACTCTGTTCTTGTCTTGTAGTACCGTTATAGTGTGATATTTCCAAACACAGAACTAGGATCCACATGGACTTAACTGAATCCCTACTTCCTTGGAATGGCATGACTTGGATATATGATCAAACTAACTGACCCTGAGTTGATTTATGCAGCAATTATCTAATATGGTGTTCTGTTGCTCATATTACTCATTTTGTACATCATGTTAACAGAGCAATAAGCAATAGTTAAACAGGGAAAAATCTAGGCACTTAAATGCTAAATACAAAGTTGCATTAATAAACAAAAATATGAAATTAGCATCAAAGTAGAAATCTAAAGTTCTGCTTCTAAATTATTAACAATATGTAATGTTAAGAAATTTAAACAGATTTCTTACTTTCTGTGATATGAATAGAGGTGTCAGACTATCTTAAATTCAAAGGTTTACTTTAAAGATAACATATACTGAATATCAAAACTGATATTTGGGATTTCCTATGGAACTAAGCTAAGAGTACAATATCACCTTCCTAGTGCTTTGGAGCCACCACAGGGCCAAGTGCCTCCCCTCCATTGATGCCAGATAAGTCAGTCTTCTGTTACACATGTAGCAAGAGCCATGGACCAACTCATGTATACTCTTAGGTTGGTGGTTTAGTCCCTGGGAGTTCTGAGGGGTTCAGTTAGTTCTAACAAGAGCAATTAGACAACAAAAGGAAGTCCAAGGGATACAAATTGGAAAAGACACAGAGTTTAACCCAGATCTTGACATGGAGATCTTTAGACATAGTGGCCCTGAAAAACTTAGGCCCAAGTTTAGCTAATTACGTGCCTTTAATCCCAGGAGACCAAGGCAAGCATATCTCTGAGGTCAAGGTCAGCCTGGAACAAGTAAAGTTACAGATCCAAGTGTGGTGGTACATACCTTTAATCTGAGCCACACCTTCTGCTGGAGGCCTACATTAGGACACATGAAGAAGGAAGACTCATTCTTCATTGCCTGCTTGCACTTACTTGCTAGTACATCTGTTGAGACCTACCTCTTCAGGATTCCAGCTTATACAGAGACCAGGTGAAATGACTAGCCTAGCAGACCAAGGAACTATTAGATTTTGGCCTTCCTATTCACTGCTGCCCACAGTTGGGTTAGTTGGATTACATACTGTAAGGCATTACAATAAATTCCCTTAGTATAGAGAGGTACTCCACGAGTTCTGTGACTCTAGAGAACCCTGACTAATATACTCGCCCCTCACTGTTATAACCACATTGCTTCCTGAAATGTCTGTTTGAATAACTAACAACTTATCTATCAGAAACCTTATGGTATTTCTCCGCAGGGTATGTGTGAATACAGGATAGTAAATGATAAGAAAAATCTATTTTCTATGATAAAGCAATGGGTGTCTGCAACCAGTGATCAAATTTCCCAAACCAGTAACTCTAACATAAGATTTAAGAAATTCCATATGCCTAAACTTATTTGTTGTTCTAGGATAAAAAGAAAAACATCTTCAATGATTTTTATCTTCATATTTTAAGGCATTTTTATTAGATATTTTCTTCATTTACATTTCAAATGCTATCCCCAAAGCCTGCTATACCCTCCTCATGCCCTGCTCCCCAACCCACCCACTCCTGCTTCTTGGCCCTGGCATTCCCTTGTACTGGGGCATATGATCTTGGCAAGACCAAAGGCCTCTCCTCCCACTGATGGATGACTAGGCCATCCTCTGCTACATATGCAACTTGAGACACAGCTCTGGGGGGTACTGGTTAGTTCATATTGTTGTTCCTGCTATAGGGTTGCAGACCCCTTTAGCTCCTTGGGTATTTTCTCTAGCTCCATTAGGGGCCTTGTGTTCCATCCAATAGATGACTGTAAGCATCCACTTCTGTATTTGCCAGGCATTGGTATAGCCTCACAAGAGAGAGCTGTCAGGGTCCTGTCAGCAAAATCTTTCTGGCATATGCAATAGTGTCTGGGTTTGGTTATCTTCAAAATGTATGACATTCACAAATACTGAGTGTGATTAAGTTGAGTTGAGAATTGGACATTAGGACAAATACTGTCATAAGAAAAATCTTTTGAGGTTACCACTGCCAATGAAAGAAAAAAACCAGATCTGTACTAGAGCCACTAACTTAAATTTGGGGCTTGCCTGTGACTCCTATGAAGGTAGTCTTCCAAGAAGAGATGAAATTCTGCCCTGTTTTGTTAATGGAATCAGACAGAATTATTGCCTAGGTTAACATACAGACATTGATTTTACTGTTTTGAAGCAATTGAAAAGCCATCAAGAGAGTTTTAACATAAGATACATGATTATATACACTGTAGTACTCATAGAAATGGAGCTTATTTAATTGAGCAAAGAAAGAACTAAGAAAGGTGAAGAAAATTAAAATCCACAGTGACTGCTTAGGTTCCTGAGGTAGGGCTTCTCAGCGTGGACATTTCCAAACCAGGCTAATCTATATTGTTGTAATTCTTTCAAAGTAGAATTCAATTTTTTCACTTCTGTGTTAAGTAAGCTGTAAAAAGATAATAAAAAGATGAACAGTTTATGGCTGGTCAGATGGCTCCATGGTTAAGAGTGCATACTGCTCTCACAGAGGACCCAAGTTTCCCTTCCAACATCCATGTCTAGAAGGTCACAGTTACCTGTGACAGTAGCTCTATTGTATCCAAAACTCTTCTGGACTCCAAGGGGACTTACATCATGTGCACATACTCTTCTCACAAACATAATTAAAATCATGAAATTAATTTGTAGAAGAAGATTAATAAAGAAAAAGTTATCCTATGCAAACAGACTCTTACCTTCAGTCTTTAGATCTCAGTTGTAAATAGCTTCTTGGTTAGGGACAGGCATTATTCCCATTTTCCTTCTCTGTGTACTGATAATGGATGTGGCAATGTCCTTAAGGGTCATCTTACTGCTCTGTTCATGTAGCAGAATAAATAGTAGCAGGTTTTCCCCAGTGGCCTATGACCCAGTGGCCTATGACCCAGATCCAGGTTATTGTCAGGTGTGGGGTTGTATCATGGAATTGGCCTTGAATCCAATAAAAAAGTGGTTTGTTACTCCAAGAAGACTTATGTTGCTATTGTTCCAGTATTTATGGCAGGCAGATTGCTGTTGTGGGCCCCAGTGTTCATAGATGAATGAAGGTGAGGTTAATGACCGCCCCTCTGTCGTAGAGCCCCTTCCCCACCATTAACACTAATCAGTAGGGGTGACACTTTTAGGAGGGTACCAGCTTGGTTTTTCTATGTTGTAAAAGAAGTTAAGTGGTGTCTTCAGCAATAGGAATTTTCCATCAGGTTGTAAAGGGTAAGCAATAACCTTGACAATTGCCTTTAATGTTTAGAAGAATCTATGGGCCCATTTGCCAACAACTCAAGATGGCCTAGTCGGCCATCACTGGAAAGAGAGGCCCATTGGTCAGGCAAACTTTATATGCCCCAGTACAGGGGAACGCCAGTGCCAAAAAATGGGAATGGGTGGGTAGGGGAGCGGGGGTTGGGGGGAGGGTGTGGGGGACTTTTGGGATAGCATTGGAAATGTAATTGAGGAAAATACGTAATTAAAAAAAAAGATTTAACCCATTCCAGGGACTGGAGATTTTACTTGGTGTGTATACGTATGATGTGTAGTTAGCGTATTGTCTCCACCATTATATGTCAACTGCATTTAAAGTCCTTTTATATACTTTAAGAAAATTTTAAGAGTATTTGGTTTCCATATGGCTTTTGTAAAAAGCTTTAGTGTTCATTTTCTCTCCCTGTATACCCTTCTGTATCATTTTCCCAGAATCTTCTAAGTTCCCTTTCTATTTCCTGTTGCCTTTCTAGACTTCCAATCTCTGTAAATATTCTAGGTGTTACAACATATCTAAAGCTTAAAATATAGTATCCACATATAAGAGAAAACATGTAATGTTTGTCTTTCGGGGATGGGTTACCTCACTCAGGATGATTTCTTTTTCCTGGCTTCACACTTTTATTTTTCTTAATAGCTGAATAATATTCCATTGTGTGAATGTGTCACATTTTCATTATCTGTTCACCAGTTGATGATAGACATCTAGGCTGCTCTCAACTTCTGACTATTATGAACAAAGTAGCAATGGGATAGAGCAATTTGGATCCATGCCCAAGAGCAGTGCAGCTAGATTGTGTAATAACTCTATTTTCTTCTTTCTGAGGCCCCCACAGTTATTTACATATTTATTGTATTCATCTGCATCCCCCCCCCCAAAAATGGATGATGTTCCCCTTACTCCACATCCTTACCAGAATGAGGTTTCAGTTGTTTTAGTAGCAAATGTCTATTCTGGTAAGTTTAAGATAAAAATCTCAAAATAAGTTTTAATTTGGAAAACTGGTAGCTAAGGATTCTGAACGTTTTTTTTTCTCATACACTCTAAGAGTTCACTATTTAGTTCTATATCCCCTTTTAAATTGGTTTATTTGTTTCCTTGATGTTAAGTTTTCAAGTTCTTTGCATATAATAGGTACTAATCCTCTGTCAGATACATAATTGGGAAAGATTTTCCTCATTTTGTTGCCTGTCATTTTATATGAATGATGGTGTCCTTTGCTGTACACAGCCTTTGTAGTTTAATGAAGTGTTCAATTGGTGCCCCACAAGAACATCCTCTGCTACATATGCAGCTGGAGCCATGGGTCCCTTCATGTGTACTCTTTGGTTGGTGGTTTAGTCCCTGGGAGCTCTGGGTGGGTCTGGTTGTTGATATTGTTGTTCTTCCTATGGGGTTGCAAACCCCTTTAGCTCCTTCAGTCCTTTCTCTAACTGCTCCATTTGGGACCCTGTGCTCAGTCCAATGGTTGGCTGCGACCATCTGCCTCTGTATTTGTCAGGCTCTGGCAGAACCTCTCAGGAGGCAGCTATATCAGGCTCCTGTCAGCATGCATTTCTTGGCATCCACAATAGTGTCTGAGTTTCATGACTGTATATGGGATGAATCCCCAAGTGGGGCAGTCTCTGGATGGTCTTTCCCTCAGTCTATGCTCCACATTTTGTCTCTGTATTTCATCCCAAGAGTATTTTGTTTCCCCTTCTAAGGACCAAAGCATCAACACATAGTCTTTCTTCTTCTTGAGCTTCATGTGGTCTGTGAATTATAACTTGGGTAGTCTGAACATTTGGGCTAATATCCACTTATCAGTGAGTCCATATCATGTGTGTTATTTTGTGATTGGATTACCTCACTCAGGATGATATTTTCTAGTTCCATCCATTTGTCCAAGAATTTTGTAAATTCATTTTAAATAGCTGAGTAGTATTCTATTGTGTGAAATGTATCACATTTTCTGTATTCATTCCTCCATTGAGAGACATCTGGGTTCTTTACAACTTCTGGCTATTATAAATAAGGCTGTTGTGAAAGCAGTGGAGCATGTGTCCTTGTTATACATTGGAACATCTTTTCAAATGATGATGGTTCAACTAGAGGTTAGCATATAGAAGAATGCAAGTCAATCCATTATTATCTCCTTGTACAAAGCTCAAGTCCAAGTAGATCAAGAACCTCCACATAAAACCAGATACACTGATACTAATAGAAGAGAAAGTGGGGAAGAGCCTTGATCACATGGGCACAGGGGGAAATTTCCTGAACTGAACACCAATGGCTTATGCTCTAAGATTTGGGACCTCATAAAATTGCAAAGCTTCTGTAAAGGACACTGTTGATAGGATAAAACAGCAACCAACAGATTGGGAAATGATCTTTACCAATCCTACATCAGATAGAGGGGTAATATCCAATATAAACAAAGAACTCAAGAAGTTAGACTCCAGAGAATCAATTAACCCTATTTAAAAATGGGGTACAGAGCTAAACAAAGAATTCTCAACCGAGGAATACTGGATGACTGAAGCACCTAAAGAAATGTTCAACATCCTTAGTCATCAGGGAAATGCAAATTAAAACAACCCTGAGATTTTGCCTCACACCAGTCAAAATGGCTAAGATCAAAAACTCAAGTGACAGCAGATGCTGGTGAGGATATGGAGAAAGAGGAACACTCCTCCATTGCTGGTGGGATTGCAAGCTGGTAGAACCACTCTAGAAATCAGTCTGGTGGTTCCTCAGAAAATTGGACATAGTATTACCTGAGGACGCAGATATACCACTCTTGGGCATACACCCAATATATACTTCTTCATGCCTATAAGATGAAGAACTGTGGTTTGATGCTTGATATTTTAAATGCTCCAGGAGCAGAGGATTATGGCTTCCTCTCTATTTTCTGTTTTCTTTTTTACATCCTTTTAGGGACAAAAAGTATATTTGGTTCACATATTTGTGCAATGAATCTTAGGTCCTTTTGAAATAGCCTAGACTTTTAAAATAACAAGATAGAATAAATAAATAAATATTATACAATGTGGCTGTATGAGTATATAAAGATGGAACATTTAACAATAAAAACAGAAAGGGTAAAGAAATGTTGCAACCGTCGATGAAACACTGTATTCTCTGATGACAGCATAGGTCCTGGAGCCAGTCAGCATGTGCAAGCCACTGCAGTGTTGCTTTTCCAACTGGCTCTGTGTCTTTGTAAAAACTGATGTGTTCTGCAGAGCTTTCTGCTGTCTTGTCTCTGATATGGATGCTACTGAGCTCCATGCTGAATTGTGCTAAAACTGCTGTCAGTACATAACATGCTGTCTCATGTCTAGCAAAAGCTCCACAATTGGCAGCCGTTGACTAAAACAAATAAAACTATGAAATAATATATATTTCTGAATTATACACTGAGTCTCTAAGGTTCGACCAATGAGAGTAATCTTTTCCTTATGTGGGTGCCTATGATATTACTCATTAAAGGTACAGAAGGTTGTTTGACCCCTGGTGGCAGGATTCATGTGACAAGCTATCTTACTAAATGGGGCTACATCTACAGCCCATGAGTCTTTAGATCTGTGACAATCGGAAAGGTTCAGAGTCAACTAGATCTTTATGATAAAGACCTCACCAAACTGACATATGTAGAGAGTCCCTGAATAAATTTCTAAAGTGCCTTTGGTTGCAAAATTGCAGAGATCCCTAGAAAGTATCCTTTTCCTACAGAGGATGATCCCCTGTCCTTTTAGTATCTTAAGCCAGTAACAGCTCTGTGTGATTTTGAGCTTATCTTTGTCTATTTCTTTATACTTTGCAAATATGGCTTTAGATGATCCCTTGAAAATCAGATAATGAAACTTAAAGCAAATGTCCCCAGAGTAGCAATGTTGGAAAGAAGATATACATTTATCTCACTTTCAAGGGCAACTTTCAACAGAGTAGTTAATTGTGAAAGTGAGAACAAACTGCAGTTTCAAGTGCACCTGTTTTAGGACTGTGTTTCCAAACTAAATGTGAAACTGGATACATTATACACAACAGCAAAATCTATGCCATATTTTAGCCAATTCCTATTCCTTCATATTCCTACCTACTGATACTTCATTTAAGGTTTATCTTTAGAGAAAATTGCAACTATGTTTCTTGATGTCCTTTTAAAATCCATTTGTTTCTTGACATTTCCTTGAGTGCTTGTAATAGATTGTGTTTTTTCCCACTCTCGGGCTCTCCTCTCCCTCCCACCCTGGTCTAACTGTCCTCTACTGGACTCTTCTTTTCTCACACTACGTCTTGTTGGGTTGTTTAGTACTGCTGCCCCACTCCCACCCTTGAGGACAACCAGAGCTGTCTGGGTGACCAAGGACTTAGAACTGTCCTCCTCAGGAGCCTGGTGTACTCACCTGTGGGTATGCAACATTCCCCTAGAACCCACCACTAGTTAGTAGTTCAGCAGAGATGGGTAGGGCCCTGGGACCCTGCTTACTCACTTTTGAACATATGTGATAAGTCTAAAGAACAAGAGTATGCCCAGTCACGGTCTACCTCTAAGAGGTTCAATTTCTATCTAAATTTTTGTGTTTCTATCAGCACAGTAACTTTAGGTGTTGTTGAATGAATGTTCAGTAGAACACACAAATCTGATAAAGGGCAAGAAGTAAGGGTTGCAGGAAGAATAAAGAATAATAATTAATTAATTCTTCTGTTAGGACAACATGCCTACACAGTGAGACTAATTTTACTTCTGAGCTGGTGTTTCTTGAGTAACATAACTCAAGTGCCCATGATTGAAAATTGAAAAGCTTTAACATAGATCACGTTTATTATTGACTGTGTTAACAACCCCAACCCCCCAAAAAGTAATCACAGAAGATCAAATATTTTGTGCATCATGTTTGTTAATCAGCTAGACTCATCTCATTGGTCTTGTGGTACACTGGCCAGACTGAAATATAATCTTAAAGTTGTTGTAATCAGCCAGTATAATCTTTTATTTAAAGCTTCATATACAACCATAAATTCATATGTAAAGCTGTTAATATATAATATTCATTTCAAAAGTAGACAGGGTCCAAATTCTATCTCTATCTTTATATCATCTAGCTATATTAATATCTAATCTCTCTATATATTTTTTGGTTATATTTAGCAGTCTTCCACCCAAACCTACAGTGAGTTTCACCTTCTTAGTGCAGTTGATCCTCTGTAAATACAAGGTAAGATACTCTTCAACATCAAGAAAATCTTTGCATCTGTCACAGTACTAAAGAAACGTGAAGAGCATGTGAAAGGTTTGTTTTACCTTTTAAATATAATATCTGCTTCATGGTGCTAAATGCAAATCATACGCAGTGAGGTCTATGAACTAGAGTAGAGGTTGTGTGTTTACATGGATAGTGCCTTAAAACCATCAGTTCAGCCGACTTCAAGTCATGTAATACTTGACAGCTTATAATTTGACAAAATTCCCTGTCTCTCCCTTTCTCCCCTCCCCTTCTCTCCTCACTCTTTCTGTCTCTCTCCCCTCCCTCCTCCCTCCTTCCTTCCCTCCCTCCTTTCCTCAAACAATGTAAGTTACGAGCTTCTTTGCTGTCTCCAACGTATTTGGAATCTGGTCTTTTTCACCTGGTTGGAAGATAGACATACTTTGAGTTAACGTCCTTCTTGCTCTGTTTCTTTTCGAGTTCAGACAAAATATATTTGTAAATTAAGCAATTTGCTGCACTGAAGCAATGATACCAAGTGTCCATGACAGAGGCTGAAATGGAGTTTGCACCTCTCACACTGCTGTTCCTTGCCAAGGAGCCTGTGTGCTATGATCTGCAAGCGCCCTCTAGTGGCGATTGCCCTGTAGGAAGCGCTCAGCTTTAGCTGAAGTGAAGCTAAACAGGAGATCGAAGCTGGGACTCCCAGCAAGGGAAATGACTCCGCTGGAAAATGGGGCGATTTCTGTGCACAGTTTTGGAAGTCTGAAGAATAAAGCATTTTTTATAATGTCTCCACAGGGTCTTGGAGGTTTTCAACATGGAAAACTGTACTGAGAGGCCTAAAATGCTGAGTAGGGTCTAAAGACATGTAACTCTAATTAAAAAAAAAAATTATTTAACATCTTTGGAGGTTCTTTGTCTCATATTTTTTTGTTAGGTCCGTTTTCATATTTCTTTTTCCCTCCCTCCCTCCCTCTTTCTTTCTTTCTTTCTTTCTTTCTTTCTTTCTTTCTTTCTTTCTTTCTTTCCGTAACCTTGCAGGTCTTCTGCATAAACACAATTGCATCCAGTTTGTGTTTTTTATGGGTTTCCTGTATGTGTGAACATGTGTGTGTGTGTGTGTGTGTGTGTGTGTGTGTGTGTGTGTGTATCTATGTGTCTGTGTCCGTCTACCTGTCTATATGCTTCTCATGCTTTTTCTTCTGTTTGTTTGTTTTGTCCTATTCCAGTTTTGTTTGTTTTATCTTCTTTTATTATTATTCTTTAGATACCTGTTTGTTTTCTAACAAGAGACAGAAAGGATATGGATTTGGGTGAGAGTGAAGGTTGGAAGGATCTTGGAGGAATTGGGGGATGGGGAACTGTATTAGAATATGTAGTATGAAAGCAATCTATTTTCAATTTTAAAAAGAAATGAAAGAAGTAAAAATACAGAGAAATTTTAAGTGGTCACACTAAAATGGGAATTTTTAGAACAGAGGGCACAGTAAGGTAGCAGGTGCTCTGTAGGAGACAAAAAGGCTAGTCCTATTTAGGTGATGGAACGGAATCGAGAACAGTAGCAGGAAGCAATAAAAGATCCTCTTTTACTTGCAACAAACAAACAAACAAAAACCAAACAATTTAACTTTTGAACTATGTTATAGAAAAGAAACTAAGCCTGAATTTCGTGAGCTAGCTTTAAGCTCATTCCTCATGGTTGAGTGTTCTCTGTATCCTTTTCCTTCTGAGAGCCACACGAACCACTGGTCGCATCAGAGAACACAGCAGCACAATTTGAAGGGAATTTGAATTTTTTAATATGAAAAATAACGAGATGCTTAGTTGTACTGTTTATTATCATAAAATATATCCATAATTTAAATTTAATTCCCTTTAGTAGCTTATATTTAATTACTGTGGGCATTTGTTACCATGTTTAGCTTCCAATATGCTCAGAGTAATGACAGTCATTGGAATAATTCAGAAAGTACTCACCTTACTTCTGGATGTGCTCAATTCTGAATTTGTGTGTGTGCTTGACAGGGGCTGATGTAGCCCAGCTGACCTCAGACTTGGTATTTAGCTAAAGGAGGCTCTGAGCTTCGGGTCCTCCTGTCTCTACTTCCAGAGTACTGGAGCTGAAATAACTTTGACTGTTGTGTCCCAGGAAGCCAAAAACCAAAGGCTGGGACCAGGGCTTCGTGCATGCTAGAAACATTGCTCTAACTGAAAAGATCCTCATCCCCAAATGAAAGATTTCCATAAAAATCATCAAAGTGACCGTACAGCTACGTTTAGATACCCATTGGCAATGACAACTAAATACTATTAAACTACTTAGATTGAATAATAATAATAATAATAATAATAATAATAATAATAATAAAACAGCAGTTAAGAATGCACACTGCTCTTGCTTAAAACCTGAGTTCAGTTCTCAGGACCAATAACATAACTATCTGTAACTATCTATCATCACTATCATAACTCAGCTAAAGGAACTATATCTTCTGAACTATAAGGGCACTGAAATTTGTATGCACATATTCATACACACACCATTTAAAATAATAAAATAATTCTTTCTTTTAAAGTTGCAAAAACATTTCTGTCACATAACAAATAAATCAATAATAGTCAAAACTTATATTGAATCTGTACTACTTATATTGGTGTGAATTATTGCTTGCTATAAGTTACATTTGTGGTGTTTATTTGATAAAATGTTCAAGATATAAACCCATGGTTACTTTGATCAACATAGGTAAAAATATTTTAAAAATAGTTTCTAAGAGATACTTTTACTGCATGGGAGAAATGCATACAATGTAACCAAAGCAAGATAGCAAGCAGTGACATTGGTAAGCAGAGTTGTGTAAGAACTATAACTCCCTCTTTTATAGTCATCCTTTTCTGTCTCCCATACATCATGAAAAGTAGTGATAGAAATACTTTACTTATGTCCAGTGTTATTTTATGTGTAATCTTAACATCATTGACCTATTGAAAAAATTCTCAGATACATAACAATTAAAGGCAGTCAAGAATTTAATTATGTGCATGCTTGTCTGTGTCTGGAGCTGGAGTTAATTGTGGGCCAACGGACATGGGCATTAAAAAAAAAACATCTGGTCCTCTGCAAAGGCAATGCAGGCTCTGAACTGCTGAGCCATCTCCCCAACCCCAAAGTCAGACATTTTTGATGTTTCACTGATGGTCAATCATAAGAAAAATGTTATACTCTTTCAGTTTTTTCTGTTATGAAGGCCTATTTACCAAAGGAGTAAGTCTAACAATTTATTTAATGATATATTTACTTGCTGATGAACTTTTCTTTCTTTCTTTCTTTCTTTCTTTCTTTCTTTCTTTCTTTCTTTCTTTTTTAATTAGGTATTTTCTTCATTTACATTTCAAATGCTTTCCCAAAAGTCCCCCATACCCCACCCCCACTCCCCTACCCACCCACTCCCACTTCTTGGCCTTGTCGTTCCCCTGTACTGAGGCATATAAAGTTTGCAAGACCAAGGGGTCTCTCTTCCCAATGATGGCTGACTAGGCCACCTTCTGCTACATATGCAGCTAGAGACACGAGCTCCGGGGTTAGATTTGTGATGTGAGGGCTCCTGTGTGTCCTGGTTATCTGGATGTTAGGACTGAGCCCATCTCTGCACAAGAACTTAGCACAGGAGACCTGCAACTCCTGCAGACCATAGAAAACTAAGTCTCTGTCCTCTGAGTGGACAAGGAGCAGCAGGGCTCACCACTTTTACCTAATCATCACTGTTCATTCTAAGAGTCAGTGTTATCTGGCTTTGCTTCTCATACCTTTGTAAACACCATCAAGGATTCTGTGCTAAAACCTGTGATGAAACCACCCCCACCCCAACACCATCACCCCTACCTCTGATGAATCCCACCCCTAACACAATCACTGCTAGAAATTGAGCCATATTTACATTTAAAACCATTTCTCTACATACTCTTGAACTGAGACGTGGCTCTCTTTATTAAAAGAATCCCCAATGCAACAACATGCAATACTAAGTGAAGCACTGGACGCATGCTGCGAACAGTATCAAACCTCTGTTGTTCCATTTCACATGCACTCATTCAGCTTCCACCTCTGGCTGTGTTCTATTTGAACAAAGAAGCTGCCTTCAGTCTGAGACTAGAACGGATCTCGAAGCACACGTTTACTTAGTATTTCATTTTAATCGAACTGCAGGCAGGGATGAAAGAAGAAATCCTACCAGATGATAGCTGTTGATCAAACACATTTTTGTCACAACTAATTCTTTTGCACATGTGTTGAGTGCCTCTAAAAGAAACATATGAAAGAGCAATAACAGGATGAGGTTTATCATAAGGTGAGAGTGGAGCCAGCTCTACACACTTTAGAAGCCTGGCGATGGCGTCAAGTCCTCTGACAGGAAAGTTTGGAGCCAAGGAAGGAAAGCCAAGACAAGCCTGCCCTTATGCAACAGACTCAGGCACGCACATGCCATCATGCCTTCCTACAGTAATCCTGCATGCCCCCCTTTCTTGTTCTTTTAAGATGACAGGAATTTCATAATTCTGTTTTTATTAAATCATGTGTCTCTACCTTCTTTATTTTTAAACCCTGCCAAATTGAACAAAATAACTGCTGATGCCATATCCAGCAGCACCACCAAGTGTAAACATACGTCTATTTGATCTGAGAGTCACTATGATTCTCAGTTATGAGGATTACTTTAATTCACATATAAATAACTATACTTGGATTCTGTTTGCCTTTTTTTTAAGTTTCTATATCCTTTGATCTTCAATGATTTGTTCTTTACATTTCTCTTGTTATACTAATAACTTGCCTGGCTCTCTCCTTAATCCAGCCTGGTCAACTTTATAAATTGGTCCATTTATATAATCTTCATTAATTCATGTTATTCCATATTAATCATTTCATTCTTTACCATGGGTTGGTCTACTTGAATTGATTTATCTGTGCCTTCTCTTAATAGTTTGGAACTTAAGTTCTCCATTTATTTTTAAATTACCTTGAAAAATATGTGTATTTAAATCTACATCTAAATTCAAACAGTACCCTTAATCATCTCACAAGCAAAGAAATATAAAATGTTCCACTTCCAGCCATCATCTCCTAATGCGTTTGCTAATTTTGTCTAGGGTTTTAGCCATGTCTTGCCTTTATATTTGCCTTAGCATTGGTTATTTATATTGCATACTTTAGCCTGTGTTAGTTTGTCTTCATGTATATATATATATATATATATATATATATATATATATATATATATATATATATATATATATATATGTAAAACTTATCATCCTTCCTTGTAAGCCCGACTTCTATAATGTTTCTTCTTGCAAAGAATAGTTAGTTTGGGAAACTGATTGACCTTAATGTGCAAACTGCAGCATTCCCTGGTTGTGAATTCTGGCCTCAGCATCCCTGGGGGTGCACCATGCAGACATTATTACCGGGTGCTGCCTTTCCTTGTGTGTCCCTCAATGCACCTAGCACCTGAAGTCCAGCTCCACTATAAGGCAGCTCATACTGCTTTGCTTTATATCTGCTTTTCAATCATTATTTTTGCACCTTTGTAGTTCCCAGTAATGCTTCTAACTGTTCATCTTATTTGACTAACTTTCTCTGGGCTCTAGTTTGAATTTCCTAAATTTAAGGATCGGTGTTTTTTATCACTTTCCAGCTGATCTATCTGAAAACCTGCATCTCTCTCCGGTTTCTTTGCTATCTTCTTTAATAGCTGTAAGTGGACGACAGGTCTGGCATTTTCTATTTATTTTTCTGCTTCTTGAGTACACTTGGCCCCCTTTGCTACAGTTGGGCTTATATGCATCATCCCTGTTCCAGCACCAATTCTGACACACTGAAATCTAAGTGCTCTCTATGTAATAACCTGGAGTTTTACATTCAAGCCATTGTGTTAGAAATTCAATTTGGCTAATTTTCAATTAATCTTGGTCAGTTCTCCTGATCACTTTACGCCACAGATTTAATTCATTCTGTCATTGGGCCCTAGACTGACTGACAGACAGACTGACTGACTGACTGACTTGCTTATAACCAAGGTATGATGACTTGAGGTCCAGATCAGTGTGAGTCACACCCTGTGGCTGGGCATGGAACTGGTGAGGTAGAGCATGCTCAAATCCTGGAAGTCTCAGAGACTTGAGACTGTCAGGAATAGAGCTAACCCCTCCCTATTTCCATGCCCATTTTGGGGCACATGACCACAACCTCCAACTACATGATCGGGAGGAGCAGCCAGTCATGTACCCAACACCTCCATGCTAATGAGGCATCTCTGTAGCCTTTTGCCTTCAGCCAATGGTCTTCCCTCCCTAGATATTCTTATGCCCTCTCCCCCCAAAAAACTATATATAACCCTTGGTTCACCCCAAATAGTGTTTGCATTCAAACTAACCCCCAATAAAGACATATAAACAGGTACGATCATCTCAGAGAGCAGCTTTATTAGAGATCATCAGGCAAGCTTTCACCTAAAAGAGCTTGTAGCACTAAGATTCTATTAGAACCCCCAGCCCCACACTCATTCCCAACCTGACCTGGATCCGGCTCATCCCCAACCCTGCTGCATCCCACTTCCAGCCTGGCAGTCAGCTCCATTCTGGACTTTGCCTAGTCTTCTCTGGACTGACATACTGGTGGTGCCCCAACACCCTGAGAGGAGACCTCAAACCACAGCATTCATTCCAGACTCTGTTGTTCCCTTCCAGGCTGGCTTAGAGCTCTGATGCACTCAAGGGACCTCTGAAGAGAAGCTTGTTGCTGGAGACATTGCTCAGAGGTTAAGAGCAGGTGGTGTTCTGATGGAGGACCCAGGTTCAGTCCCAAGCACACACATGTAGCTCATAGCTGTCTATAACTCTAATGTTCTTCTAAACTTCATACTTACCTGCATGTATGTGGTACATATGCAGACAAGCAGGAAAACAAACAAGTATAAATGAAAATAAATTACATAAAGAGAACACAATTTTATTTCTTATAGTTATGCAAACTGGAAAGTCTGTGATCAAATTGTTACCAAGCCGCATGACTTGGGCAGTGCTACCCTGTCCTTCTAAGAAGGGTCCTAGACCTGACCTGGAGGGGCAGAAACTTGTGTCCTCACATGGTAAAAGGTACAAAGACAGTAAGAAAATGTTAACAAATGCCCTCCTTCCATCAAGCCAATTCCCAACTTAATCAACCTATAACACGTAAACATTTCTCCAGTACTGTTGTATTTGGAGTTAAATCTCAGCATGAACTTTGGAGACTATAACATCATTTAAACCTGATGTTTAACCTATTCTCTTCATCCCTTCCCAAAGATCCCTTCATATGCAAAGCACACACATGCCATCTCAATAGCCCCTAAAGCCATTACCCATTCGAGAAAGCAACCTTAAATTTAAATCCAAAGCCTCAATTAAATAACATTTGGATCCCTTAAAATGTATATCTAGGCCCAGGGTATCCATTTTTCTACTTATTACCTCATTTGCATGTGTATTTTCTTCTTGCTATATATAGGAGTAAATGAAGCATGGCCGCATTCTCATCTTTGAACACTGGGCATAGCTTGCTGCACCAACAATCTGATCTCATGACTACCTTTCTTCAGCTGTGTCACACAGACCAAGACTATTGTCTATCTTAATAACTATAATTTTCTGCCATGCATCTCTTTATTTTGTTTTATATTTTGTCAAATTTTTCTATATTTAATATTATAAATTCTCTTATTTGAATATCTAAACAAAGCCCTTTAAAACTATCTCTCTTCTCGCTCACCCCCCATGTGTACCAACACTCTATCTCTCTCCTCGCTCCTCCAGGCCCCCATGTGTACCGACACTCTTCTGTGTATGTGCTCTCCCACCTGAGCACATGTGGAAGCCAGAGGTCAAAGTCAGGTGTCACTCTTCATTTCTCTCCATCTCTTCACCATAATTTCTGAGATAGGGACTTTCACTAAACTTAGGAGTCCATTTCAGCTAGACTGGGGGCCAGTGAACTATCATGACCCATCACCTCCTTCCCCCTAGTGCTGAGATTGCAGATGCCTACTGCCTTGCTTGATTTTTATTTGGGTTCTAGAGGCTAGAACTCAGAGACTCTTGCTCTTACAGCAACCCCTTAGCCCCAGGGCATCTCCCCAACCTGTATTCTCAATTCCTAAAGAATATAATATATAAACTATGCTCACTGGTTCCACTCAAATTGCTGTTGGATAGCAAAACTTGATACTTAAGCATGTTAGGAGTAAACCTGAATTAGAAGTGAATGGACTCTGCGGCAAGGCTAGGCCTCTAGCAACTGTAACATTTTCACATGGAGAAGGATTTTTGTAATTTTTCTTTCTGGGACACCTCAAACAGTGAATGTGGCCTAGTGAAAATATGGAAAATGAAGCACTGGATTATTCTAGATCTGGCTGAATAACAAAAGATGCCCTGTGACTCAAATTGTGAACACAGCTTAGAACATATAGACATATAGTAAAATCTTGTTTGTGGAGATAAAATTCATTCCTTATATATATATATATATATATATATATATATATATATATATATATATATATATGTGTGTGTGTGTGTGTGTGTGTGTGTGTGTATAATATATAACATAATATTATAATGGATAATATATAATATGTATACACACATATATATGAAATGTACATTGTTTTAACAACATTCCTGTAGTGAAATCAATTATTAATCATTTCAAGTCACTGTAAGATATATGTACTCACTCAGTAGAATGACTAGGCCAACGTCACATCCTAGGCAGTATGTTATTAGCACAATTGGAATTGTTTCTCAAATTTGAAAGTGACACACTCGCATTTCTCTGAAGTATTAAAAATGCCAAACTGTGGCTCAGACGATCCCCAGTTATTCTAGGGAGTTTCTGTTAATTAGCCTGACAGCAACAGTGCTTCATTCAGAAACACGTTAACAATGCTGAAGGTAATCAGTGTGGGAAGGAAAAAGATGAATCTTGCTTTAGGATACTTAAAATCAAATACAATCATTTGTGGAATAATTATTGTTCTATGTAGTTCAATTAAAAATTCCTAGATACTTATCTTTCTTTATTCTTGCCTGAGGTATGTATTAAATTAACAAAAGCCTTTGTGAGTTGGTGGAATATATTTCACTTCAGTTTATGCCTGTTAGTCTTCTATTTCAATATTTGTATTTCCTTAATTATTTGTTAACTTCGAAAGATCCTGCTAGTCTTCTAATGAAACTTACATTTGAGGGTCCAGTCTTGTGACCACCATTTCAACTTTAGTTGCATCTACTTTCTAAGAGAGGTAGAGAGAAGCTGAGTGGTAGCAGACGGGAAAAGTGTAATTTTTGAGGCAACCTAAATGAACTGCGTGTCTGAGCTGGAAAACTGTATTCATGACCCTTCATCCTGTAACACCTCTCTACTACTTGCCTCCTCCTCCCAGTCATCCTCCTTCAGCTCTTCCCCTCCCTATCCTCCTTCTCCTCCTCCACTCCTCCTTCTCCCCTCCTCTTCCTCCTCATCCTCCTCCTTCACTCCTCCTTCTCCCCTCCTCTTCCCCTCCTCCTCATTTTCTTCCTTTTGTTCCTCCTTCCTTTCTCCGACTCATGTTCTTTTGGCCACGCAGGTTTTGAGAGGACCTTGACTTCTGAGCTTACCCCATTGATGTTGACATCAATTCTTGGAGGTTCTGCTTCTCTATTAACTCCATCATTGCCATTCTTTCTACCAAATGAGAATCTTTTCATCTGTCCTGAATGGCTGCTATTGTATTTTAATCCAACTTTTCATTTTTAGAACATCCCTGTTCTTCATAGTTACTGATTGAGTTCAAAACTCAAAGTGCTCCAAAGCCTGAATCTTTTTGGGTGCTGTCATGAAGACATGTGTGGATAAATCCACAACTGACTTTATATGACTTGTTATGACCAAAATGCCAAGTGTACTGAAAATGTGCAAAATTAACTTGAAGTTATATAATACTTATGAAACAGAAATAAATTTTATATTTATACTTGATTTTCATCATTAATATATACATATATATATAAATCATAAACCATAAATACACACATATGTATATATTTCAAGGTCATGATCTTATCACTCCCCATTCAGAAATCTTCAACTACTAACTTCAACCTTAGCAAGGCAGAGGGTTATCCCCTTATAGGGTGAACTTGTTTCCAGACTCATGTCTTCCTGCTCCTTGGACAGAGAGACAATTTACTACCAAGATTGATAGCCTGCATTAACAATCCTTTTCTCATTCCACAATCCTTTAAAACCTACCATTTGTTAGGCCTTGTGCATGAGTCTTCATAGATATAATACCCTTTGTTTACCCCACTTTCTTGTTAGAGGAAACCAAGGATTTCTTAAACAGTGAGTAGACTACCTGATAACTCTGTAGTATGGGCCAAGTCAGATTATTGGCTGTATATTAAATGTATAGGAGGATAGAGATTATTAATTTAACAACAGATGCTATTTAGTCTAGGAATTGTATTATAAGTTATTTGTAAATCAAAACTTCATGTACTTCTAGGCCAACCCCATGCAAGATGACTGCCCATCCCCCCAGAGGGCAGTCAATCTGGGTATATATTTAAACCTTGTATCATGTTCTGTTTTACCTAAGGCCATGGATTCCTATAGGACCTTATATGACACGAATTATAACAAATCATTTCATAATAAGTCACATAGATATTTTCACTCACCATTAAGTAATTGAGTGCTTTCTACAACAAGCTAAGAGGCAAGCAGTCCATTGCACAGGAAAACAGTAGCCAGAAGCTACAAGCATTTGATTCTATCTGGGCTCCTTCCTAGCTGCCAACTGCTCACTGATTCCAAAACTGCTCTCTACTTTCTATTCCACACACCTGGGATTCTTTAAGTATCCACTGTACACAGTATCTGATTTCAGTATGTTGCCTGACCTATACAGAGGAGGTTAGAAGTTCTAGAGAATTCTGCACTTGAGTCCAGAGTGACAGTTACAAGCTGACTAAGGAAAGGGTGGGGGCCCCTGGCTAGAAGCCAGGGTAATGTCATACTTGGGGAAGTACCCTTGCATGGGTGGGATATAGACTCTCAACAAGAAGACAGACAGAAGAGGCCTTGGCACACAATGGGTGCACCGCACATGGTGGAACATATGAGGGAGCCTGGAGAGAAGGTGTAGGGTGACATTTGCCCTCCCCAAGCCTTGTTCAGAGTTATAAAATGTGCAGGGCCGTGTACACATCAGACGCTGTCTGCAACTGGGAAGGTAAGGTAACACAGTGTCTCAAACACACACACTCTACCTTTGCCTTCAAGCAGTTATGATGGCTGAAACTGGAGTGCAACGGGGGGCATCTGGATTCGTGGGAGCTTCGTGCCATTCACTTTGAGGTAACTGATGCTAATATTCCATCGACTCTCCATCAAGTAACTGAGAATATGTCTTACAGCAAAATGAGAGCTTAAAGGCTGAAAGACGCTAATCTGGAATACCTATTTGTGCCTAATTCCCTTCCCTGTGGGCACATTGTTTCTGTTTTCCAGCCCAGACATCATTTATCAATTCTGTTTAAGCAACAATTTGCTTAATGTAGCACTTCCTTTCTTAAGCCTCCTTACCAGACTGGGCTATCGCAGCACCTCATACCAGCTCTACTCCTGTGGTATATATATTAGCAAACTCCAGGGAATTTTACTCCTGCTGCCTTGAGAGAGCATTTTGGAAGCTTCTGGTACCTTCTGTATGGACTGGTATCTCACACTCCTTACTATCCCTTGGAAAGAAAAACCTCTCAAATGTGTTCTATTCTGGCTGCTTGCATATCTACCCTTTCCTTCCCCCCTCTTAATTTCATTCCATCATGTTTTCACCTTGGCCATTCCACCCAAAGTTGCATTGTTAGCTTAGCCACTGATCTCCACAGTATAAAGCCAGGGGCCCACTAGAAGCCTTGTGTACCTGCCCTCTGGAACAGCACATTTGCCTCCTACTTCCCTGGCTGCTATTTCCCAGTGTCGGATGCTTGTGTCTCCTCATACCCAGGGCTCAGAACTGAATTATTTCTTTCTGAACTCATGTCTTTAGAGTTTCTGACAAATTTGTCTTTTTCCTCAACAAATGTATATGTAAATCCAGGGAAGTGCTGGAGGCAGAGTTAACATTCAATCAATATCTCTTTATTGATTGAATGAGTAAATGGATTAATGGATTGAGGGGAGTGGGTATCTGTAGTTGGGCCTCTATAGTTCAACTCATATATATTCCTTCCGACTCTTCTCTGATTCATTCTTACAAATGAAATGTCCTGGTCACCAAACATGTCTGTCTTTCTAAATACATATGCCAGCAGTGCTATTATTTTCCTTTTGTTTTCTGGCGTTATTATTTAGAGAAATAGCTTCTAGGTCGATTGTACAGTAGTGATTGAAATATCACCTTGGTTATAGACAAAAGCCTGCTTTCCCATCTCAGCATATGAATACTGTTATAAATAGGATACATTTCATTTTCTTCTGGAGGCTTTTTTAAAGAAGCATTCAGTGTATCCAAAAGCAAGCTCTTTCTCTGCTCTAGAGCTTTATCTATGTGTAAGGAACCCCTGCCCACCTCCCTCCAGATGCTTTCAAGATTGTAAGGATGGTAGCAAAAATGAAATGGAAAATGAGAAAAAAAATCAGCTTTGAAAATTTCTCTGTAGCAGCCATTGACATCAGTCTCCTGAGATCTTAATCAGTCTTACATTGTGATGCTGACAGCAAGAAGAACACATGCTCAATACCATCTACAGAAGTGCCTCCTCTGTAATATGTTGGGATTTTACATTATTCCTAGTTATTATGATTCAGCTTTGAAGTCTTCTAAGAATAGGAGTAACGTGCCCTGATTCACATTTGAAACCTGTCCCCTGAGAAATGGATGGAGATTGTCAGGTGAAGAAGCAGGAGTTAGGGAACCTAGGACAGGAAAGCTCTGCAGGTCTTGGATGTGGGTGGAGAGCGCTTAGGACAAGGAGGCATCAACAGGGGGAGTGATGTGCACACGGTTCTGAATGACGTCACAGGTAAAGAGGATGCAGTGAAGGACTGCACACATAAGCATGAGAGATAAGATGGAATCTGGAACAGTGCTCATATGTACAGCAAGAACAACTGGGTGGGTGATGGATTGAAGGCCTATTTATGATGTTCAGGAAGTTTGGAAGAAAAATATTTTGGCAAGAAAACTGGTCTGTGAGGGAGCTTCATTGGGAATATGTTCTATTGGAAGACCTGGGAAACATCCAGGCAGACAGCAGCTGCTGAGAATAGAAGTGGTTGAAAAAGAAAACTGACATTTTTTTTTGAGCATCTGTTCTTATAGATATGGCCCAAATGTTCTGTGAGCCCCATTTCACAGACAAAGACTCATAGTGTCATTACCATTTTACTGAGCAATGAAAAGCTACATGGACATTGAGCTAACCATTTTTTTTTAGGAATACTTAAAAAAAATACTTGTGTGCATTATCTGCGCGACTCAGCAGACCTTAGTATATCTGTCTGAATGACTCAAAATCAGTTTCCCCTCGGTCTCACCACCATATCCTAAAATGTGTCATATATGATCTGTGGAAAATTGAAGGACAGATTTCTTGGATCTTTTTATCTTTATTAAATTATTTTATTTACATTCCAAAAGTTGCCCATCCTTACTGATCCCCACTCCTCCAGTTCATCACCCCACCCTCTCCCCTGAAAGGTGCTCCTCCACCTGCCCAACCACCCCTACCAGCATCCCTCTTCCCTGGGCATCGAGTTTCTGCAGGATTAAGCACATCCTCTTCTACTGAAGCCATATAAGACAGCCCTCTGCTACACATGTGTCACAGGACACCAATCAGCCCATAAATGCTCCTTGGTCTTTGACATAGTCTCTGGGAGCTCTGAGGGTCTGGGTCAGTGGACACTGTTGTTCTTCCTATGGAATTGCAATCCCCTCCAGCTCCTTCAGTCTTTCCTCTAACTCTTCCCTATTGGTCTCCAACCTCAACTCAATGGTTGGCTGTAAGTATCTGCATTTGTCTCAGTCAGTTGTTGGTGTAGCATCTCCAAGGACAGCCATGCCAGGCATTTGTCTGCATGCACAATATGGCCTCAGTAATAGTGTCAGGATTTGGTGTGCATGCATGTGATAAATTCCAAGTTGGGTGGGTCATTGGGTGGCCTTTCTTTCAATCTCTGCTCCATATTTGTTCCTGCAGTCCCTTTAGACAGGAATAATTCTGGGTTAAAAATTTTGAAGAAGGGTATGTGGCTCCCTGTCTCAACTGGGGGCCATGTCTATCTACTGGTGCTCTCTTTCTGTTCCATCTCCCCACTGTTGTATATTTCGGCTAATGTCATCCCCATTGAGTCCTGAGGGCCTCTCACATCCCAGGACATTGGGACTTTCTAGAGGTTCCTTCTGCCCCCTAACTCCCACTGCTGCATATTTCTGTTCATTCCCCTGGACCTCTGGGCATCCTTCCTGTCTCTCCCCATACCTGGTCCTGCCTCTCCTTTTTTCCTCCCCCTTCCCTCTCCCACCTTGTTTAATCCTTTCCTCTGTCTCCCATGATTATTTTGTTCCCCTTCTAAGTGGGTTTCATGTATTCACACTTGGGTCTTCCTTCTTGTTAAGTTTCCTATGGTCTGTAAGTTGTGACATGGGTATTCTGAACATTTTGGCTAATATTCTCTTATAAGTGAGTATATACCATGCATGTCCTTTGGGTCTGGGTTACCTCATTCAGGATGATATTTTCTAATTCCATCCATTTTCCTGAAAACTTCATGATCTCATTTTAACAGCTGAATAGTGTTCCATTGTGTAAATGAACCACATTTTCCTTGTCCATTCTTCAGTTGAGGGACATCTGAGTTGTTTGCAGCTTCAGGATATTACAAATAAGGCTGCTATGAACATAGTGGAGCACATGTCCTTGTGGTATGGTAGAACATCTTTTGGGTATATTTCCAGCAGTGGTATAGTTGAGTCTTCAGGTAGAGCTATTTCCAAATTTTGAAGGAACCTCAAGATTGGTTTCCAGAGTGGTTGGACTGGTTTGCAATCCTATCAGCAATAGAGAAGTGCCAGCATGTTTTTTATCTTAGCCATTTTGGTTGGTGTAAGGTGAAACATCAGGGTTGTTTAGATTTGCATTTCGCTTATGATTAAGGACGTTGCCATTTCTTTAAGTGCTTCTGTTGAGAATTCTCTGTTTAGCTATGTACCCCATTTTTAATTGGGTTTTTTTGAGTCTATGGAACAGTTCTAGATTCATAGAAATATTACAAAATTAATATAGATAGCTATATAACCCACACCCAGATTCTCTTGTGATTAGTAAACACACATATGCACATACACACACACACACACACACACACACACACACACACAGAGAGAGAGAGAGAGAGAGAGAGAGAGAGAGCAAGAGAGAGAGAGGAGAGAGGAGAGAGAGAGAGAGAGAATGTGTGTCACGACTAAGGAATCATACTTAGTCTGCTACTATTAAAAATTCTAAACATTGTTCAGATTTTACTGAGTTCTCTAGATGGATGTATGAAGGATATGCCTTTACCATTATTTATCAAATAGATGCTATCCACATGGCCTATTAGCATTGTTAATCTTGATAATGTGGGTAGGAATTTTTTAAGAATAGAAACATTTGGTGATGGGAGTAGTTTCTAGTTTTCTGTGTTGTAAAGATACAAACTCTCCCTCCCTATGAAACATATTTAAGTGTATTTATTTTCTCCATATGTTTTGAGAACTGTGATATATATCTCACATGCAATATGTATGCACATTACCTCTAATAGTTATAAAAACGCCACATATTTACAAGTAGTAGGAATGAAGGTAGAATCTAACCACTCTCTTGCGGTTATCCAACTCCCAACTCCAGGTAGGATAACACAACACCCTGTCTCAGGGGTATTTGGTATTTGTGATCCTTCTCTAAATCACAGCTTTCGATCTCAGCAGAAGCAATGAAAGGACAAAAAGCCCAAGCTGAAGGCTACTTGTGGCTTTGCTGATGTCTCTGGAGGTTGTTTTCCTGTCTTCTCTCTTTTTTTATCATTTACTCACCATGGTTACATCCTTCAAAAATATGTTCACAAAGCTTGGTCTTCTTTTCTAGCTTAGCACTCTTAGAAGAATGACCCAAAGTCTTTCATTTTTGTCTATTCTTAATTCTGATAGAAATGGCTTCAGCCACTTCCCAACCTATAGTGATAGCTGTTGTTCAAATTAAATGCTAAGCTGTCAGTGAACTCACATAGAATCTGTGCATGGTATTCTGATGATAGTACCAACATACTGCTGCAGCTAGCTGTATCTGGAAATCCCAACCTCAGCCAAGTATTTGTGGTTGAAATAACCTATACTTCTCACATCAAACACTGCTGACTTCCTAAGAGGGACATGGACAAACTCTGCCATAGTGATGGGATTATTTGCTTGCAATTATTTTGCCAAGTTGGGGTAGGTTCTGATATACTTTGTATATTTCTCAAAGAGATGAGAAGCTGCAAGGCTGCCTGTTGTTTTCAATACCTGTTCATGCTCCTATCATTAGGTTTATTATATAACCATGCAGTCATGGTTAGCATCATTACACTAATTTACTTCCAAAGCTTGAAAATCAAATTAAGCTTTGATAGGTTTTCAGGAGACTATGAAGAAAAACCCACATGTTGTTCACATATAACCTTTTGGAAAGTGCAGAAGGGGTTAATTAATTGTCCGAGCAATTAATGCTGTTGATTCTGCAGTGATCATCAGTTACTCAGAACACAATTTATGTCTTGTTTGTTTGTTTGTTTGTTTGCTTGTTTGTTTCAGTTGCAAGGGTCTGCTTGAGAAAGCTCCCAGGCCCGTGAACATCTGAAATCACTGAAGCAATGACGGGGAAATAAAGATGTCATAGTTTAACATGGGTGGAAATCACAGGCTTGAGGCCTTGACTTGAACATTATTAAACTTCACAGTCTTTAGTGACATTCAGTGTCTGCAAGTGAACACAGATCCAGATACCAAATAGATAGCATGCTCTGTTCTCTAATTTTACAGTCTTACAGACTTTCAATATAGATGAGGACCATCAGAAAGAGTGTCCCACACAGCAGCCATTAGTTCTCCAATGAGGAGGATAGGGGTGCTTGCCTGTTTATAGCCCCTGGAATTAGCACCATTTATCTTCTATCATTACATACTGAGTGGGCGTGTCCTGGTACAGCACATCTGTGTAGTATGTCAGGATGATGACAGTGCTCAGAGGAACCCTGGGGCATCCTTCCTGTCTGGACTTGCTCCATGTCTGTATTCACAGTTACGCTGGCATCTGCTTTTTGGTTTTCATTCTCTTACTTCATTTATATTCCATGTCCCATTGTTTACCTGTGCTGCTTTTGTGTTTTGAGAAATGGTGTGGCTTCTTTTGTGTACATTTTGTGGCTAAACCCTAAGAGCAGTTCAGAAAAACAATTATATCATTCTGTCCATCTAAAATATGGTTGTTGTTGTTGGTGGGTTTTTTTCATTCAGAAAGTTAATATAAATTGACTCTGAGAGACAAACCTTTAATTTAAGGCCAGGTCATACAATTGAAACATAGTTTTTAACTGTAAATAATCAGATGTATATTTTTGTATGATTTTGCATTTGAAAAGATATCACAACTTCAGAGTTACATAATAATCAACACTGTATGGTACCAGGTTTTATTCTGTTACTAATATTTATATTATAAACACTATCTTTGACATATCCTTATGCAACTATTTTGATAAAATTTATCATTATCCTGACCCATTCTTTAATTTGTCATTTCCTAGTCAGTGTACAGCAGATTTGGCAGCCTAGCAGAAAAGGCATTGAAGCATCATTGTGCACACTCTATCACCCTCTGGTGGTCAGATGAAGAATTTCAGCCCTCTTCCCTGGAGAGTTAACATCCCTGAATGCTCTATTGTAGAACATGCTAGATATGGACTTTTCACCTGTAATTCCTATTTAAAGCCATGGGTGTAAACTTGCAATTTCCATCCATGGGAACAATTTTCACACTGTTTTCCTTAAAAAAAAAAAAAAAGAATGTGCCCGAGGAGTGCTTGGTAATTTCTCTACAATCTTCAAGATCCCAATGTGTAATTTTAAATCTAGGTAATAGAAAATAAAATAAATATAAATGGGACCCTATAATTTACATGATCTCATTTTGTACTGTTGACAGTGAATAGGAGCCTCCTCTGTGACTGACAACATTGGTAGAGGAAGTTGCCAAGGTTCCTAAAACATTCATCTTGAAAATATATTGGGAGTGCTGGAGGTAGCTGTGTGCACACAGGTAGCACTGACAGAGTATATATCCTGCTTGTAAGGAAATAGCTGACTGGTGTTTGACATGGAAGATGAGTTTGTTCGTTAGTGTATTTAAGAAAGTAAAAGAAAACAAATCACATTTTTAAATAACAGGGAATAGGAACAAGAAGCCAAATACTTCCTATTGTCTTCAAAATTCAGGACAAGAATTTCTATTGAGAAGCTAAGAAGCCAGACAATGAAGCTCTCTCCATCTTTCTAATTTAAATGAGCAATAGTGTGGGCAACATTGTCTAGTATGTGTCCCCAAAATGCTTAACAAAATAGGCTGCCTTTCTCTGCATCATGGGATCCAGGTTACATACCAGCCTCTTGACCTAACTATAGGTGTGGGTGTGGGGGGGGGGTACTCATTAGCCAGTAGACATGCACGTGGGAAGAATTTTGCATTGGAATGCTTGACTGTGGTCTTGCCTAGGAGTAGACTAAGTGACCTGCAGCCTCTCAGAATGGCATCACAAGAAGACTGGTATTTCCAGTGGGAGTATACAGTTTGTTCATTTTCATACAGCTTCTGCATCTAATGTATTGTGTAAAGGAAATTAGCATTATTAGTGTTCATAGTGATTTCTCTATTCAGCCACCAAACATGTTTTTGTCTATAAAGGCCATCATAGGGGATACAATTCAAACTCCTTAGGAGTTATGGTATAGGGCATGACCCTGGTCTTTAAACTCCGATAGTCCTGGATTCAAATTACATACTGACCAATAGCCTGGTGTGCATTGTTTAGTTCAAGTACTTAAACATTCCATCTTTCTTCAGCACTACTACTGCACGAGTACCCTCTTCCCACTTCTTGCTTTCATCCAGTTATCTTTGGCCACATTGTCTACTGTGTCCTAAGTCTTCTCCATCAGTGATGTAGAAGATTAGCATTAATCCTGACTTTTGTATTAGAAATTTTTTTCCAATCTACTAATAAGAACTTCTCAAATACATTTCTTTTTGGATGATAAACATGTGTATATTTAAGGTATATAGTATTACAGTATGAAATGCATTTAAGTGAAACCGGCAAATCCTTAGCAAGCCAGATCAGACAAGGAAAGATACAAATAAGAATTAAAAATTCAATTAGACCTCTGTGATTTCTTGTGATATAATGTGACGAATAATTGACCACTTGAAGTAGTTTTAGAGAGTGCTTATGGTAGATGCAGTGAGTTGGAGAGAATCCTAGTTGTAGCTATTTGAGGAATATTTATAAGAGTAATATTATCTGAGACTAAGAGCCTTATAAAGATTCTATCAATAGCTAGGCATTCTACTGGTGTTATTAAAAGGTGACGGTTTACATTGACATGGCTTAATGGTAGAAACTGGGGTATTCCTAAAATATCAGAAAGTAATCTGCATACTCTATCCAGCATATGGAAGTCAGGCGTTTGGAATGGTACCCTAGTGAAGTCTAGACTTCTAGTTGCTAATAAAGAAGTTGTGAATGGTATAGTTCTAAGTCCACTAGTTCCAGATTGTGAAAATTTGATTCTGAGCATATAAATTGAACAGCTTTTAAAAATCGCATGTCTGGGGAGGGACAACTCAGTGCTTAAAAGCACTTGCTGCTTTTTCCAGGGACCTGAGTTTGGTTCTCAGCATCCATGTCTGTCAGCTCTCAACCACTTGTAACTCCAGCTTCTGGGGATCTGATGATGGCTATGACATTTGTGGGGACTACATTTGCATGCACAAACCCATATAAACTCAAACATGCATACATAACCTGCCCCCACACAGAGATATGCACATATTTACATCATTTTAAAAAAAATCTTTTAAAACAAGTATATGGGAAGTTGTGACAGAAAGTAAGATGGGATTGACTCTTCCTAGTTCCCTTATTAATCCTGGTTTAGGTGAGAGAGAGACTGTGGTAGATTTCAATGCCACTCAGTGAAAGGATAAATAGCTGTGAATCATATTATTAAGGCACAGGCACATAGGCATAGCATAAGGTTCTAGATGGTTACATGTGATTGAATGAAGGATAAAAGTGGATTACTGAAAATACTGTAATAGCTATGGCAATGGAGTGGAGATATCTGACTGACACCTGTGTACATGGTTAAGATCTTCTGTGCACATGGTAGCCAAAGGCAGAGCTAATATGAGCTGATGAATCAGTTGCTGATAATATTAAGCCAATAAGTGGTACAATGTCTGTGGATTTATTTTTTATATGCCAAAAATGTGTGTTGAAATTTCTAGGAGCTAAAGTGTATAAGGAAACATGTGTAAGTCCAGCATCTCTATGGTTCTGTGAAATGGCTTGTAAATCTACTGCATTCCAGCCTTGAACTTTAGCCCACACGTGCATGCACGTACACGTGTAAGCGTGTGCATGCCAGCACGGAAACCTGCACATTTACAAACACACAGAAAAGGAATAAATACAAACAAAAATAGAACTTAACAGGAATGAGTAAGGAAAAAGTCAAAAACCCTTAATACATGGATAACAAGTAAAAAAGGGAAGATGGGGCTTGGGGAGACAGCTCAGAGGTTAAGAACACTGACTGCTTTCCTGAGTTCAATTCCCAGCAACCACATAGAAGCTCACAACCATCTGTAATGGGATCTGATGCCCTCTTCTCGTGTGTCTGAAGACAGCTACAGTGTACTCATATAAATGAAATAAATAAATAAATCATAAAAGGGGTGAGAGAGGTAAGAACAACCCCAAACCCAAACAATCCAAAACCAGACAGCTTTGTAGCTGAACTGTACCATTCAAAAAGAGTCAATACAATATTTAAATTCTTTTTTAAAAACCTAGCTAGAGGAACTTGCAGATACTTTTTTATATGGCCAGCATCACTGCCAGCTCTAAGCCAAAACCAAAATCCTTTAATGAAATTAGCAAAGCAAAAGAATTTTATATTACAACCAAGTGTGATTCACCCCAGATATGCAAGGATGGTTTAAAATTCTTGAATTAATCAGCATGATACATCACATTAACAAAACAAAAGCTAAAATACACAGGGTCTTCTCAATTGGCACAGAACAGCATTTGACAAAGGCATTATACTTTAATGTGAAAATTGAATTCAAGAATCAAAATTATGGCAGGGAAGGGAAAATGAGCAATTATGTACTTCTGATGCCCTGTGAGAAATAGGGATAGGATAGCATCCACGGGCTTAACCTGGGCATCTGTGAAATGGGTTAGACCAGTCTATTGTGGGTAGGGCCATCCCAAGGCTGACGGTCCTGGGTTCTATAAGAAAGTAGGATGAGCAAGACAAGAGGAGCAAGCCAGTAAGCAGCACCCCTTCATGGCCTCTGCATCAGCTGCTGTCTCCACGTTTCTGCTCTGTTTGAGTTACGTCCTGGATTTCTTTAATGAAAGGCTACTTAGTATGTGCAAGTGTAAGCCAAACAAATAAACAAACAAAAAACAAAAACAAACAACAACAACAACAAACCCTACCTCCCCAACTTGCTTTTGGTCATGGAATTCTATTGCAGCAATAAAAACCCTAAGACACTGACTTTGTAGTAAGGCTAAAGAAGTTCAGTAAATGATAAGGGAGTGGGAAATTTTGAACAAAGGGTATTTACAAGGGAACTTGGCCAAATGGATAGCTGGCTCTTTAATTTTAGACAAAGTTTTTACCTTTTTGTTTTTGTTACTAATTGAATTGTAGTCGTATTTATATGCAGGTCAAAAGAAAGGGAAGTAAAATTATTAAAGGAAATAAAAAAGAAAGCCCTTCATGTTTATTTATCAATGTTCCTATGTTCCTCCCGCTGCTTCTTGAACACTGAGCAATGGGACTTCCATGGGGGCAGCTCATGTCCATTTTCTTCTTCAAACTCTGAGAAGGCCAGCTCAAAGTAGGAGTGCAGTTATTAATTAATTTATTTAGTTAGTTTATTTTATTTTCAGTGAAAAGATTAGCTGGACAATGAGTAAAGGTACCTGGCTTAAAGTTCTTACACAGGTCACTCGCTGCTCAGTGGCACATTTACCACTGTGCATCCTTAGACCAAATCAAGCCTCTCTCTGCACTCAAGAGTGCAAGCTCTTCCTTGTCCTTCGCTGTCCCAGCTAATGCTCTTGTCAACCTGATTCACACTAGGGTCATCTGGGAAGAAGAATCTCAACTAAAAAATATACCTCCATCAGATTGCCTGGAGGCAAACTTGTAGGGCATATTCTTGATTAATGATTGATAAGGGAGGACCAGCTTACTTGGGGTGGGTCTTGGGAGGTATAACAACGCAGGCTGAGCAAATCATTGGGAGTAAGCCAGTAAGCATCGTTCCCCCATGACCTCTTGTTTAGTTCCTGCCTCCAGATTCTTAGCGTGAGTACATGTCCTGACTTCCCTTCATGGTGAACTGTACACTGCAATATAAAATGAACCCTTTCCTCCCCAGGTTGCTTTTGGTCACGCCCTTTATTGCAGTAATAGAAAGCAAACTGTGACGTTTGCAACCGAAGTACCTGAAAAACCCAAAATGTCAACTCTTTTTTGTATTTGTTTGTTTGGTTGTTTCTCTACAGTCATTATTGAACTCTTTTTTAAACAAATGAGCAGAGACTAATGCTCTGAAAAGAATGGCAAATTGTCGCTATTACCATAAATTAGAATATGTTTTGCTCCTGTGTCCCTTTGCCGGCTGCTGTGGATAAATTACAGGCACATATTAGACACAGATTCTGCCCTTGGGGAAACTATAAACAATCAGGGCTTTTATTTTTTTAATAACCATGTCACTCCAGAGCCATCTGGTGTACATTTAGAATAATGTAATTTTGACTCTTGCTTGATGATGCTGATATAATGCAGCAAATATAGTGCCAGTTTGAAGAACAACAATTGGGTTAATTTCTGCATGTAATCCAACAGTGATTTAATCTTACATTCTGTGTGAACTGTAATAAAGTCTGAATTAGTTCCATTTTTAGAAAAGATATAGACAAAATGAAATGCTGAGAGACCAATATGTATTCCTGTATGGAAAGTAAATATGATTTTTAAAAATTATCCGTGTGTGTGTGTGTGTGTGTGTGTGTGTGTGTGATATATGGATGGATGATCTAAGGGTACCAAATAAGGAGGAATTAGATCATGTGATTAAAGAATAGCATCTAAAGAATAGTTACATCTGTTGTACTTGTTTATGTGAAGTCAGAAGGACCAAAGGACTTTAGCCACATCTAATGACTTAATTATAACACAGCTCTAAAACAAATTTCTCCCTCTTAGAGATATGAAAAGTGAGTCAGAGAGAAATTCAATTGTGTGCAGATAGTCCGACAGCTGCAAAGAGAGATGGCTCAGAGGCAAACCAGCATCTCTCCGTTGGGTTTCCACATGGTTTAATACATGAATTCTGGTGGACACACACACACACACACACACACACACACACACACACACACAATCAGCACAAATAGAGAGCATAACTCCATAAAATTTCTTGGCTGTGTGACTGAGGGCAGGAGAACCTTTATTTATAACTCCTAGACACTCCCATGTATCTTTTTAAAGGTCATTGATGAGGTCTCCTAGACTTTCATGCATCTGCTCACTTTCTAGGGACTTTAATTATGCACATATTTTTCTAGATCGAGATCCACTCAATTTATTTAGACTAAACCAGATTTTCAAAGAGATAAATGACAAAAGTTAACCACCACTGTATAACTGCTGGAACTGTGGGAGTCATTGATAGGAATGAACTAGGTTCTCATTCACAAATAATGAAACACAAATAGTAATTATCCTATATTCTAATGTTAATAGTGGCTGGTAAGGACAACTATAGCTTTTCTAAATATTTGTTAAGGTGCTTAGAAAGCAAGCTTCACAACATTATCAAAATTATATTTGGAGGGCATTGGACATCATGTTATTCACACATGTATTCATTCACTGACAACAACAGCCTTTCACTGTGCTGATCAACCAGTCTGTAGTGAGACCTGTGTTCAGTGGCCTCAAGTTCCCTCCATATGGTAGTTTACTTTGAGGGAGGTGGTACCTGGGTAGTAAGCTTAGCACTAATTGGAGAGAAGTACGAAACAGAGAAGGGTTTCTGGTTGGTTTCCTTCATTGTTTTTCTTTTTGAGTGCGTGTGTCTGTGTGTGTGTGTGTGTGTGTGTGTGTGTGTGCATGGGCATTTGTACATACATATATGCATTTCTAGATGTGTCTATGCACATACAGATATGCATGTGGAGGCCTAGGGTTAGTGTGGTATGTTTTGTGATCACTCTCCTTGTATGTTGAAGCAGAGTTTCTTAGTGGAATGTCACTAGCTCACCAATTTGGCTAGTTTAGCTGGCCGGTCTGCTCCAGGTTGATCATGCCTCTACCTCCCAATACTGGAACTGTAGGTGGACAATCATGGCCTGTAGCATTTGTGTCAGTGCTGGGAATCTGAACTTTGGCTGTTATGCTTTCTATCCACTAGACCATCTTCTTTGCCCCAGAATGCTGTTTTAATATGGGAGTCTAGGAATGTCTAGAGAGGAAGTCTAGAAAGAAAGGTGAGAAAGGACAGTGCAGATAGGGGGCAGAGTCTGTGATGGAGCCATGTGGCCGGGGTGAGCTAGCTAGAACAAAAGCGAGTGCGGAGCCGTCATAGGATAAAGAACAGAGCAGATAAATGTGGTTTTGAAGGAGGACCTGCCTACGGACAGGAGGGCACATCTTATGGGAAGATGGGCGGCTCGTACAGTATTCTGTGTGGAGGAGTGAGCTGAGCTGTTAGTCCAGGTGCCCTTGCTTTCCTCTCCATGGAAAAGGGAAGGGACCCCAAAACTGATTTTCTTTTGTACAGATCATGTGAGTCTTCTCATTTGTATGATACCTAGGGACATTTTGAGTTCCAAGAAATATCTCTTTTATTTAAATCTTAGTGTGATTGTTTTATAAAATTTGAATGATGTTAGATGAAAACAATAACGCACTGGCTCCATACTTTGAATGTTTTCAAAAGTAGCTCAAATCTCCACACTTAGAACTGCTTACTGTTGGATGGCAGTGCATAGCTGGGGAGGAGAAATGGCCACGAGTGTCCACATCTTCCTTTGCTTCAAGAAGCATCAGAGCTGGTCAGGGATGGGACTGTGTGTTGTGTAGGTAGCCTAGATCGTCATGTGTAAAAGTAAAGGCAGATACTATTGAACCAGCCCAAGAAGCTGTCCAGAGGCTTTACATTTTCAGGGAATTATTCCCTTTTATACTTAGAAAAAAACTAATATCAGTATAAGCAATGGCCTGAATATTTAAAAATGACAACCTTCACTAAAAGAGTATGCAAGCAATAACTAAAATCTTTAACTAAGAAAAAAGAAAAAAATGGAAGGAAGAAAGGAAGGAAGAAAAGAAGAAAGGACAGAAGGTAGGGAAAAGGAGGGTGGGGAAGGAAGGAAGGAAGGAAGGAAGGAAGGAAGGAAGGAAGGAAGGGAGGAAGGAAGGAAGGAAAGAAGGACCAAGACAAAGTAAAAGTAGGAACATACCATAATGCAGGCAGATCATACAACTTTGTCAGAATTCTCCTAGGTACCTGAACTGCACCAAACTGCATCCTCCGGTATGGAGGAGAACCTTGTGTCTCCTTCAGGTCTGTGTGCTTTGTCAGTACAACAGTGCTCCTGCCTCTTTCTCCCACTGGAAAAGAGTCAAGAATGAGGTATGTGCTTATATGTGATTTTTTTTCTGACAGAATCTGAACAAAGAGAACAAAGTGCACAGTTGAGAAGGTTTATAAATGTGTCACCTTGATGTGTAACTGGACACAGTCTGGAAATGTGCATCATCTGGTTTTGGATTGATTTCCATATGGAGTAGGAGGTAATGGACTATTAAGGCCACTGAATGCCGTAAGGACCCGAATTTGTGGTGCCCTGGAAGGGCCCACTGGGGCAGAAAACCTCCCTTTTGCCTCTTGAAACACCTGAAACAAGAAAACCAACTGTGTAGTTATTTCATTAGTCCTGAGATATGACAAGAGAACTGTCAGTAGAAAATAATAGAAATGACAGGCCATTGTAAAAATATTCCCTTTTGCTCAAATCACCGGTGAGCAATCCAGACTTGTTAAACTGAACACTGGAAGACTATAAATGCATTTGAATGGTTTGATTCTCAGGTGATTTCCTGCATAAAGTTGTACTCAGTCAATATATGTCTCCTAACTTTAATACAGACTACTTAAAAACTATAAAGTAGGAGGGAGAGATATTTCAAACACCTTGTATCCGTCCTAGATTTGACAAATTTCAGCATTTGCCTTATTTGGTTTGAATCTTTTCTGATTAGGTCAAGGCATCAAAGTAGAAAATGGACTAGTCTAGCTCTCCCTTGTTGGTTCATGTCTAGATATAAAATTTTATATTTCACAGAAATTCTTCTGTCGCATTGCTGAGGCCCTGTGCGTCAGGAGTAATCAAACATCACATTGCTGAAAACCCTAAGGATGCACAGGTCTCCAGGCTGCTCATGTTACTTGCAACCCAAATCCAAAAATCAAAATACATGCCACAGAAATTATTGAGCTGAAATATTTTTTGGAAGGAATGGTTTCAGGGTACAGATATTGGCCTGGATTCAGTTATTGACTGGGATATAGTTCATAGACAAGGGTGGAATTTTCCCAGGGACTAGTTTCTGACTTGCTTGAAATCCTTCATAGATTTTCCTCATGGGATTCTGTACTATGAAGTTCTCCAAAATGATCCACCTCTCACAAAGAAAAGGACATGCCTGCAGTATCTGTAACGAGTGTTCACCATCGTCTCTGCTGGCCTTGCTTCTATACCTAGAGTTCTTATTACTATAGTCTAACAAGCAGCCTCTTTCCAACTTGCACGCAGAAGCCTGTTCTCTAGACACGCCTTCCACGTCCTCAACTTCTTATGGCTGTCACTATGATGCTCTATATCTGGAGGACACCTGTAATGCACATGACAGTCATTTGGTTTGAGTAAGTCTGGTGATAAGATGTGTGAGAACATGCCTGGACACCTGTTCTTACACCCCAGTTTGAGAGAGCCGTTTACAGGGTACCATGCAGGGCTGGGATTCTCTAGGAATCACCAGAGCCTAAGTACACAGGACAAGCTGGTTCTCCTATAACCCACTTGAGACCTAAAATTGAACCTGGAGCAAAGTGAACTTTTCTAGCACAAGTGAAGACCCAGTCATAGGCAACCTTCTTAAACCCTAGAAGCCTGGAAAGTGTCCCCTCTAGAGAGGAACCTCATCTGGAGAGTGACCTGTGATAGTTGACAAAGCCCAAATCTAAGCTTTTGATGATGTTATCAGTGTCCTTGAGAGGTGGTTCCTACTGAAGAACTGAAGAATGCATAGTCAACAGAGTGTCTTCATCCTCCAGAGAAGTAGAGCCAAGTGGCAGTAGTTCTCCCCTGGCCCAGGGAACTAATGAGCTGTGGACTGAGAAGCCAGGGTGGGGGAAGCTGCTTGTCTTTGTTGCTGGTTGATTTGCAACTGCACATGCGTGTTTACAAGCCTGACCCATCTAACTACCAACTCATAGAGACAACTCTCTAAAGGAAATGTGTCTTTTTATAAGGAGCCTTTGTTCACAGCCTGGAGTGGCAGATCCCAGAGATGTGAAAGGATGGGCAAGAAGAGAGCAAGAACTTCTAAAAGCAGGAACAAGAGTAGAAAACTCCCAGAAAGCTGCCACCAGGGATCCAACATTCAATTAAAAATTCAACTCACTTTTAGGAAAATAAATAAATAAATAAATAAATAAATAAATAAATAAATGTATGTTTATAACTAAAAAGTGATGACTAACTCAAGTGGGAGAATAATTGTGCCAGAACACTTGAATCCTGGAGTAGGTTAGAAATTTGAGAGGCAGAAATGCCCCTAATGGAGTAAAGCCATTAAAGTAACCAAAATAGTGAAGTATCATTTAAGAGACTGGTGGGCTACAGCCAGTATGCAGAACATTCACTAACACAAACCTGTAATGCAAAAATGGGCATTAGAAAGTGGGAGAAATCAACAACGAAAACCACCCTGAACTGAAGAACACCTTTCACCTCTGACGAGGGAGATGACTCATATCCCTAACGAAGCAATACATTTGTCATTTTGCAGTGACTTTCTGAACTCTAAGGAGACTGAAGGAAGTTTTACAGGCTGCTGGACAGGAAGCACAGCTTGTTAACAAAGTTTGTGGGCATATTCATGAGGACAGGAGAGCAGCATGTGTGTCTGACTACTTCTTAGTTGCATTTAGACTAGAATATCTAAAAACTAGATCTAAAATCTAAAACCTAATTAGATTTTTTCCCCCTTGTAGAAAGGGATTGGATACAATGAATTCAAGGTTCATAGAGAAGTAAATGGGTCTAAAAAGAGACAAGAAACTGATGGGCAGAGAGTAGTAGGAGGGAACTGGATAGCCAATGCTCATTAAACCAACCAAGGAGAACAATTGGTACCACAATTCACGGAGATCTTAGTGTAACAGTGTGATGGTCCAGAGGTAGACACAAACAAGTGTTGACAAAGACACTTCAAGTCAAAGGTATTTCAAGCCACACTTGTTTACAAGGGTATAAGGATAAATAAGATGTAGGAGTAATGAGGAAATATTCTAGTCTCGCAAAGTGGGTGGCAGACCATACTTTTCTAAGGCCTGTAAGTTCCCTTGTCGTGCCTAGATTTCTAGTACTAGGCACGATTTCCTCCCTGCTGACTGCATCTTAAGTCCAGTTGGACAGCTGCTGATCACTGCTAGCATGTGAGTGCCATTTACTGCACCTTAATGGATACCTCGCCACACTGGTCATGGCTGTGGCTCATTAATGTTATAGCATAGTTATTATAGAGCCACTAATTGCTTCCCTCCCTTGACATCTAACATAGCACTTTCCAATGTCATGGAAGCTAGGCTGCAGGCAGGAGGCTTTCAGGTCAGATCCAGCTCAAGTTGTCCGCATTTTGTACCTGAAGTATATGATGTCTTCGGCAACAGGGACTTATGTTCATACTCTGAAAAGCAGCCAGAGGCAACATCAGTATTCCATACTGTTTGGGAAATCACTTAGACTTCCCTGACCAACCATTCAAAAAGAATGCCTGGTTCTCAGGGGTTTGTCAGGTTACGGTTCTTGTGTGGAGCATTGTCAGAGCAAGTGGTTTCCCTTTACTGAAGAAATAGTTGTGTGTATATATATAGTGTGTGTGTTTGTATGTGTGCGTGTGTGTGCATGTGCGTGTTGTGTATGTTGTGCTATGTGTGTGTTGTGTGTATGCATGTTTGGTGTGTATGTGTTTATGTGTGCATCTGAGTACGTGTGTGTATACACATAAACTTCCTTGGCATTTTTATTTCTCCTTATTCTGTATTGCCTTCCTTTCCTCCTTCCCAGTTGTAGACACTCCCCTTCTCATTTTTCATATTTTAAATTCACTCTTAGATAAACTAAAATAAAATGTTTATTACATTATCAAACACAAGAGAGAAGCTAAGTAACTCTTCTTATCCAGGCACCAGGGACCAAATGTCCTAAAGCCAATTCATCTACACCCACAAAGCAGTAAGTGATGTTTCTGTACTCTAAGTGTATCTATCCTACCTCCATTTGCAGTGACATTCTGAAGATTCTCATTGCAACTTTAAAACCCGTGGAAGTACTATAATGGAAGATCACTCATGATTTTTCCCATATAATAGAAAAAACATTAAATTACTTGAAACATTTTAGCATCATAAAAATAAGAAATACACACTTACTGTTTTGTGCTCTGGAAGCCAGAAATAAAAACTAAAGGCAGGGTCCCATCTAGCTACATTTTCCTGGGCTGTAACTTGACCCAGTGAGCACCAG